>NC_132849.1:35133552-35450552 GCF_048164855.1 Canis lupus baileyi
TTTTATTTTTATAAAACCACATTTACTCAGATTTTGCCAAAGGAGAAATCGAGGCACAAAATTTCTGTGACTTGCTCGAGCTTACCCGAGATGCCAATATTGTGTGAAGGCAGTGTGCCAAGGCATGCTCAAGAACCACATAAATACGCTGCCAAGTTTTCATCTCTGTATATAATTTATTTTTGCTACAACAGAGTAAAACTCACCATTCCAGCCGTGTGTGCCAGATGGAATGTTAAGATTTGTGGGTTTGCAGAGTGGGTGCAGAGCAGGGAGTAACAAGTTTAGAACAAATGTTAAGAAGCAGAGTATTCAAAGAAAGATAGTGTGTTTACTGGAAATGTAATATAGTCTCCTCGTGGGTATATAAGAGAAGGTGAGCAGGACAGTAAATCTGCTGAAACGGCAACACCATGCCAAGGAGTGACGGTGGCTATTGCAGCAACTGTAGGTGGTTTTAGAGACTGCAAAAAGTGGTTTTGCGGTAGGTGTAGTTATGTCCAGTTTAATGTTTGGAGATTTGTCATCAAAATTTCTGGGACTCAAAAGTCAGCGCTGAATGCAAAAAAGTTCAGACCCCCGAGCGAAAGGTTAGAACCTGGAAATCACCCCCCACACACACTCTCAGCCCCAAGAGCTCTCTCTGCATCCATATGTTAAAACAAAAGAGCTATAATTTTTATATCTCAAATCAAGAAACTTGTGATGTTTGCTAATAAAATTCAGCATACCGGCATTTGAAGCATGTTAGACATAGGGATAGTGATCAGAAGAGAATATAAAGAAGAGGGAGGCATTAACTAAAGAAGCCAAGCCAGCATTTTGATAAAGATGGGACCCCATGCAGTGAATAAAAACATGGCACTTCATTTTGACAATGTCTATGCTGTCTTTTTATTTTCTTTTCCCTTTCAGTTTGTTGGCACATTCCCTGGCATCCACATCCCTCCAGCAGAGCCTATCAGCTTAGTAGCACAAAGCCTTCTTTGTACCCTGAAAAGTGAAGTATTGATAAGCCCAAACCAATCAGATGAGACATGTTTCTGGTTTTTCAGGCATCAGTGAAGTCTGATTTTCAGAATATCTGTGGCAGGGACTCCAGAGTCCCATATGAACTACTGTATTCTGGGACTTAAACTGGCAAATCTGTGACCGTCTCACACAGCCTGAAGCCAAAAGCCTGCTCTCCGATGTCAGAATTGGCCACGGTCATGATCCCAAATTCATCACCTGAGCGCACAACTCTTTATTTCAGGCTAGCCTGTGAAAAGTCACAAAACTCCCTTACAGATCCTGCTTGTTAACATATTTAAAACAAAGGAAATATTTTAACTCTGAAGCCAAAAGTTGAGGAGAGTTTTAATCCTCTGCCACTTCTTATCTGCAGTCCCTTCTAGTTATTCTCCTAACAGGCTGGTTATTTTCATTAATGGAGCTGGCAGCTCTGACTTCACCTAGAGGGGAATGTAACCCAGAGCAGCCAACAAGAACTCAAAATTCTCTGGTTTTTGTCACTTGCTGTTAGAATCACAGCCTTTTCTAAATTTAGGGTAGTGAATCATATTAAATAGTGACCTGACTGCAAAGCTTCATCAAGTTCTGCGGGGGTGCAATCAGCAACACATCGGACTGTAAAGGTCAACAACATGCACGTTTCAGAGCCACCTCCTCGTTCGACCCTACAAAAGAAAAATGACATTGTGAACTCAGCTTTGTTTGCAGGACAGAATACAGATGTGTTTGCTTGCATTTTTTAGCTTCCTCTTCTAATGCTCACAGTATAGTTTATGGATTCATAGCATATGCAGATGTCAACTTGTGGCTCGAAAGGATTAATTTCACTTTATCCAATATGTTGCTAAACCTCTTAGGGAATTCATGGTTTAGTGTGATGGGCTGACATTGCACTAATTTAATTCAGAATCTGTTTTTCATACTGTCATGATTTAACTATTACAGCATTGTTTGTGGGAATTCAGATAAGGTTATTTAATGAAAGAAAAATGACACATAAGGCATTCTTTAGCTATCCCTGATTGCAGCCAATTCCTCATCCCTTATGTCAATAGAGCATCAAGATCTAAGGATCCTTGTTCAGTCCAGTAGCTGGCATCCCATCCTCTCCCCCCTGAGCTCTTGCCTTAGTTTTGCCAATAAGAGCTCTTGCTCTTATTTTTTCCCTAGAGCATCACAGTAACTTCCTACCAGATCTTTTATTTGCCAAAGTCTCTTTGCCCTGCAGCTAAATTCTAATTCAATTGTGTCACTCCCTTCTAAAAAGCCTTCCTGGGTAGGTAACCTTTGCCTAAGATAAATTTTTTTTGTAAATGTGGCTTTATGGAAGTGCATAGAAGTTTTGATTTCATAATGTTACTTGAATGAATGAATTCACCAGTCTACAGCCTTATCCGCAGATTCATAAGCTCAGAAATCCAATCAGTATCTCAGCATGGACTCACATTAACTAATCCCACCAGATTCATGTAGGAACTGAAATTGTCAGCATATTAATTTTCATTGAAGCATATCTGCTAGACAAGCCTTAATCCTCATCTTGGCCTGGTTCTACATTTTCCTCCCCCAGAAGCAGAGTTACAGGAATAGCGATTTTATAATAAGTTTCTTTATGGCCGTGGAGCTCCCTCAGGAGAGTGAATTGTTTGACCATTTGGGGCCTTATGGGAATGATGGCTCTGGCTGTGACCACTAGGCTGGTCTACATCACTGCAGGTACTGTAGCAGACACAGGGAATTATTACCCATGACACCACTTCATTGAGCTTCTATTTTCCACAGTCCAGGCTGACCAACAATTTTCTGCTGTCCCAAAACAGCAGATTAAGTTCCCACATTCCACATAGAATTCAGGCCATTTCCCTGAGATTCCTTTTCCTTGGGAATTCTGGGAGAAATTCAGGAACTCTTCAATAACAAACTCTCTGATGGGTCCAACTGATTCCTGCTTCCCTCTCTCATTCCATTACGTCCTCTCAGAAGATAGGTTTGTTTCCAAGTTCTTTGGGATCTCTTCCTGTCACTCTTTAAACCCTGGTCCCAAATTGCCTCATCTCCAGCGACTCACACACATATCATTCTCTCCAGCCACACCAAACTCTCCACTCTTCTCCTTTCACACTGGAACTACAGTAGCTTTTCAGGCTACAGCCACAGAAACTACTTGTGGTAACTTGAGGGAGGAGTTTACTAGGGGTATATGGGATTGCTTATAGCATCAAAGGCAAAACTGAAAAGCCAGATTTCAGAAAGGATAAGAAGCCAAAGCAGAGCTGAGGACCTAGAAGAGCAGGGCCATCTTTTCAGGGAGACACTATGAGGATGGATTAGCCCAGTCACTTCCTATCTTGCCAAGATTCCCACACTTCAGTTTAAGAAAGGCAAAGCACCTTTACCACAGACCTCTGAGACTCCAAGACAGTCCAGAATAAGAAAGGAGTCATTTCTCAAAAGATAGTCAGGGTCCCAGGACTACATATCACCATGAAGGACATGGGGAGCAAAACTCATCAAGTAGATAAACTATGAATCCAAAGTATGAATTTGGACCCAAACACTCAGCAGAAATGCTCAACTACACAAGTAACTGGTTGGTCAAAAGAGGAAATGTCTAGGGAGGTGACACTATTTAGAAAGGAAAAGGGAGAGATGAGAAGAGGGAGAAGAATGAAACTTTTGGTACATGTAAATGACTTACAGAAATCTTACATGATAGTAAGAAAAGTCAAAGAATGCATAATATATAAATACTCTATCATTTATGGGGCACCTGGGTGGCTCAGTTATTTAAGCATCTGCTTTCAGCTCAGGTCATGATCCCAGGGTCCTGGGATCGAGCCCCTCGTCTGCTTCCCAACTCAGCAGGGACCCTGCTTCTCCCTCTGACACTTCCCCTACTTGTGCTCTTTTGCTCTCTCTTTCTCTATCTCATAAATAAATAAAACCTTTTTAAAAATTTTTTTAAATTCATAAAACACTTTATCATTTAAAATTTTGAAGATTGAGTGGATTTAAAAGAATAGAGTCTTCTGCAAATTCAAGGAATTAATATTTACGGCTGTGTTTAAAGTACCAGCTCTGCATAAAGGGCTTCACAACAAGGAAATCTTGGCCTGGCTGCTCCCCACAGCCACTAGCTCTCCATGCTTCAACAATACCATCCATTTTGTATTCCCTCAACACCAGCTCCCTCTCATCTGAGAGCCATGGCCCATGCATTTCCTTCTGCTAGAGTCTTTGTCACCTCCTGTGTTAGGGTTCTCCAGACAAACAGAACCAAAAGGAGATACATCTGCATCTACATCTCTGTTTACTACCACTTGTCTCTGCCCCTGAAATGTAAGCCTCATGAGGTTAGACGTATTCTTTCTCACCCCTCCCCTAGCACCAAGCTAGTGTCTGCATATCAGAGGCACTCCATACGTCTAGATTGAATGAATTAATGTATTCATTTTTTAAAATACTATTGAGGTTTGTGATCACAGCACATTTATAGACCTTCAAAGGTTAGAACAGCCACAGACGTCAGCAGATGCCTTTGCCCACTCTAACATTATCCCAACTCCCTACAAGGAGCATCATAAAAAATGTTTTTTCAGAAGTTTAATACAAAGTGCCTCATGAGACTGTGCCCATCTTGACAAGTAAATGTAGCCTAGCTTCCTCTTTCCTTTTCTTCCAATTCCAAGGATAGTAAAGTTAAGAAGAGCCATTCGGGGTACAAAGAACCTTCTTCCAGTGGTAAGCAGACATCACTGGGGTCTGTAAGCACAGATTCTGCAACAGATTGAAACTCTCAAGAAAACATCTTCAAACATGTGGAACGGAGAATGCCATTACTCCGGGAATCATCTAAATACATACAGTTTTCCACGGATAATGGATTTGTTAAGCATGCTCAGAATATTCTCCATTCTTAAATAGCTATGAATAATTGCAATATTCATAAATTACTATACATTAGCGGACTAAGCAGGTGCACTGCAGTCAAATTCATTCATTAACCCTTTTCAGAACTCTGATCTCAGGAAGACTGCATTGACATATCAACAAATATAAATCAAAAAACTTTCCATAAGGTACCATTCTAAAAAAAATACCACCAGCTTTTTCTCATAATGATTTAGTTTGATGAGACAATTCTATAAAAGAAAAATGAACAAGCAAATGTGGACACATCATATCATTGGAAAACCTTTATTCCTTTCAACATCTTCCACATATCTCTGCAGCCCATCCTTAACTTTCTCAGGACAGGTTCTTTTAGCCTCTCTATTATCTCCCCGTCTTTGCCCAACTTTTCCTCTAGATTTTTAGAGAAAGAGAAGGCAAGATAATAAGTCTAGATAGTATATTGCTTTTTTGGAAAGTGCTATATTTGAAAGAGAGTACACATGAAACTTTATTCTGGACACTGCTTTCAATAATAAAATGTTTAATATGCATGATAACATTTATCTGGAAACACAGATACATCAGGCACAGATGAGGCAGTGAACAAAATATATGTACAGATATAGAGGGTCAAGTACTTTTTCAACATAAAATGCCAAAGAAATAAAAAGCATCTTTGTCAGGGATAAGGGTACCAGTGATCACACTAGGAATGCTGGAAATCCAAAGCCATATAGGAGAACATTCTTCATTGCAATACACCAATTGATTTCTAAATTCGAGAATGTCTAGGTCAGTGGAAAGGGACATGACAACTTCTCAGTGGGAGTGAGGGCATCATGACCAGTTAGGTCCAGGGAATTTTTAGACCAGGAGGTCAGGAGAGAACTAGAGATGAGAAAGCAGAGCTAGAGGGAGGGAAGGAGAGCCTCAGACAAAGTAAGAGTTCCCAAATAAGGACCACTGACAGGAGAGCTGGACCTCCCTTGTACACTGAGCTGCAGAGGGGAGAAAAAACACATTGTAAGGACTACCAAAAAGGTAAGTATAAAAAATGCAATTGTAGAGGGTCTCAAATGCCAATGGTTCAGAGGAGATCTAATGAGCAACAGCAAATCAGCCCAGGAAGTAATGGAAACCGCTGTCAGGAAGTCAATTGTGGAATCAATCAATAAAAGATCCTTTACCCTGTCTCTTATTACTTTTTGACTCAGGAAAAAAAAAAAAGCTTTAGAAGTAGCCACGGACTTAGGACTACAGTGAACAATACCAAAAAAAAAAAAAAAAAAAAAAGTGTGGGTTTTACCAGCATTTGTAGAGTACAGATTATAGTCTGGGGAAGTGGGATGTGGTCTGGTAAAACAAATATTTACCAGTAAATTATTTGTGCTTATTTTCAAGGGCAATTACATATTTTATGCATGCTTTCCAGGGATTCAGATTATCCTCATTTGATACATGATGGTGATGAACTGTATCTAAAGATTTACCCAAGTGATTTCTAAACTCTGAAATGTTAAGTGAACAGCCGTTTTGAAGAAGCAGCTCACCCTGGAGAGGCTGCATGGCACTGTGCGTTGGGACCCTCCTCCAAGAAAGAGCCTTCAGAACAATAAACCATGATGGTCTAATGCAAACCAGAAATTCACAAACGCAGGCTTTCCGCAGTTTACACATATACCGTTCCCAGCTGGAAAGCTAGCATTTCAAGTCACAGTGGATAGTTCCAGTTGGAAAAGCCTCGGTTCTGAATAGCAAGAGAAAGAGAGGGAGGCACTAAAATGACTTTGTAAAGACAATTAAAGGAATTGGACAAGGCAGCATGAATGAAAACAATCGATATTTAAGGTCTCTACCCAGATGTGAAAATCAGATTTCTTTCATTAAAATTTTGGATTAGAAAGATGAGTAATCAACAAAGCATAGCTAGAGCTAAAATTTGAATTTGGTTATCTAGGGTTTGTTCCTGAAGAGGTTGAAATATCCAAAAGGACATGCATTATTACTTTTTTTCCATAGAACCATCAATCAAGACAGATTGCTTTCTCTCTCAGGAGAAAAATCAAATTTTATTTCCCAAAAGAATGGCAAATATGTTTCAATCATTAGTATGTTGGTAAGAGCTATTCTTCAGCTACTTCGAGTGTGTTTCCATGCAGAATATATGCATATTTAATTACAAAGGCTGATAATGAATGCTCATTATATGGGGGCACATGTGCTTTCTATGTATATTCTATTCATCCCAACTACCCAGAGAGGGTAGTACTCTTATTGCCTGCATTTTACCAAATGTGACACTGAAGCAATTTTGTCAATGGGAACCACCATAGGGGCAGAGCTGGGATTTGAAACCAAACAGTCTAATTCTCTTTTTGACCACTGCAATAGGTGTCTTTGAGGGAGTGTTTCAAAGAACTTCTATATAATGCTAATGGCAGTATTACTTCAGGAATAGAAGTTACCCTCACCAACTGGCAAGTGAAGTTATCAGAAATTCTTTTGACTAGTTGTGCACTGGGAATTCAGTGTAGAGGGAGAGAGGAAGAGTCTCAGACAAAGTAAGAAAACCGAAGTTGAAATAAGTAGAAAGTGTCAAGAAGACTCAATACAACCAATTATTAGAATGTTCATCTCTTAAAGCCCACATATCCCAAAGTTGGAGATTCTCTGATGATGGTTTAGGGCCTCACGTAGACCACTTACAGAAATGTGAGCATGTCCTGGTCACTGAAACACGGATTAGCCCAACCTCCTCTAACGTCCTTTGGTTCAATCAAACAACAAGCTTTTAACAGAGGTAAAGCCAATGATCACTCCTTTTTTTTTTTAAGATTTATTTATTTATTGAGAGAGAGAGAGAATGCACATGCACAAACACGGGCACGAGCTGAGGGAGGGGCAGAGGGAGAGAAGCAGACTCACTGCTGAGCACTGCGTCCAACCAAGGGCTTGACCTCACAACCCTGAGATCATGACCTGAGCCAAAATCAAGAGTCCAAGGCTTAACCCAATGAGCCACCCAGGTGCCCCCAATGGTCACCCTTTTTTTAACAACTAAATATTTGCCTGTGTCAAAAGCTGGGAAGAACAATTAGAAATTTATCAGTTAGGATCCTATTTAACACTTGACGGGATGAGCACTGGGTGTTATTCTGTATGTTGGTAAATTGAACACCAATAAAAAATTAATTTATTAAAAAAAGATCCTATTTATATTTCTTTTTCCAATTATTTAAAGGAGCTCTTTTTTTTTTTTTTTTTTTTTTTTTTTTTTTTAATGAGAAACACAGAGAGAGAGAGAGCGCACGCAGCAGAGACACAGACAGAGGGAGAAGCAGGCTCCTAGCAAGGAGCCTTAGGTGGGAATTTGATCCAGGGTCTCCAAGATCAGGCCCTGGGCTAAAGGCGGCACTAAACCGCTGAGCCACCCGGGCTGCCCATAAAGGAGCTCAATCTTTTAAATGCATTAACATATGAATTTTCAAACTCGTTACCAGATTATTGTCAAAGTAGGTACCTAAATTCAGGCAACACCTACAAGTACCAGCTCATATCATCAAACCACTGATTTTTCCTAAACTGTCCAATTCTTTATAAAATGAAACAATAAATAGCTCTGAAATTATCTGAGTTGACTGACTGTTCCTTTGCTTTCTGAAATGAGTTTCTGTAACAATGCAAAGCAAAAATCTAGCATTAGTAAACATTTTTTTAAAAAGAGAGAAGATCCATATTAACTGGACTTAGTTAATGTTTCAGGACTCGTCACTCTGGCCAACCACCAGAAGTATCTATTGCTGACAAAACTTCATCCAGTCAGAGAGAATCAGGCTTAGAATGGGAAAAAATTGTTCTTTAGGAAATAGATTCTTAGTATTCTCCATGTGAGGAACAAAGCCCATTTCTAAGTTTAGAACTCAGTGAAAAAGCAGACAAGTGCAAATCTTGTCAATCTATCAAAATGCCAGAATCCAACATTTTAGACCTATAAAACTGCACACATCACTTTGAGCTTCTTGGCTTTCCACTGCCCAGCAGGGTCCGACTGATCCTGGTCCAGAAAATTAACAGTGATGTAAATGTAAATATTCCTATAAATCAGCAGTAAACGGAATTACGTTGTTTCCCTGCAGCCAGGACTTGTCTTCTTTTTTTCCCCCCAAGACTCTATGACAACCTTAGAACAGAACTGTAATTCACACTTAGATTTCCCCTCTCAAAGTGGAGTTAAAGTAATTATGGGTACCCTGCTTTAGGCAAAGATAATACATAAAAACGATTATTTACAAGAACAATTTACTCCAAGAATGATAGTTTGCAATCTAAGACAGGAAACATTTCTAGCTTACATTTGTAAAATTCTGCATCTGTTGTAACAAGTTTGTTTGATCTGACAGGGCATCCCCTCCCCCTCTTAGGAAATTATTTTTCTTAAGATTTTTTAATTTATTTATTCATAGATGCTCACAGAGAGAGAGAGAGGCAGAGACACAGGCAGAGGGAGAAGCAGGCTCCACGCAGGGAGCCGGGCGTGGGACTCGATCCCGGGTCTCCACGCCCCGGGTAGGCGGCCCTAAACCGCTGTGCCACTGGGGCTGCCCTCTCCCCTTAGGAAATTAGAAATTCGAAAATATAATCCAAACTTTTAAATACATAGCTGATCTCAAAAGGGAAATGAAGTTACTCAACACTAGACTGGCAAGCATCCAAGCTGAGAGCCTCAGTGATCCAGACAGCCTCCTGGCTGGAACTGGAGTTTCAATGTCCCCCCAGAAATATAAAACATTTTCTTGATTCCATGATAGGGCCAAGGCTAGAAAAGAATCCCCTACAAAACTAGAACTCTGAAAGGGTAGCTTCTCACCAGTCCAGGGCAGTAATGGCTTCTCACCTGCAGGGTTTCTAGGGACAGGAGGAAGTGTACATGAGAAGAAGGAAAACTCCCAAACCTGTGACATAGTGGAAATGGAGGTGAAATTTATATTAGCTGTATGATAAAGAAATAGCAAGCTGAGAAATTCACCAAAAAACAGATCCTGGACCACTAAAATCCTGAGGCTTCCAGTAGAAACAAATACAAAATCTCCTGTAGAGAAATGTTCACAGCCAAAGGCATAGCCTAAGGCAATGTTCATAGCCCATGTGAAGCCACCCCACTGAAGATGAGTTCACAGTGAAAAACTCAACCAACACTTGAAAATGATTTGCAGGGAGGGAAAACCAACAGGCATGACAAACAGGGTCAGTTAGGAACCCTACAGCTCGGGAACAGATGAGAGAACAATCTGAAACAGACATAAAATAACTGCATTAAAACAACTATAAAAATGCCATAAACTTAGAAACTAACAACTGAAATATAGGTGAAAATATCCATTTGGACATTTAAACGCATGCTTCTAAATCACTCATAATCAGTGAAGACGTTCTTAATACTTGGAAATGAATAGCCATGAAAATATAACACAAAATCTGTGAGAAGGAGCCTAAGGATTCTTTCAAAGGAAATTCATATACCTTTCAATGAACATGGTACGAAAGAATAAAGAGTTAGGAGCCCAGCAGCTCTAGAAATGAGAAACGCAAAGGAGTTGGCCTAACGGAAGGATCAAAGATAAAAGCAGAGCTTAATAGAAGAGAAAATAAAGACATCTTATAATAGATCAGTAAAACAAACAAACAAAAAACAAAAAAAAAAAAAAAAAAAAAAAAAAAAAACCACCTGATTCTTTGGAGAAGAAAACACACATAAAGGAAAAGACAAGGCTCTGGAAGACTGACCAAGGGAAACAAAGGAAAAAAATAAATATTGAAAAGAAGGAGGGTATATGACTAGATAGAATGGAGTTTTTCTTAAACCTTATGAGAATATTTTGTAAAACTTTTTGCTGATAAATGTAAAACTTAAATTAAAATTCTAGAAAAATATAAATTACCAGCACTAATGAAAAAAAAAGGGAAATCGGCATAATCCCATATAAAGTTTCAAAGTTATCAGTAAAGATCTAAGCACACACATGAAAGAAGCCTCAAAAGGCTTTCAAGCTACACTTAACAAATCTTCAGGTAGTAGATAATTCATATTCTGTACAAATGATTCAGAGTTTAGAAAAGAAAGGTCCATACTACTCATTTTATAAAGCTAATATAACCTTGATGCTAAAATTAGCTAGCTACTGTAGAAAAGAAAAAAATGACTGACTAATCTCCCTCATGATATAAATATAAAATCCTAGGGGTGCCTGGGTGGCTCAGCAATTAAGTGTCTGCCTTCAGCTCAGGGCATGATCCCTGGTCTGGGGTCAAGTCCCACATCAGGCTCCCTGCATGGAATCTGCTTTTCCCTCTGCCTATGTCTCTGCTTCTCTCTCTGTGTCTCTCATGAATAAATAAATAAAATTGTTAAAAAACAAAACAAAACAGAAAAACAATAAATATAAAATCCTAAATAAAATGCTAACAAAATAAGTCCAATTGTTTGTGTGTGTGTTAAATTATGACCAAACAGGGTTTATTCCATATATGCAAGGATAATTCAACTATTGGTAATCTACTGATACAACTCACCTTTTAAAGAAGAAAAACCATAAATTCATCCCAATACATGCCAAAAAAAAAAAAAAAAAAGACATCCAATAAATTTTGATATTTGTTCATGATTAAAAAGCAAAACATGGGATGCCGGGGTGGCTCAGTGGTTGAACATCTCCCTTCGGCTCAGGACGTGATCCTGGAGTCCCGGGATCGAATCCCACGTCGGGCTCCCTGCATGGAGCCTGCTTCTCCCTCTGCCTTTGTTTCTGCCTCTCCCTCCCTCTGTGTCTCTCATGAATAAATGAATTTTTAAAAATCTTTAAAAAAATAAAATTAAAAAATAAAAAGCAAAACATACTCTGAGCAATCTAGAAATAGAAAGAATTATATTTCTATTTAAATTAATTTCTTAATCTAATATATGGTGCTTCATGAGAGAGAACATCATACTTGTGAAATATCAGAAGCAATTTATTTAAGATTGGGAACAAAATGAACATATCTCTTATTATCCTTTCAGCTCATCATAATATTGGTGGTTCTAGCCAGTGCAATAAAAAATAAAAAAATTAAAGATTAAGAAGAAAAAAATTATTATTATTTCCCAACAATTTAATTAAACAGAAATACAAGAAAATACATACCAAAAAAATTGGAACTTAAGCAAGTTTGGCAAGGTGGCTTGATTTTAAAAATGTGAAAAATTAGTAACAATTTTATTTTCAGGCAACAAGTAAGGAGAAATTTTTAATTTTTAGGAAAGTATCCAGTTAGAGAAGCAACAACAACAACCAAAAAAAATGAAGTGATCGGTAATATATACAAAAGATGTTCAAGATTTTAGAGAAAACTTTAACATTATTGAATGACATTTTTAAAAAACTAAATAAATAGAGAAATATACAATGGTAATGGAAAGGGGACTCAGTATCATTAAGATATCATTTTTGGGGCAGCCAGGATGGTTTAGCGCCACCTCCAGCCCAGTGTGTGATCCTGGAGACTCAGGTTTGAGTCCCACATCAGGCTCCCTGCATGGAGCCTGCTTCTTCCTCTGCCTCTGTCTCTGCCTCTCTCTCTGTCTCTCATGAATAAATAAATAAAATCTTTTAAAAAAAAAGATACCATTTTTCTCATATTTATCTATAAATTTTAATGCAATCCCTATAAAATTGCCACACGCTGTTTTGCAGAATTTGACAAATTAATGAGAGTCGTATGGAGAGGACAAGAGCCAAGAACAGTCATAACCATTTGATGACTAAGAAGATGTGCAAGTATGGAAACAAAAGTTATATGCACTTGAAGAAAATGTGGTATTTGTCCAAAAAGAGAGAGAGAGAGAGAGAGAGAAAATAGGTCAATGAAATGTAAGAGAGATCCCAAGCAGGAAAAAAGCATATGTGTATGAGAGGTCATTACAAGTCAGTGAGAAAGGACCAATTACAGAATGCATGTGGCTGCAGTTAAGTGGTCTATAATACAGAAAAACAAGTATAACTATTCCAACCTCACATTATAAACAGATTAAAAACTCAAATATGAATATTACTCTTTAAAGGTTTTATTTATTTATTCATAAGAGACGTGGAGAGAGAGATACAGACATAGGCAGAAGGAGAAGGAGGCTCCCCGTGGGGAACCTCATGTGGGACTCAATCCCAGGACCCCGGGATCGTGACCTGAGCCAAAGGCAGATGCTCAAATACTAAGCCACCCAAGTGCCCCTCAAATGTGAATATTAAACTTTTGAAAGAGAAAAATATGGCGAGAATATTTTTGTGAACATAGAGAAATGAATTGTTTCTTCAAGAAAATGCCAAAAGTACAATTCATAGGAAAAAAGATTGATTTTATTATATTGCTTTTGATAATATTGGAAATTTAAATTTTCATGATCTAAGATACCACAAATTAAGGTAAAATACAAACCATATACTTGGAAAAAGCTATTTGTCACATATCAATAAAAAAATAGATATAATACTTATAAATAAGAAAAATACAAAGAATAATAAAATGAGTAAAAGATATGAATAGACAAGTCACAGAGAGAAAACTGAAACACCAAAAATTTCTAAGTCTCAGTAACTATCAAGAAAATGCTAAGAAGGGGAACCTTGGTGCCTTAGTCGATTAAGTGTCTGCCTTCAGCTCAGGTCATGATTCCAGGGTCCTGGGATTGAGGTCCAGAGTCAGGCTCCCCTGCTCCTGCTCTCTCTCTCTCTCTCTCTCTCTCTTTCTCTCTCTCTCTCTCTCTCAAGTAAATAAATAAAATCTTTTTTTTTTAAATGCAACTTGATGTGAGATATCACTTCAGGAAAACAAGACTTCTAAAATACTAATTTTTGAGGAGGAAATGGGGAAATTGGAACTTTCCCGTGTGGCAAGTACAAGTGCTTTGATAAGCAATTTGACAATAAATATCTAGCAAAGCTTAAGAGGTACATCTCTATGGCCCAGAATTTTACTTCTAGTTACAACTGTCCCCCCAACAACAAAAAAAATCCTACATAGACCTAGGAAGAGATGTACAAGGATGTCCACTGAAACCTTATTTGAACAGCAAAAAATAAGAAGCAAGCTCAAAGTTTGTCACTGAGGAAATGAATAATTACATATAATAGGACATGATAGTAGCTTAAATAAATAAACTACTTGTTAATGTTTGAACATGACTAAATCTCAGAATCAATATTCCATGGAAGGTGATGGCAAAAAGATGTAAGACTATTTCATTTATGTAAATATGTAAAATTTGCAAAAAAAAAACCTATATATTTTTGAGGAGCACATACATATAGAATAAATATAGAGATTGGAAAGATACACATCAATTTCAGGATAGTGGTTAACTCTGTGAAGAAAGATAAAGGAAAAGATAAGGAGCCATCAACTACATTGATAATATTTTGTTTCTAAAAAAAGAAAAGAAGAAAAGTAGGTGAACTAATTTTTAAATCTAGTGGCTGGTGGGGGGTCCTTGGGTGGGTCAGTGGGGCTAAGTGTCCAACTCTTGATTTTGGCTCAGGTCATGATCTCAGGGTTGTGAGATGGAGCCCTGAGTTGGGCTCTGTGCTCAGCATGGTCTGCTTGAGATTCTCTCTCTCCCTCTCCCTCCACCCCTACCCTCCATTCTCTAAATAAATGAATGAAATAAATAAATAAAGTCTTTATTTTATTTTTTTTAAGATTTTATTTATTTATTTGACAGAGAGAAAGAAAGAGAGAGTACAAGCAGGGAGAGTGGCAGGCAGAGAGAGAGGGAGAAACAGATTCCCTGCTGAGCAAGGAGCCCTGCATGGGGCTCGATCCCAGGACTCTGAGATCATAACCCAAGCCGAAGGCAGATGCTTAACAAACTGAGCCACCCAACACCCCAATAATTAAAATCTTTAAATCTAGTGGTTGGTACCTGGATATCTCAGGTTATCCTCTGTATTTTTCAATTTCCTAACTTTTAAAAATGAATAAGCAAAATCAACAAATCGCTTATATGTCCATAATCTCATTTTGATAGACTCTCCCAAAGGAGAACGTATGGTGTTTATTTTATAGATGAGAATACAGGTTCCTCAAGTTTAAACCCCTTGCCAGCCCTCACAGAGCCAGGAAGAAGAGTTAGGACATTAGCTTCAGTCACCTGCACCAAGGTGCTCCTCCAAAAATTCCTTGCCTTGCAAAATGATTATCCAGAGTCTTGTAAAGATCAAGTCCTATTACTACATTGAATATTTATTCCAATTTACCAAAATATGATTGACAAATCAAATTTTTAAGACAACATTGATTTTTTTTTTCCTCCATAAATCAGTGCCTACCTGAATTCAGAGGTTGACATGTACAGCTGGCAAAAATGTGTCTATAATAGCATCATTTTCTGGTTCCAGTGGCATTTACATTGGAGGGTCTGGGACCCTCAGCAACTGTGGCTCTAGAAGCATCTTTGCCCCTGCCCAGTATCTTTCCAAAGTCAAAGGCTCCGGGGTAGAAGAAAACCACCAACAAACTCTTATCTACATGGCCTTGAGCCATCTTGTGATTATTGAAGAAAATCTGTGACTTGGCACCCATTCTGACTTACAGATCAGTTTAAAAATATATGTTACCACAGTGGAGCAGCTGCTATTTCTCCTTCCTTTGCCAACTGATTGTGTATAGCACGTTTTGTCATTTTTCCATTATTTGCAACTTTTGGGTTATCAGTCTTCTGAACAAATGATAACATGCTTTATTGGAAGACAAACTGTTTGAAGACAGAGTTGGAAAATAAGTTATTCAGGGCAACTGAGAAGGGGTTTTGTGCATCAGATGGTTTTAATTAAAGGAATCATATCAAATCTGCTTCTACTTACACAGGCGAGACACCTCCCAGGGTCTGAGATTAAAGCCTTTGTTAGTCTTTTTCACCAAAACTCTACCTGGGTCTTCTAAAGTTTTCTATTTTCCTGTTAAATGCCAGAGAATCTTTGGTATACAATTATGGGAAGGGGGAGTACCAGTGACTTATCCCAGAAAGAGAAAGAGGGAGAGAAGGATGGAGAGACAACTGTATTTCTTTTCTGTTTGTTTGTTTTGTTTGTTATGTTTATGCAAAATCCTCATTATCTTGAGTTTCTTTTTTTTAAGGTTTTATTTATTTATTGGACACAGAGAGAGAACAGAGAGCACAAGCAGGAGAAGCAGGAGAGAGAGAAGGAGAAGCAGACTCCCTGCTGAGTAGGGCACCCTACTTGGGGCTCGATCCCAGGGCCCTGGGATCATGACCTGAGCCAAAGCCAGACACTAGACCACCTCAAGTTTCTTAGTATAGAAGATGTACATGAAAACCCTGTTGCTCCTCCAGCTGTCTCATTCTCTAGCAGAGAGTACATTTCTCCACAGCTACTCCTGCTATCACACAATGCTCTCGGCACCCTGCAGTTTATGACACGACCCTTTCAACATTCTAGAAAGGTGTTTAGGATGCTATGTCATTTTTATAAAGATTAGAGGCCTCCCAGTCCACAATTTTCGTCTGACTGAGAACATTGATCTCACCAACCATGAAGTCCTTGGTGAATGTGGACAAGCGCTCTACTTCCCCTGTCAAGTTGCTGGCTTTTCCCAGATTCCTTTAAAATAATATTTGAGAAACATATTTTAATATACAGTAATTCTTAGTCAACCATTTTACCACTACCCAACACTGCAGTTGACTCAGAGCTGTAGTGATAGTAAGAGGTTCCTTTTACATTTCAAATTTGAATACACCTGGCCTGCTCCTTACAAAAAATACAATTTAGCCACATCTCTATTATCCCAGAGACAGGGAAATGAGCTCATCAGGATACATTTGCATCAAAAAGTAATCCCTAAACTTCATTCTTAAGTCTAACCACCAAAACAGATATGTGACTTTCTGATAGTAAAACTGGTTTATTAAACGTTTATCTCTTTCTCATTTCTGATCTTCTCTAGCTCCCTTAGGTAGATGAAAAATTTCCATAATTTCTGAAAACAATTTCCAAAAACCTTTGACATAGTTTCTTAAATTTTCAAAGGGAAAAAAACTTGTCCCTCGCACTATAAGCAGTGCTGCCTACATAAACCAGCCTTGACCTCTGGATCTCATTCTCAATAAGCACGGCCTTGGCCCCACATGGACCTGGAATGAAAAGACGACAGTCTGTATTTTTTCTTGTTTCCCCAGTAATGATCACAGTGCCCAACAGGTTGCAGAATCTCATTAAGTGAGTGTGAAATCAACAAAAATACCTCCTCCCTGTAACTGACTTATCAATTCAGGTACAACATCCTCTGAGATTCATCCACTTATTTATTCATTCAACAAACATTTATTGAGCACAACATGGGCATTTGGGGATACAGCAAAAACAACAATTCTGCCTCAAAGAGCTCATATTTTAGCAGATGGAGTTTTACTTATTTATTAATAAAATAAATAACTAAATTGCATAGTATTTAGGTATTGTTAAGTGATGTGGGAAATGAGGGGAGATGAGTGTTTTTGTGGAGTGGTGATCCTGATTATAAATATAGTAGTCAGGGGAGGCCTCCCTGAGAAGGTACCATATCTGAGGGAAGAGGATTTCCGGGAAGGGACAGCAAATGCAAGGTCCAACAGAAGGGCAAGGAGTCCACATGGTGAGAGCAGATCGAGGGAACAGGTAAATGACCAGCCATGAGAAAAGAGAGGTGACTTGGGGCAGATAATACAGGGCTGCAGAGTCATCACTCAGCTATAACTCTGAGGTAAAGAGGAAGCCACTGAGGGTTTTAGAGTTTCAGACATGATATAACTTACAAGTTAACTCAGCATCACTCTGAGGGCTGTGTGGAGAACAGACTGTAAAGGAACAAAAGCAGAAAGAGCAGCAGGAAGCTACTGCAAGAATCCAGATGAGAGTGAACAGTGGCTTGGACCAAAGTGGTAACGAGGGTTGTGTTGAGATGTGATTGGATTCTGGATATATCTTGGAAGTAAAGTAAACATTTATAGACAGGTTGAATGTGGTACTTGTAAGAAGACCCTTAAGGATGACTCCAAGTTATTTGGCCTGAACAACTGAGTAGATGAAGTTGCACTAGTTAAGATGAGGAAGTCTTCAGGACAAGCCAGTCTTCCAGAGAAGATCAGGATCACAGTAAGCTGGAAATGCCCATTAGACATCCAGGTGATGAGGCTGAGTAGCCAGCTGAAATCTTGATTTCAGTGGAATAATCTGGGCTGGAGATACAAATTTAAAAGTTATTAGCATACAGATGCTATTTAAAATTAGGAGACTAAATAAAAACCCAAAGAGAGTAAGCATAAGAAGAGGAGAGAGGCATGGAGGACTGAGTCCTGGGTTCTCCAAAGGTAAGAGGTTGGGAAGACTGAGTGAAACCAACAAAGAAGACAAGAAGGAGCAGCCAATGAGGAGGAAAACCAGCAGTGTGCATGTTCTGGAAGCCAAATAAAGCAAGTGTTCTAGGAAAGAGAGAACCAGTGGAGTCCCCGGGTGCTTCAGTTGGTTAAGTGACCGACTCTTGGTTTTGGCTCAGGTCATGATCTCTGGGTCCTTAGATCAAGCCCTGCGATAGGCTCCTGCTTGGTGGGGAGTCTGCTTCCCTTCTTCCTCTCCTTCTGCCCCTCCCCCTCACTGGCCCTCCCCCTCACTCGTGCTCACTCTCTCTCTCTCAAATAAATGCAAAAGATGAATGGATAAAGAAGATGTGGTTTATGTATACAATGGAATATTACTCAGCCATTAGAAACGACAAATACCCATAATTTGCTTCGACGTGGATGGAACTGGAGGGTATTATGCTGAGTGAAATAAGTCAGTTGGAGAAGAACAAACATTATATGGTCTCATTCATTTGCGGAATATAAAAATAGTGAAAGGGAATGAAGGGGAAAGAAGAAAAAATGAGTTGGAAATATCAGAAAGGGAGACAGAATATGAAAGACTCCTAACTCTGGGAAACGAGCTAGGGGTGGTGGAAGGGGAGGTGGGCCGGGGGTGGGGGTGACTGGGTGATGGGCACTGAGGTGGGCACTTGACGGGATGAGCACTGGGTGATATTCTATATGTTGGCAAATTGAACACCAATAAAAAATAAATTTATTTAAAAAATAAAAAATTTAAAAAAAGAAAGGAAAGAAGAAAGAAAGAAAAGAAAAGAAAAGAAAAGAAAAGAAAAGAAAAGAAAAGAAAAGAAAAGAAGAAAAGAAAAGAAAGGGAAGGGAAGGGAAGGGAGAAAGAAAGAAAAAGAAAGAAGAAAGAAAGAAAGAAAGAAAGAAAGAAAGAAAGAAAGAAAGAAAGAAAGAAAGAGAAAGAAAGAAAGAAAGAAAGAAAAAAGAGAAAGAAAGAAAGAAAGAAAGAAAGAAAGAAAGAAAGAAAGAAAGAAAGAAAGAAAGAAAGAACAATTAACAGCATTAATAGCATCAAATGATTTTGGTTAAGTCAAGTGAGATGAGGACTGTCTTTCTGGTGGGACATAAGCTCCACAAGGGAGAGGAGTCTGTCTTATTCTCACCTATATTGGAAGTACCTATAACAGTGTCTATTCATAGTAAGTACTTACTAAACATTTAATGAATTTTTAAGGTGCAAACGAAGAAGGTATGAAGCTTGACACACAAGCTCAACTATGCATGAAATGGCACAGCTCTTCTTTCTATTATTCGTTTCAAAGAGATGACAGGAAATTTAGCCCGGGTCATCTTCAGTGTTATGTCAAGTGCTGAAGGATTTGGCACCTTTAGGCTTTGGGAAAAGCTTCCTGATTATTACCCAAACTGTCCCTACAAACGACACTAAGCTACCCAGGGGAGCTCTGCTGTTTCTAATCCACACTTGGGGCACAGGAGGTTTCTGAGATGCTACTTAGACCAGGCCTAAAGGCAAAGTCAGGTGCCAGAGGATGTTCCAGAGTGAAGGAGACTGTGGGAGGCAGGAATCTGGGCCCCCACCAAAGGGAATGAATGGGACTGTCCCACCCCTGTTGAGAGTTTCCATGTACAATTGTAGTCCAGTAAATCTGCTGGGCTGTAAATGCTGGCAATTTCTTTAAAATAACATAAATTAAAAAATGTAAAAGCACAGAAAACAAAGGCTGTCTGAGGGCCATTTCTGCCCATGGCTGCTAGAGTGATCTCATCCTAGATGTTCCATCCAGGCACTGCTTTCTGGAGGTGGGGTGCAGCCGCTCAGAGGGCTCCCTGCACTGCCTTCCCCAGTTCAAGAGAATCATTTCCTAAACTGGGAAAGAAAATCCATTCTTCTTTGCTGCTTCTAAAGATTTTTTTTAATTTATTTATTCATGAGAGACACAGAGAAAAAAGCAGAGACATAGGCAGAGGGAAAAGCAGGCTCCCTGGGAGGATCCCAATATGGGACTGGATCCCAGGACCCCAGGATCACGCCTTGAGCCAAAGGCAGATGCTCAACCACTGAGCCACCCAGGCGTCCCTCCCTTGATGCTTCTATGCCTGAAAATTCTCTCTCATCTCTGGGCTTTAACATTTTAAGAACAAAACCCATACAGTCTCGTCCTCCATGTCTGCTTGTATGCTACCATCCCACCCCCTCCCGTGTACCTCTTCTGAAGGAGTGTGAAGCCCCAGACCTGCCTGAACCCAGGATGGGGAGGCAGAGAGACCAGAACCCAGAGGATTGAGGGATGGAGGACAGAAAAAAAAAAAAAGGCAGCTTCTTTTGAGGAAATAAAGCAGTCAAGGTATAGACCATGCCTTTCTGAAACTTATACTATAATTGAGATGACAAAACACACACTCATGCAACTGTGCATATTAAATATGAAACTCAAGACATTACGTTAATTCTAGCTGGAGTTATTAGGAAAACAAGTTATGAAAAGTCAAATATAAGCTTGGCCTTGAAAAGTCAATACATTTTTATTTTAAGTGAGGATTGTCATTTTTAGGAGTGTAAATTGTAATATTCACCAGAAGCCTTGAAAATGTGAGATCTGAATGCCCCAGTAATTCTACTTGTAGTAATGGATCTTAATTATGTGTTCAAAGATATATGCACAAGGATGTCCATGCATATCTATAAAGTGGAATATTATGTATCCAATCAAAATGAGGATGTAAGAATACATATTGATTTAGAAAACTGTCCATCAAAAAAAAGCATTTAGGCAAGTAATTTTATAGCATGAATCATCCCATGTTTAGAAAGTATATTTTGTGTGTATATGCACATGTCCTTGCCTCTTGAAAAGTTAGAAAGGATGGATACACCAAATGTTGCTGGAGATTATGGTAGATAACTCTCCCCTCCTGCCCTGGGTGGGGTACACATCCCTGCCATAGCAATGTTGGGCTTGGCCAAGTGACTTGTGCTGAGCAATGGAATATGAGCAGATGTTCCATCTGTCCAAGCTAATGCTTTAAATGTGACAGTGTGCTTTTGGTTCAGCTGCTCACTCTTCCCCTCTGCTGTGAAGACAGGGACAGCCCAGAGTGGGGCTGCTTCTTTTGCCTGAGATCCAAAAGGAGAAAACACATGGAGCACATTCCAGAACCTGGAACACATGACAGCCACGTTGCAGCCCTCCTGTAACATGAAGGAAAAATAAACACTTGCTAAAAAATTAAATAAATAAATAAATAAATAAATAAATAAATAAATATTTGCTGCAGAAGCCCCCACTATTGTGTGTCATGTGTCACCAGAGCAAACCTGAGAAATACAGTAGTTATCACGAGGTGAGCTTTGTTTTCGCTGAAAACTACATGTGATTTTCACTTCTAAAAATATACACTTCTGTATTGTCTGAAATTCTAACAATGGGTATGGTTTATGCCTTCAATACCAGAAAAATCAATGAAGATACAAACATTTTAAAATAAGTGAATTTTTTCTAATTAAAATATTCACAACACTAAAAAATTGTAAAAAAAAAATTAAAATAAAATAAAAAAAAACTAAAAGTAGCACCCAGACCCATCACTTATAACCTCTCTTGGCAATTTTGGAATATGGATTTCTATGGAGCTTTTAAAAAAAAAAACTTTTTTAATAGTTGAGCTCATACTATATATAGAGTTTGGTGTTTTTTTTCCTCTCTTTATTGAAACAAGTATTTTCTTTTATCTTTTTTTTTTTTTTTTTAGAGAGAGTGAGCATGCACATGGATGCACACAGAGGGGAGGATGGGAAGGGCAGAGGAAGAGGGAGAGAGAGACTCTTAAGCAGGCTCCATACTCAGCACAGAGCCTGGTGGGGGGCTCAATCTCAGGACCCTGAGATCATGACCTGAGATGAAATTACAAGTCGGACGCTTAACAAACTGAGCCACTCACATGCCCCACTAAGTATTTTCTTACATTAACAAATCTGTACACATCATTTTTATTGTCTGTATCTTGTAAATGTGCTGCATTTAATCCTCCATTACTGAACATTTAGGTTCGAACCAGTCATCATATAATAACTATAATGGCCATCTTTTCACATTAAAGCTTTTTCTAAATGAAAAATTATTTCCTCAAGAGTGGGTAAAATTTTAAGACCTAGTATATACTGTCAAATTGCTTGGTGGGCTAAAATTTAACCAAAACAAATGGTGAGGGAGAGCATGAGAACAGCCTGGGACCATACTGAGCTGGGCTGCCACAGAGTCTCATGCTGCTGCATAGGCCAAGGTGTTTCAGCTTGGTGAGGTCAACAGTGGGGAGCCATTGCAGGTCCGTGCAAAAGGATTAACAGGATGAACTTGGCATTTTAGGAAGATTTCTCAGCCAGCCAGACCCACTGGATTGGGACATACACAAGACAGGAGGCAGGAGACCAGCTAGGAAGTTGTACTAGTGGCTTTGGTACAAGGTGATGATGGTCTGGTTTAGGTGAGGGCAGCAGGAATAGTTAGGACATCGAGACACAGCAATGTGTGATATATGACAAAATAACAGTATCAGTTCTCTACAAATTTATATTTGTAGAATTTGAGTAAGTTTCACCACCACTTGGCTCTGTCAACGGGAAGCTTTCAATTGGCTTACTACCTGTTCATTTATTCTTTCAACACAAAAGGGGACTAGAAATATGCTTCTCTTTCACATTGGACCACCCTACACACTAAGAATTTTTCTAATTACCTACAGCATAACCTGTTTTGTTGTTGTTTTAATGACATAAATCAACAGTGTTTATACACTGAAATTCCACCAAATTATTGCTGTCAGAAAAATACTCCATAAAATAACACAGTCTGAGACAGTTCACAGAATTGTCCAAAGTAGGCCCATTGAATCTGAAGGACTCTGAGATTAGCTTGTTTGTTTGTTTTTTTTTAATTTTTTATTTTCTAAAGATTTATTTGAGAGAGAGCACGCATGGATGGGGGAGGGGCAGAGGGGGAGAGATTCAAGGAGGGAGTCAAGCAGACTCCCCGCTAAGCATGGAACCCCCCGTACCCCCCAAATTGGGGCTGGATCTCAATGACCTGAAATCATGACCTGAGCCAAAATCAAGAGGCAGATGCTCAACCAATTGCGCACCCAGGCACCCTTTCGTTTTGTTTTTTAATGTATGGTTGTACGGAACATTTGGGAATTCTTATTTTAAAGGAACCCAACAAAAGAAATTGATCCTTGGACAAAAAGAGAGAGATTGGAAGAATGTTATTATATTTTTTCATTAAAACCTATATTACAGGGATCCCTGGGTGGCGCAGCGGTTTGGCGCGGGCCTTTCGCCCAGGGCGCGATCCTGGAGACCCGGGATCGAATCCCACGTCGGGCTCCCGGTGCGTGGAGCCTGCTTCTCCCTCTGCCTATGTCTCTGCCTCTCTCTCTCTCTCTCTCTCTCTGTGACTATCATAAATAAGTAAAAATTTAAAAAAATAAAAAATAAATAAAAAATAAAAAATAAACCTATATTACATGAAATTGTAATTTCATTCTTATGCAATCATTACCCTGAAACATAAAAGAGAGACAGGATAGTTGAAGAATCAATAATGACAGCTCAGGAGGACATCTCTGGATTTCATTGCTTAGTGTGTGACTTGAGCATGAGGATAAAGCTAGAAGCATTTTTCTTGAAATGTGCACTGAGTTCACAGATGTTATATAATCACTTTTAAATTGGTGGAGTAATCTTTTCAAAATGCTTGTCCGTACAAGTTTTCAGAACTGCAATATGTCAGCCAAACATTCACAAAAGGAAACTTCCTTTTTAAGTATAAATATAAGTCCTTCTTGAGGTGTTGTATGACTGGGATATTGCAGACTTTCATTCGAAGCTCCAGAGGATATGGGATTGGCATGAATAGGTGATTTTCAAATTTATCTAATAAAAATGTCAAAACACTGAGAGCTAGAATATCTTTCATTTACCCACGTAAAAATAACAGCAAAAAACTGGCAAACTCAAAGCAACGAATTCAAATCAAAGATAATCAAAATAGACCTTAGCTGTTAAATGTTCCAGACCCCTTCCTAGAAGTCCTAACCTTTATCTAAAGAGTCCCAGAGATAATTCAATGAAAACATATTTTTAAAGTGTCTTTCTTACCTCAAAAATTTAGTCTAAAGTTTAAAACCAACCTCAGATTTCTTTTAAATTATTCCTTCCTTAATGGAAAAATTATCCCACAATTTTAAAATATCTCCCATCACTTTATTTATATATTTCATATATTACCTCAAACTTCATTCCTAAAAGCAAAAGCATGACTTGAATACAATGAGTAAGACAGTCTAAGCTAAAGTCACAAAAATCAGTAAATATTTCTACAGCTAGTTCAAAGTGTAAATATTTGGTCCGTAAAGAATCTTTATTACTGTCTGAAGAGTAGTCTTGTCTAATAAACTTCTTCAAATAAAGCAAAACTCTGTTGAGAAAACACTTCCCTTGGTACCATCCCCTTCCCAAAAAAAAAGAAGACAATGTTCTCTCTCCCCATCTGCCCAGCTAGTTAGGCACAGGGATGGATGGTTCAAAAGTTTAACAGGGTATTTTCATTCCCAGCCACACCAAAAAATAACATCCTTTAGTGCTGTTTCAGAAATTTAGGAGCACCGTTCAAATACATCAAGTTATTTGTTGAAGAACATGTGCTAAAGCCCCAGAACTGAACCTTAAAGTCTGTCCTAAAAAACAGAGCAAATATTGGGGCCTTTCCAAGCAAAATCAGTTTATGATTAAAATCTCACCAAGACCAGGTTTTATATTTTGACAAGGAAAAAAACATTTTAGGTATTTTTATATGGTCAAGAATGTCCAGAAATAGCAGCTTTGGGTACATGTCATGGGTAGGTTGGCAGCAGCCTGATCCCAAATCTCCAGGGAAAATCATGCAAAAACTGGAAAAGGATTCCTAAAAGTAGGCAAAGGGCCACCAATGTAATTTGTAACGGGTATCTGTTTCCTGGCCACACGTGCGGCAAAGAAATCAAGGAGTACAGGTTTGAATTGTGAGACCCTAGAGTCAAACTCTGCCAGGAAACAATCCTAGAATTTTCTTTCTCCCTAAAGCAAAGATGCTTTGACAGGAGGAAAAAACAATCCACCCTTCCTAACAGAATACTTACAGTGAGATAACAAGGACAGTGAGACCCTCCCCACAGCCAACAACAACAAGGCCACGACTACCTTGTCCACTTCAGTCCTTCTGCCCCTCCTCACAGGCACTATCCTGTTTCCTCCTCATTCCTAAGATTGTTTCTTCCCTTATTACGTCTCTCTCCATTACAAAACTTAGTCAAATTCAGCACTTCTCAAGATGAGTTTGAAAGAACTCTACTAGAGATACACAGATGTTCACAGGTGCTCCTCCCCAAAATGGTTCCAAGATCCAAACAAGGTTTAAAATGCTTCCTTTACAGGACTTCTCAGAGCTTTCAATATGCTAATGTGTGTTAAGAATATCTCATTTCCTAATTTCTTTTGGCCATGGATGCCTCTTTGTTTTGTCATCCTTATTAACATCTCACTAAGGAGTTGTGGTGAGTGAAATCTTTCTGAAGTTTAGCAAGAGTCTATTTGACTCTTAGGCCATTTAACATAGAACTATCCTGGAACATTAAACAATGCCTTAAATAATGCCACAGTTGTTCCTCTTCCTCCAAGTTACCTTCTCATGGTCCTAAATTGGAGGAGGGGATGACTATTGCCCTTCCCCCCTACCCTCCATTTCTCTACAATGATGTTTCAATTCAAAATCGGAGGCAAAGGAAATGTCAAAAGGCTTTAAATTGGTCCTTGAGGTCCTCTGTGTAGTTCCTTTGCCCACAAGACTTCAGGGTCCCTCTTACAGGCAGTGTCCTGGGTCTGCCAAGTCTCACACATCTCCTGAGACATAAATGGCTGGAGTGGTTGTGTTAAAAGAGATAGTGAGCATGATGGCATTAACGGTTATAAAACAGAAGGGACTATTATTATTTTCACATCATTAAATTAGTGCCTTTTATGTCTTGCTATGCTCATTTGGGCACTTAATAAATACATTTTAATACTGTACGACCAAGTAAACTAAATTTTTGCAACTTCAGTCTTGCAGTTATGTTTCTGCAGCACAGAGACACGGAATGACAGATGGCCAGAGTGGGGAGAGGTGGGAGCAGAGCACAGTGTTGAAGTGAGTAATTAAGAGAAGGAGACAGTGGCCCAGTAGGACTGGTTTGACAGGCTACAATTTGCCCCAACAGGGGCAGAGATGACATCATGGGAATCCAGATCAAGACCAGTGATGAGGTTATATGGCTGACAACCCCAAACCCACCTAAAAAGCTGGAGTATGAGTGTTCATCAACAAGCCAGTGCTGCCAGGTGTATAAGGATGAGAGGATATTCTGGATTAGACGGGCTTGTGAGCAATGATAGGGAAAGAGGGGGAAATACGAGAAGAAAGGAAGAGGAGTTTAAACAGCAAAGAATCCTCTCCCCCACCCCCTCTCTAATTCAGTACCCACCAGAATTTCTGCTGTCTGGAGAGACTAGAGCCTTATGCTGAGAAGTGACAGTTTCTGTGGGTCCCCTTGATTTCCCAAGAAAGAGTATCCCAGCTTCCAATAGTTCAACAAGGGCCAACAAAACCTCAGCAATCCCAAAGCACCAGCCCACGCTGCCAACTCCCAGCCTACCTGGAAACAAGGAGTCACAAAGAAACAGGAATCAGGGACCCAGATGACTACACAGGTGGCTCACAGAGCAACCCAGGAAAGAAGAGAAATTGTAGAGGGAGGCACTGAACTCCCATTTATACCCCCAGCCAAGTTTAATTCAAGGTAGAATGATGGCACCTAAAATGTTAACGTCAGGGCTAACATTCGCCAAATAAAATAACCTCTCGAAGGATGAAGTCTTGGAGGGGAGGTCATTAATATGAAAGAGCTGGGGTCTAGGGGAGCAACCCTCATCTTGCCGCTCACAGGCTCTGGGAACTTGAAACAATTTCTTCGCTCAGTCCTCCAATGATCACATCTGTAAAGCAGGAGGAGCCAGAGAGATAATGAAGGTGAAGGTGCTTTGAAGCGGGAAGCACGTGGAGACCCCTTCTAGATCTGCCAAGCTCCGCCTCCTCGGTGGGTCTTACTTCTGATTGGCTGCAGCCTTTGTCACATAACCTACTGGAGCTTTCATCCCCCACAAATGCCAGAACCAGCCTGGGTTTAATCAGGAGATCTGTTTATCCAACATCCTTGGCTCATGGAAGATTGTCCGTGGGACCCCAGTGCCTTCTTTCCTCCGGATAGCCACTTGCCTTTTTCTTGGTTGTGCTTTACTTTCTGTGTATGTCCGATTTTTTTTTCAATGACTGACCTGGATTTTAGGTTTTAATAGCCTATATATCAAATTTTGTTAGTTCAGCTGTATGGCTAAAATGCTTTTACTCTTTTCCTCTTAATTAATGGATACCATTCAACACTGAAGGATTCTGTTTAATCTTTTTTTAAAATGAGATTTAAATTATTCTTTGTTTGCACATGGCCCTAGAGAAGCTTTTGGGGGCAGGGGTTGCTGGGAGAGGGTTAGTAGAAGAAGGGGTATACGAGTCGGTTTTCCTTAATAGAAATAGATTCCCAATGACTGTAAAACAGAGAGCTTCTCCACCTGGTAGTTATTTAGGAAACTGATTTTTTAACCTAATCACAGGATTTTTACACTTATATTAAATTCCACTTTTGTTAGTTTTGACCTAGCAATTCAGCCTAGACATCCGTTTTTAAATTAAGCTTTTATTGTGGGATTTTTTTTTTCTTTTGACAAAAGACTTTTTCAGAAAGTAAAGACTTAAGGTCAAAAGAGGGCCCAGATTTCTCTTTCCCCAGATCCCACTATGCCACAGTCAGAAAACAGAGCATGCAATGAATTGCTCTTTACTCCTTACTCAATTTGGGTAAGGAATCCCCTTAAAAGCTATCTTTTCAGCAACTTATATCCAGATACAATACTATTCTGAAAATAACTTAAAGGCCAGATACTGTTTTGACCATCTACATGTTCCTGAGATGACAGGGGCATCAAATAGAGCCCAACCCCCAAACACACACCTTAGCCTGTAGACTATAAAAATTTATTAGGTGAGCCCAGTTTAGGGTGTTGCTAAATTCTTTAGCTGGCAGTGATCTTGGTTTGCATTAGGGACAAGCTGTCTTAAAATAAAGCCCTTGAAAGGAGTAACTCCAGACCCTTAAGGTGAGGAACTGCCAAGTAATTTCAGAAGAGAGTTCACTTCAGTTGCTTTGGAAACAGGTTTTGACAATGGCTCTATATGCCAAAGGGCTGAGTATACAGAGGGCACTGGGTTCCCGCCCCTTGAATGATTATTGAGGTTTTGCTCACCAAACAGATGACTTCATTCTGACAACAACGCTTTTTTTCTGAGAAGCTGCTAGTTCATACACATTATAAAATAAATTCTCTCACTGACACTGGAGTGGCAGGAACTACAAACATCACTTTTTAAAAAGTGTGTGAGTTGGAAAAGGTAAGCTAGAAAAGACTAGAATTTCTCTCAAAAAGAATTTGTGGTAACCATGGAAACCAGGCACCCAATCAGCAATCACTTTATCACTTTATTGATTAAGAAGGTGTGTGGAAGCATACATAATGCCTTTATCTTAGGTAGCTTTAGTTCAGTCTGTGCAAGATGTTTTGAAGTATGGGTGCCGGTAATGTCTGAATCTCCTCTTCCCTCAGCCCCCTAGGAAGCCATGTCTACTAAAGGAAGAAAAGATGCAACAGATAACCAGCCCTTATTCAAAGGCTCACTGGTTTTTAACATCTCATGTCTCCCATCTTCCAATGGCTACCAGCAAACTGGGGTACAGGCAAGGAGGAGTCTTTGTATATCATTCTTCTCCCTTCAACACAAACACTGAGGAATAAGAGAACCAACTCCTCCCCAGTTATGTTTGGCCTAAGCCCACATATCCCATGACTGTAGACCCTCTTGGATGATGTAGAAATGAGTTTTCACATGATGAAATTATGTCATTATTCCTTCCACATTAAAGCTTTGATTTCTTTCTCTATGTCAGTCATCCTCAACTTTTTCTGTAAAAGCCCAGACAGCGCATGGTTTAGGCTTTGCAAGCTGTATATGGTCTCTCTCCTGTGCCACCCCCCACTCTCCTCTTGACCCCCTCCTCCTCTATTTATAACCCTTCTTCTATTTATAACCCTTCTTCTTCTATTTATAATGCTTCAAAATGTAAAACCCATTCTTAGCTTACAGATTTGACCTCTGGACCATAATTTGTTGATTCCTTCCCTATACTATGCCACAGAAGTTCTAACATCTCAGCCTCATGGAATGTATGTTTAGCCAAGTGTCAGTAAATTAAGCACACGGTCCAGCTAATTAATACACTAAACCCAGAATCTCTGGAAAATTCACCCATTTCAATAAATACAGCCTGACCACCCATTATATACTATTCTCCTTGGTTTAATACACTGAGAATTTATTCCCACACATACACTATACTCCCCAGGTTCCAGCTGATATAAATTAACCAGATAGTGCACTCTGAGTAATGCTGTATCTCCCCAGGTCAGATTCACACTCATACTCCTGTACATGATGGGCTCTGACTCCAGCTGTAAGTCTAGAAGCTATGAAAAGTGGATCTTGATTGGATTGCCTCTCACAAAACAACAGGGTTGAGTGACATTAGAGTTTTCAAGCAAAGGAAAGATCAACTCAACCTTGGGAGGAGGAGCTTGTTCTACTAGCAGGGAAGATTCAGAGACACTTGGGAGGGATTCAAAAACTTCAGGTTCCTCTGAGTCCACCCAGAATAACTTCATTCCAAATCTCAGGGCCCCCACTCCTTCCCAACCACATCCCTAACTGTCACGTGAGAAATTTGGTGAGTCTGATTTTAATTGACGTTATAATCCTGCAATCCACACAATTAAATCTGGGATTTGGTTTTCAATAATATGTGCTCCACAACTGTAATAAATACACTGGTCTTGTATAAGACAACCATAGAAATTCTCTGTTTTTTTTACTGAGACTGAGGCTGATATTTTTAAACCCTGAGTTTGTCACTTTCTTTTTGTTATTCCTCCAGTGAAGACTGAAAAAGCCAGCCCATGCCAGGTCCTTGTAGCCATTATTACTATAATGTAACTGTTAAGTGCAGCAATCCTTTCTCCCCTGAGGAACTTACTTTAATGGGAACTTTATCCCAAGTGATCATAGTTGATAATTTAATGATTTTGCCACTACATGCCATGAATTATGCCATTTTCCTTTGGAAAAGAGGTCAGTGCTACATTTGAGACCAAGGTCATAACCAAACCAATCCAAGAATTCCATCATTTATGGTTTGTTTAATATGACTACTCCTATTAGAAATAGTCTTTCCATGGAAGAAGGAGAGAAGGAAGGAAGGATAGAAGGAAGGAAGGAAGGAAGGAAGGAAGGAAGGAAGGAAGGAAGGAAGGAAGGAAGGAAGGAAGGAAGGAAAGAATTACATGAGATATTTAAACAGAGAGGGTTTAATATGCAAAATTGATTTCACAGATGTTGGAGAAATGAAAAAATAAAAGCAAGAACTAAGAATCTAGAGAACCTCAGGGGGTAACTAAAGAAAGAATTTACAACACTTATAACTAGGTAAAAAAAAGGAAGAGGTTGGGATTATTAAAACCTGGAAGCTTAGAAAAGGGGTACTCATTAAACCAGGGTTTAGTCCTCTGAGTACTTCTCAGCTGCTGATAGAATCTCAAAGATCAGAGGAGTCCATGGCATTGGGAAAAGGGAAACACCTGGCCGCCAATGATATCTCTGAGCAGGTAAGATATCACTAGTTCTGACAAGGCTCAAAGACAAAGACAAGAGTAAACTTCCAAAGTCAAAGCAACACTGACAAGACAGATTCAAAATAAGAAAGTCTTTATTCCATAAGTCATACTTTTCAGTCTCTCCCTGCTGAAAGATATTAACAGAACCCAATAAAAGTCAACTGGCCACAGAGTCTGGGATGGCTATTTGGCAAAGCTCAGCAGCACAGAGCACAGTATAGAATTGTGGGTTTGGGGCTCAGACTCAATAGGCAAATGATCAGCACAGATAGCAGTATGTTTCTTGGTTCCATCTGTTTAAAATATACCTGGTATCTTCTATGATGCCTTTCAGTTTTTATACTTTTCTTACCCAACATTTCACAATTCTGTTCTTACCTCTCACACGTGGGTCTTAGTCTCAGACAAGAGAATTACAGCTACAAAGTGAAAAGCCTGCTTCTCCACCCAACTCCTATTAATGAACACTTGAATTTTCTTACCTCGGTTTTCTTCTCAGTGTTGGCAGATAGATCTGAATACTCAGGTAGATCAGTTACCTCCACCATCAAAACGTGTCCCTGAAATATATGCTAAATAGAGTTTACAGATAAATACCACCAAAAAAAGCCAAAGCAAGGCAAGAAAGGGGCCAAGCTCTATAAAATGAATTTTAGGGTAACCAAGAACATAAGTTTACATCTATAATGTTTAATAATGGTAGTAAAAGCATATTGAGCTATATACTGTACTAAGTTATTCCATGCATTAATCCATTGTATCATTCTAGCCTTTGCAGTATGATCCTCATATTACAGGGAATTGAGAAATTATCTTCCACTAGCCTCATCTACATATTAAAACATTATGTAAAGATAATATATATATACATATAGCATGCATATATTCAGATAGATAGTTAGATAATGTATTTATATATATTTAACTTCCAAGGCCCACCCAGATAAAGAACCCAACAGCTTGACAAACAATGTTGCATTGTGTGATGGGTATTAGACACAGAAAGAGCTGTTGGCAGTTTCTTTGGTCCATTTCCAGTAAAAATAGAGAGCAATGAACTTGCTCCACATTCTGATTCCAGAACATTTAGAAGCTGGAGATAGTGGTGATCTGTCTGTGAGGCCTCGTGTTTATCATTTCTCAGAAGCCAGCTAGTAGACCAGGCCACCTGCCAGTATATGGTTAGCACATTTATGTCAATTGGTTTGTCAGCCAGGTACCATGGTTTTTCCCAAGTCACAGCTTCCAAACTCTGGGAACATAAAACCACAATGCTAGCCAAGATAGTAATGAGAGACCTTTCTCATATACCACACTAGTGGCTCTCTGAAAAGGTAAGCAATGTGCTTTTGTGTACTGTAACTGGCAGTCTAGAGAAGCGCAATCCCTTCTTACCTAAGGTGCCTCTCTTCCAGCTCTTTTGAATTCATTTTCTATAGACAAGAACATAGTGACTGAGAAAATGAAGAATATTTTGATATTTGTTACAAGAAACTGAAGCCAATTTTCCTACCAAATCATTTATGATTCCTGTCCAGTAAGCAAAGGATATATCGAATTAATTCAACTCTAAGAGCCTAGTCCTCCTACGGGAAACTTTTATTTTCTAAAAATTGAGCTAAGAGGATTTTTTTCAGTTAATCAGTCATAAGATAAAATTATATATGCCTACAAAAAGTAATGGAAAAAAGATTATTCCATTTTGCCTTAAAATCCAGTTTTATAGGTATCCCTGGGTGGCGCAATGGTTTGGCGCCTGCCTTTGGCCCAGGGCACGATCCTGGAGACCCGGGATCGAATCCCACGTCGGGCTCCCGGTGCATGGAGCCTGCTTCTCCCTCTGCCTATGTCTCTGCCTCTCTCTCTCTCTCTCTGTGTGACTATCATAAATAAATAAAAATTTTAAAAAATATTTTAAATATCCAGTTTTATAGCTTCTACTTCCAGTATATGATATAGTGACTAGAACTACACTTGCCTTCCCCATATAAACTATCTTCTTTAAGGGGAAAAATATATAAAATAACTGTTTTCAAGGATGAACTGCAGACCATACAGAACTTTATCCCTGAAAGAAAGGAAGCAAATAAGATTATCCCTAAAAATGCCCCAGCTTTCTACCTGGAGACTAGAATGTATAAAAATAGCACCTTAGTAAATCACAGGACCTCACTGAATTGAAGAAATAATATCAGAGTTTGGAGACTCTAAGGCAGCTTGAATTTGCAAGGCACAGACCAGAGAGGAGGGAGTTACACAGAGAACAGAGAAAGAGCTCTGGAAATCTGCATAGGTGGCCCTTGGAGTCTTTGGCAGAATATCCAGTTCTGCGTATGTGTGGTAAGACACCACGAAACCAGGCAAAGAATAATTACGAGTGAAAAAACAACTAACAAGGAGCTGTAAGCTGAACAATTCCCAGAACTCATACAGGGCTGGGAGTCATCCAAGTCCTAACCAGTTGTGGTGGAGAAATATCATTGAACAAGCAGGGCATTTAGAAGAGGCTCCAGAGGCATTAGGGCTAAACTATAGTTGAGTGAGGCCACTGTAGACCTGCACTAAAAACAAACCTCAAAAGGATCAAGCTGATCTGAAGGTAACTTAACTGTCTGCCTAAATAAATCCCAACAATCTTTAAAAGAAGATACCAAAATCCACTTATTCACAGTGTCTAGTAGCTTATCAAAAATAACTAGCCCTGTTAAGCAAGAAATGGAAACTGTAGAGGGGAGGTGAGGGGGTGGGGAGGAATCACTCAATAGAAACATACAGAAAACAGAAATTAGGGAGATGACGGAATTCACAGACTTTTTAAAGTGATATTTACACATGGTCAAAGATTTAAGAAAAATATAAATAAAAGAAAGAGAGAAATTGAAGATCTAAAAGAGAACCAAATGCAACTTCTGGAGCTGAGAAATACATGATCTGAAGTGAAAATTGTTCTGAATGTGGCTAAGAGCAGGTTACACTCTAGAAAAGATCAGTGAATGTGAAGACAGATAGAAACTGTATGAAATCATGGCCAAAATTTTTCCAAACCTGAGGAAAAGTAAAATCTACACATCCAAGAATATCAACACAGCTCACATGGTATAAACACAAAGAAAAAGAAAAACATGCTAAGGTACTTCATATTGCAATTGCTGAAAAATGGAAATAGAAGATACTAAAAGTAGTTAGAGGGGAAAAAAGACACATTTGATACGGGAAGATGAAGATAAGAAAGTCACTGACTTCATATCAGAAACAAAGTAAGCCAAAAAGATGGTTGAATGACATTCTTAAAAGTACTGAAAAGAAGAAAAAAAAAATCTATAAACCTACATCTATCAAAAGTATTATTCAAAACTAAAAGCAAAACGAAGCAACTTTGAGATAAACACAGGCTGAGAGAATTTAAAAACAGCAGACCTATTCCAAATAAATGTAAAAGGAAGTACTTCAGGCTGAAGGAAAAAGATAACAAATGGAAACTCACACAATACACAAAAATTAACTCAAAATTGATCACAGATGGAAGCTAAAATATAAAACAGAAAAAGACATATAGAGAACATCTTTATGATTTTCTCATCGATAGGTAAAGATTTTTTAGGTAGAGTATATAAAAGGCACAAAAAAATTAAAAGATTATAAATTAAACTTCATGAAAATTAAAGACTTCTTCTAGTCCAAGAATACCATGCAAGAATAAAAAGACAATCCACTGACTGGAAGAAAATATTCACAATACACATATCTCCTGAAGGTCTTATATCAAGAAAATTTTTAAAACTCCTATAATTAGAAAAAAAAAACAAAATGATTTTTTTAATGGGCAGATTTGAACAGTTCACAAAAGAAAATATACAACTGTCCAATAAATCCATGAAATGATGCTCAACATCTTTGATAATCATGAAAATGCATATTTAAACCTCTGCACACCACTAACCTATCTAAAATTAAAGATGGACAGCATCAAGTTTGGTAAGGATCTGAAGCCACTGGAACTCTCATAAACTGTTGGAGAGAACGGAACAACCACTTTGGAAAACAAAATGGTGGTTTCTATTAAGTACAATAAGAAACTTCCCATAAGACCCAGCAATTCCGCTCCTAGGTATTTACCCAAGAGAAATAAACATGTATGCCCTTAAAAAATTTGTACATGAATATTCATAGCCACATAGTCATAATAGCTCAAAACTGTAAACAACCCAAATGTCTATCAACTAGATAATGGATAAATAAATTGTAATATATATATACAATGGAGTGATAGGCAGTAATTATGTTGATACATAAAACAAAATGGATGAATCTCAAAAATATTATGCTGACAAAAGAGTGCATAAGATTCCATGAAAATCTAGAATAGGCAAAACTAATCAATAGTAACAGGAAGCCAGATCAATGGTTGCCTGGGGCCAAGGATGGCAGGGATTCACTGCAAAAGAAAAATGAATTTGAGGGGGCTATAGAAATATTGTTTCTTGATTAGGATGGTTATAACACAGTTGTATACATTTATCAAAATGTATTGAACTGTGTACTTAAAATGTGTACCTTTTTAGGACACCTGGATGGCTCAGTGGTTGAGCATCTGCCTTTGGCTCAAGTTATAATCCCAGGGTCCCAGGATTGAGTCCCACATCAGGCTCTTCACAGGGAGCCTGCTTCTCCCTCTGCCTATGTCTCTGCCTCTCTCTGTGTGTCTCTCATTAATAAATAAAATCTTTTTTAAAAAGTGTACATTTTTTAATGTAAATCATACCTCAATAAAACTTACTCTAAACATAAAAAAATTAGGTGTCACAGAATGACCAATGGATATTTTACCATTCAGACTGGGGGTTTACCACATTTTGAGATCCTAGGGCTTCCTAAATGGCCTACTGCCAGTTGGACCATCCTTTGTGTGATTCTTTTGTCTTGAGCAGTGCGGTACCGATGACGAATTATTATTTTCCAAACATTGCAGCATGCCACACACTATACTACAAAATAACCTTGATACTCTTCCCATCATAAAGTGGGGTCTGTGTTACCTCCCTTCATTTCTGAGCTCGCCCGTGACCTACTTGGAACTAATAGAAATGTAGGGGAACTGACACAGCCTAATTTCCAAAACTCGGTTTGAAAGGGTGAGGCTCCTGGCTCGTTGGAGCACTAGCATTAGAACTCTGAGTTACCATGTCCACCTCCCTGAGGCCATCCTGCTGTGAGGAACCCCAAATTATCTCAGGTGGAGAGACCACATGGAGAAACACTGAGACTACATGGAGAGAGAGAGAGAGAGAGAGAGAGAGAGAGAGAGAGATTGAGAGAGAAGCTCAGCCAGACTCTAGCTCCTACAGATGTCTGCTATTCCAGATCGGGCCACTGCCTGACTACAATTACTTGTGAGACCCCATGCCAGAACCACCTATCATTGCCCTTCCAAAATTTCTGACCCACAGAAACTATGGAGTGATTTAATATACTGTACGAGTCACAGTACAATACCCCCAGCAATACCATCCTTGATACAGTGCTCAAAATCGATAGGACAGAGGAAGTACATGGGAACTCTGTGTACTATATGCTCAATTTCTATAAACCTAAAACTTCTCTTTAAAAAAGGCACTGGAAGGAGGAGCTGCAATACCATCATTCTTTGTAATAAGCCCAGAACTATTCCCTGGGGTGGGAGTTGGGGGCTCACCTCCTATGTAGAAACCAGCACACCTTCTTTTACTTCAGAGACTAACTAGCCACGTGCACTAAGTGACTCCCCTATTGCCCTAGAAGAGTGGCATTGAGTTAATCACCAGTGAGACAGACAGCCTGGCTCTTCCACAGGAGTGGTGACAGACAACTGCTAAACCCACAAGCACAACGCATTCCTCTTTTCTGCACCCTGGGCTCACTAAGGCTACTGGAAGAAGAATCTTACCATAAGTGTATGGGCAATCGGGATTGGTCGAAGCTGAAAGGCACTTCAGAAACATGGGCCTGTTGTTTCTTTCAGTGAAGGTTCATGATATACGTTATTATGTAAGACATGGCACTAGACCAGGAGCTAGCCCGAACAGACTTTGAAAAATAATTCCACCTCAAAATGCATCAATCTTGCTTTGTTGGAATGTTGACAGACATTGCTGAATTTCAGGGAAGGACTACCCACTGGTAGGCGTAAGTCTCGCCATGGCATATAATGGGCAGACTGCCTTTACCCTGATCAAAATCCATCCATCCATGTCTCCTTGGCAGCCAGCATGAAATAAGTTGAAGGAAACCAAAAATGTAGCCACAGAGAAGCACAGACACACGCACACATCTTTCTCACTCACTAGTCAAGGAAAGAGTACAAGTAGAAACTAAGTATGTACATGTGTTTATTTTTAAGTAGGTGTTTATTTTCTAGTTTCCATAGGAAATAAGTGAGCTAATATTATCTTCCAAAAGTAAATACTTTTATGCAAAACTTCCAAAAACTGATCTCAAGCCAAAATTCCTGGTGCAGCCTCCTCCTGCCCTCATACTTCCAAGTTCTCACACTGTGGTCTAAAACACAGAGGATTATTAACAGAGAGGCCTGGCCTTGCTTTTTCTCCAGTTCTTCTGAAAGTTGAATCACAGAGTCTTTTGTGTCCCTCTTGCCAGATCTTACTGCTTGCAACAGGAGATAAAATCGAATGGGAAACCAGAAATCTGAGGACTCCCGGAGGTTTGACCCTGTCAGTTCCTCTTGGCCATGGACACCTTATGCAGCCAATTAATCCCTTTACTGGGTCTTTTAGGGAATTATGTAAGCCAGGAGGGCTGGAGAAGGGTTTGGGTTGTATTTTTGTAGAGCCCTGTGAATTTTGTGCTGCTGTGCTTTTAATAATATTTGTCCCAATAGTGTCTTTTTGGATTTTGTTTGCTTTCCTCAATAAAGAACTATTATTTAGATCTTTTTTTTCTTTAGATGTTTTAAAATTTTATTTATTCATGAGAGACACAGAGAGAGATGCAGAGACCTAGACAGAGGTAGAAGCAGGCTCCCTGAGGGGAGCCTGATGCAGGACTTGATCCCAGGACCCCAGGATCATGACATGAGCCAAAGGCAGACGCTCAGCCTCTGACACTCAGGTGCCCTATTTAGATCTTACTCTCCAACCACTCTTCTTCATCAACACTACCACCAACTTTTTACCATCATCTGCCTAATTTTTTGAAAGCCAAATATCTTAAATATTCATGTAATGATCACTATGTATTTTTTATCAACAAAAACTATATTTCTAGGCATCCTCCTTTTTTGGAAATGCAATAAGCTCCTGACATTTTGAGGGGACAGGTCCAAAGACCTTCTCCAACCCCAAAATCTCAGACACAGGAATGTTTATTCAGGCCTCTGGCTCTGGGTCAAGAGTCCTGAATTTCCTTTGTATGTCATCACTTTAACCACAATTGACCCGGATAAATGCATATAAATGGAGAACACATACCAACTACAGACTGATACTCAAACAAAGATTAAATTATTGAAGATAAGTATGAAGGGAAACCTGAAAGTAATCCAAGCTTTCTGCTCCTAATAGGAATTAAGCTTATATATATTAAAGATCAATTGAAATCATTAGGCCAATAACAGAAAAATTAAGACTTTTTATCATTACAAAGTACATATTCTATTGTTGCACAAATGTATTCACTGGGTGAATTCTAGCCATACTATAATCTTAAGGCCTTTATGTGTCATTAGAACATAAATATCAAAACACTGTACATTTATGTAACCCAGAAGATACTCTTGCAAAGATTGTGGGGATCCCTGGGTGGCTCAGAGGTTTGGCGCCTGCCCTTGGCCCAGGGCGCGATCCTGGAGACCCAGGATCGAATCCCATATCGGGCTCCTGGTGCATGGAGCCTGCTTCTCCCTCTGCCTATGTCTCTGCCTCTCTTTCTCTCTCTCTCTCTCTCTCTCTCTGTGACTATCATAAATAAATAAAAAATTTTTAAAAAGTATTCAAAAGATTTCATTGATAATATGAAAAAATCATACTCAAAATGTCCAACAAAGGCAAAATAATTAAGGAAATAATTGTCAATCCATTCAATGAACCATAAGGCCAACATTAAAATTATTAGTGTGTAATCAATCATCGCATTACAGATGCCATTGTCCCAAAGAACCCTAGGTTCTTTAGGGGATATCACTTCATTCACTCAGCTTACGTCCCAGTCAGGAAATAATCCTCTTGGACAGCTAAGCACTCCTGACTTGCAGGAACTAATTCCACTTAGTCATTAGATCAGCAAGTTCCAGCATATTGGTACTGGAATATTAACCTCATGATTGAGTTTAGTCAAGAAATAATATTCTTGATATAACAGCAGCCATTTCCAATGACTTATTGATGCCCTCAGCTTGAAATCCCAACTCTGCTACTGGTTGTAGTTCTTCAGGAAAGACAACCTGTCTATTCTTTAGTTTCCTTATTTATAAATAGAAATCATAACACCTCTCTCTTATAGTTGTGAGGGTAGAATAACATATGTAAAGTCCCCAGCTCATAGTTAAGGCTCTATTGATAGATATTCTTATTTTCCTTGTAATTTCAACGTAAAGCCAGGTGTCTGCCTATCATTCAATTATCCACAAACGTACAAACTCAAATGTAATTTATACACATTTGTCTTCCATACATATCTATAATTCATGGCAGAAACTATGTGGTCTCCTTTTCCAAGGTGGAATTTCAACCAAGACCTTTTGTGTGCTCTATGCTCCTTGAACCTGGGCCCTGAAATTGTGGATGGAAACATCATGTCATTACAAAAGAGAGAGGAATATTCATCAAAACCAATTCCATATTAGACACTGACCAGGCATGTATATACTTCATCACATTGCTACCCCCAATTTAAAGATGAAGAAACAGAGGCACTGAGTGGTTGAGTAATTGTCCTAGATCCCAATAACATAAATGATAGAATCAGGATTCATATTTGGGTTTGTTCAACTCTGAAGATCATACACTTGGTTATGTTTAGCTGCCAAGTTTAGTTTCTTACCACAATGTCATGAACTATTGTTATAAGAAAATGAGACCACTGTTTACTCTCTGTCATGGCTAGGTTTTAAATCAAGCCTAAGGATATAAAACTTATGACCTCTACATCTTAAATAAAAACCCACTTGAATTAAAACAAAACAATGGAAAATGCTACTAATGCTATTCAAAAAATCCTCAGAATGCGAGCTATCAACTGGCTTTGTTTAGTGGAATGTCTCTGCACAGAGATGGATGGACATCTGTGGGTGTCAGAGTGGAATACGTGAGTCTAAGCTGTGTTTCTCTCTTCTTGGTCACCAAGCCGTAGTTTAAATCTTCTGTGATTACCCTTTTCTATAGTTTGTAAAGCTTCATCCCAACAGGATTACAGATTCTGGCTAGACTTACTTTTAACTGGAAAAACAAATTAGTTTCATTCTTTCACTATATGAGTCATGTAGGCAAGTAAAACTGTGCCTGGCAGCACCTTTTCTAGTTCTTCAATGCTCTGACAATATAGACCTCTCCAAAGAGCCACTGCCCAAGCCTGGGGCCTAGATGGGATAACCCTCTGCCTGTACTTCAGTCACCAGCCCCTGCCACATGCCAAGGGCTAGCTCTTAACCCAGTACCAGGTACAGTACCTGGTGCAGAGTGGATGTTCAGCAAACATGTGTTCAATGAATAAATGAATGAAATGTGTCTGCCCAAACCAGCAAGGGAACTTAAAATCATTCCTTCCTGATTTCCTCATAATAAGGTTGGCTTTTCTTTCTACTGGTACCTCCTTCTGGCCAACTGAAGCCTTCCAACCCACAGGCCAAATGTAGTCCCAGGTTTATATCTTTAAGGTCATGATACCTGTCTACCCCACAGGTCTTGAGAGTACCAAAATAGACCAAGCTGTCAGAAACTCAATAGTTACAATGTATGCCCCACATCTTCAAAATCAGAGCAGAAGGAATGTGTCCCATTTCCATCCTTGGCCACATGTTAAAGTCATTTGAGAAACTCTCAAAAAATATACGCCCAAAGTCATAATCTAGTTATAACAGCATGTCTGAAGATGGGGCATGAGCACTAGCATTATTTAAATGTCACTCTGGTAATTTGAAGTCAAGATTAAAGATCACAAAGCTGGAAGAAGCCAAGAAGGTGGAACATCAGCCCCACATAAGCAAGACTAAACATTTCCAGATGGGAAGGGTAGGAAGATGGGGTATGCAATATGGAGCAGCACTGCTATTATTGACAAAATGTCCCTTCCCAGCCCTGTAGTCCTCACTGGTGCCCTTGATCTATCTCTACCATCCTGTTCCTGCAAATGTTCCTGAAGCAAGCTGAGGTCTCATCTTGGACCAGACAATGGGAGCCTGCCCTAGGCATCCTCCTCTTTTAAAACAGCACCTGTTTCTGGGTCCTGATCTCTATTCATCATCCAGTCCCAGTCCTCACAAGCCCTTTTCTATCTCCACTCCCACACCTGACCTCTCCTTAAAACTGTCACAAGCTGCAAATGAATACTGATGGACTGTGAGAAGGACCATATCTCAGGAAGTCCTAAAAGCAAGCAGGAGAAGGGAGCACAACCAGAGACCCGAAATATTGGAGCTCGGTATGTTCTCCATGTTATAAGGGAGTCCCTGATTCATCACATTGAAAAAAAAGTGTCTCTGAGGTCTAGTGTGGTGTAGGAAATATGCATGCAAGCGCGCACACACACACACACACACACACACGATTTGGAAGCTGAAGCCCTAAGATCACAGCCCAAGTGTTTATAGACAAAATGTTTATGGCCCTCAAAATTCACATGGTAAAGCCCTAACCCCCAATGTGGCTACATTTGGAGATGGGTCCCCTAAGGAAGTAATTAAGGCTAAATGAGGTTATAAGGGTGGGTCCCTGGTCCAATAGGATTAGTGTTATTGTAAGGGACACCACAGAGCTCGCTTGTCTCTCTCTCTCTCTCTCTCTCTGCTATGTGAGGATATAGTGAGAAGACTGCCATCAACAAGCCAGGAACAGGGATTTCACCAGGAACTGACCTGCCAGACTTCTATCTGGGACTTCTAGTCTCCGGAAATGTGAGAAAAGAAATGCCTGTGGTTTGAGCCACTCAGTCTATGGTATGTTGCTCCTAATACACTAATTGTAGACAAGTCACAACTTCCCCAAGCCTCAGTTTCTCCATCAATAAAAAAAAGAGATATACCCTACCATAAACACCAAGTGAGGTAAAGTATTTTTTGAGAGTTCTACAAACAGTAGAGTATTAAACAGGCATTAACCATTCACCCATCTCCACCTGTGCACTCTCATACTTTAATCCTCAAACTAGCTGAGCATTTACATTGTATGAGATTGGGGTTTTCTATCTCTTCTGTCGGACTGTGAAATCCTTATGGCCAGGAGTCATTCACCTTTGTATCCCCAATACCAAGGCACACAGTCACTGCTCAAGAAATGATTATGCAATAATCTTTAGTAGATACCCTTTCTGTGTGTCCCGTAATGCCTCCATACCTACTTCCATCACTTAGCATCAAGTATCGAAGTTACTAATTTTCATGTTTTTCTTCCCCACTGAAGTATAAGCACCCAGATGGTAGAAATCACATATTATCTTTACTGCATCCCTAATGACTAGTACAATGTTGGGTACCTTGTAGGAATTCAGTAAAATTTGGAAAGGAGGGAAATGATTCATTTCTTGAGGTATTTGCATCCTTGAATTTCAGTGTTCACAGCTGCCCCAAATTCAGTTCACCATCTCCAATGGAACAAACTTTGCCCTTCATCTCACGGAGTCTCTTTTCAATGGCTCCTAAAAGGTCCCAACTCATGCAGTTCTTTTATCCTATTATAACCAGCAAAAGGCCCGAATGCACCGTTTTATTGTATAAATCAATATCATCCCCCAGAGAACCAAGACTAGTCATTTACACCAAAGCAGTTGCTATGCAACCACCCTCCAAAGCTCAGGTTGAAAGATCCAGAGCTAAGGCAGTGATTTTTCCCACCTGGAAACAACTATAATTTCTAAGGAAAAACACATCATTATGCAGAGTCACTCAATCCTCTTACAAAAGGAAATTAAACCACATCAGAAAAATACATGTTCTAGGTTTCCTAAGCTATTCATGTACAGTCTTTTTATAAATAGAGATGTATATTGAGCTACTGGAACCCAGACACACACTGTATATATAAACACAGGCTATATATAAATTATAATTTATAAATATTTGTGTATTTGCAATTATATGTGTGTGTGTGTGTGTGTGTGTGTGTGTGTGTGTGTGAAAGAAAGTAAATACCACTTTTTTTTTTATGCCAAGGAAGTTCCAGTAGGGTCAAATAATAGCCTCATTTCTTTTTACAGTAGTAAACTTTTAAAATAAATTTCTATTTTTTTGTGGCTAAAAAATCTCAGAAAACGCAGAAATATTTAAAGAAGAAAATAAAGAAGCCATATCAAACATCTAGATAAAACCACAGTTAGTATTTGCTATGTAGCCTTCTAGATGTTTATACTATACATAAGAACATTATAGGGACGCCTGGGTGGCTCAGCGCTTGAGCGTCTGCCTTTGTCTCAGGGCGTCATCCTAGGTCCGGGGATCAAGTCCCACATCAGAATCCCTGAGTGGAGCCTGCTTCTCCCTCTGCCTATGTCTTTGCCTCTCTCTGTGTATCTCTCATGAATAAATAAAATCTTTTTAAAAATCTTTGCATATGGGCAGCCGGTGGCGCCGCGGTTTAGCGCCGCCTTCAGCCCAGGGTGTGATCCTGGTGACCCGAGATCGAGTCCCATGTCGGGCTCCCTGCATGGGGCCTGCTTCTCAGTCTGCCTGTCTCTCTCTCTCTCTCTCTCTCTCTCTGTCTCTCATGAATAAATAAATAAAATATTTAAAAATAAATAATCTTTGCATAATTTTAAATATTTTTAAACTAATAATCCAAGATTCTTTTTTTTTTTTTTTTTTTATGATAGTCACAGAGAGAGAGAGAGAGAGAGAGGCAGAGACATAGGCAGAGGGAGAAGCAGGCTCCATGCCCCGGGAGCCTGATGTGGGATTCGATCCCGGGTCTCCAGGATCGCGCCCTGGGCCAAAGGCAGGCGCCAAACCGCTGCGCCACCCAAGGATCCCAATAATCCAAGATTCTTAAGGACCTATTTTGATGAGATAATTTTGTTTCTCCCCTTTTTTTTGCTGTAAGCCAATCCACGCTATGCCCTGCTGCCCTTGGCTAAACACATTAAGCTGTCTTGTCTTACTCCTTAAACTGTTCTTCCTGCCTTCTGTCCCTTTGGCTCCTCCTCTCCATCCCACCTGTTGTTACCAGCTGCATTTTAGGTTTGGCTATCGATGGCTCTACTCAGGTTCATAACTAAGCCTGAGGAAAAGCTTCAGAAATCTAATGTAAGATCTAGAACAGATTCATGAGTTGTGCACATATAAAAGTTGGATGTCCAAGAACATTTAATTTGGAGTGTAATGACAGTTGCCTTCCAAAAGATACGACTTGCCGTTCAAAAGATACGAGTCTGTTCAAACTTCTTTCTACATTGTTTAAAGCAGTCAAAAGACTAGTTTCCCCACTTTCAACTTTGTCTTGTTTTTCAAATTTAACACATGCCTTTCTGCAAGAGTAATCCTCCTAAGTATATAATGTATTTCAAATCCTATTCAAAAATATGAAGGCTTCCCAGACCAGTACAGTTCAAACTCCTAAGAATGACTTTCAAAGTCCTTCCAATCTTACCACAAACAATCTTACTCCTAAACAAGTCATTTGCCATTCTGTGAACACAATCTATTTCTAGTCCATATATTTGCCTACACTGCCGCCACTTTTACCCTATACTTTCTACTTTGTAGTACACTTTACACTTACCAAAAATCTATCCACTCCTCAAAGTTTCTTTCTTATTCACCTCCTATAAGAAATTGTCCCCATTTCCTCCAGTAAAAAATGGAACCACCATCAAGAAATACTCAAAGTATCCAGGACCAGGTGGCAGAGATTTGGATCTACATTTTCTAATAACATCTAAACGTTCATTACCTTGGAAATAGTAAAAGCAGCACTCCACTGCATTAAAGTTATTCTCAAACAGCGGGAACTAAAAATACCAAATGAAATGAACCTGCCCAGGAGAGAGGATACCGAGACTACAATATTAATTCTTACCACTTTCTTTTCTGTCTCCTAACAACACTCAATACTGCCTGGCCCAAGAGGTAGGGGCAGAGCTTTCATAAGTCCCAGGTGGTGCCAGAGCTCACTTCCATGCCCTTCCCAGATCCCCTTCCTGTTCCTTCACCTCATTCAATCCTGAGAAACTGAATATGTAAATGGACAATGGCCAGACTATATATAAAAACAGAACTGTGACCCACAACCTGCAGCAACCTGCCCAGAAAAACAGCCTACCATGTACAATAACCAGCTCAGGGAGCCAAAACAATAATCCCTGTGGCCATCAGTCCAAATGGCCATGACTCGATTAATAACCGACAGGTTCTCTTACTTTGCTTTCAAGTCCAACGTAGGACCAACCAGAAAAAGTCAAATATGGACCCCTCACTAATCACACACGATGTCAGTCCACCTAAGCTTTCCCATGCCCACTGCCTCCAAACAGGGCGTACCTTAAAACATTCCCTGTTTTTCACTATAAAGCTTTTCTACTCTTCTGCCCACCTTTGAGTCTCTGCCAAATATACATGATGGTGACTGAGTCCTTTGTGTTAGGAAGCTGTGGACAAACAGCCTTTGCCTGTTTTCATTTGGGTCATCTTCATTTATTTTCACAATCTCAGCTCCAGCCTTGGTACTGAGAGGTGACTCAAAAAAAAGTTTTCTAAAAAACACTCTTCATGATCTTGATTCAAGCTAAAGTAAGCAGACAACTGTGACCAAAGGTTAGTCCTTTTTCACTTGAGATGTCAAGGTCCAGGGGCTGGTGTGGCCACCCAGAGATCCTAGATCAGAAAAGCCTAGACCCCCAGCTGGGGGTCCTCTCGTGGCTCTTCCATCAACTCGCTTTATGATTTCAGGCTTCTCTCTGTGTTTCAATTCCTCGTCTACACAATAAGGATAAATCCTATGCTCGTTCACAGGCTTGGTGTAAGAATAAGACAATATAATTCACAACTATGCTTTGAAATGGTTCCTAATTATGAAATGTAAGACATTATCACGGACACATGCAGTCTTTCTTTCAACACCCCCTGGTGTCTCAGACATGGGAGAGATCAAATAGGGATAAAGATGGAAGGAAAAAAAATTGGCTTAAGGCATGTTAGCTGGATGGAGTGAGGAAGCATGAGCTGGCCAGCGGCTGGAGCTGATTCCTGGTCATGTTATTCTATGCTTTTAAACTCCCACACACACCCCAGCCTCCGCCAAAATACATAAACCTCTTTGAATTATACTCCTTCTCTTACAGGAGCAACAGACTACAGTTGGATGTGATTTTTCCTTTGTTTGTTTTAATTTATAGATGACCAAGAATGCTGCCCCGCCTCCTTTTTTAAACACCCACCACTCCTCCATCAGAGGTCCTCTTCTGGGGTCTTAGTTTTTTAGTAAGGTTTCTTTTTCTTTTCTTTTCTTTTTTTTAATAAGAATAGTTGTGGTTAAAGGCAGCTCCAAGCACGGCCCCGGGCTCATTAGGACTTTCCCCAACTCAGCCTCCGGCAATAAATCACTGGCTCCGGGAAGAGTGGGTTGGGTGGAAGGGCAATCGGAGAGCCCTTTAGCTAGCTTTAGGAAGGAAGGCTGCATAGGTCTCATTCCAGGATGACAGACCCCATAAAGGAGAAAAGCTTGAAGGATATAAGAGGGAAGGAACCAAGACCTATAAACACGTTTTTCATTTCTCAGCCAGCACCTGTTATTCTACAAACTTTGCAAGCAAGCGAGGTAAGGAGAGAACTGGCTTTATTCAGAGATCACTCAGGAAAGCATCTCGGCTTAAAAGTTCTCACTTAAAATTCCCAAGAATGACTTGTGTCATATCTTACCTCCCAATCCAAAGGTAACTTTTGACTAAGGTACCTCCTAGAAAGCAAATTACAGGAGAACATCTCAATCCAAAGGAGAAAATAAAACTGCTTGTTTTACTTTTTTCCTGACGTTGATATCAGTAGAGAATTGTACTTCTAAGGCTAGCATTTTCCAAAGTTGTTAATATGTGTACATCCAACATCAAAAAAGAGTCTGTGAGGCTGGGAAAACTTGACTACTTTCCTCTCTTGGACAGTCACCGTGCATATTAGTATGCCTAATGCTCTGAGAAGTGCTGCATTGAAGGAATGTGATTAAAATACAGTATTTCCCAAGTTTGCTTGATGACAGAACCCATTTTTGTTATGTGTGAAACCTATCGATATTCTGCAGAAAACATTGCGTCCCAAAAAGAAGAGCCTCCATGTGGTCCATTCAGATTGTTTGGTCTGAAGAAAAAAGCAAATTTGCCTCCAAGGTTAATCTTAATGTATGATTCCTCACTAGAGCAATGCTGACATCCACATGAACCCCCGTCCCTGGGCCAGGAGCAAGTGGTGGTTGTTCTCAACTCTTGTCTTTGCCCCAACTCCCAGCTTCCACTACCTGCCAGCTCTCTTTGGCTCCACCTTCCTGGTGAAGGCAAACTGACAGTTTCAGAGAGGCCATGTGGCAGAGAGCAAAACAATTAAAATGGATACCAGCCAAAGAAATCTGTGAAGCAGATGATAATGTCAAATATACATTCAGAGCATTTTTATGTGGTTCTTAAATGGAAAGAAAGATTTCTCTTCTTTTCAATCCTTCTGTTCATAATTTTTAACAAATGGGCTTCTTGGAATAAGCAAATTTAGAGATGGAAGGGGAAGATCTGTGTATGGAACTTGAGGGGTTGTGTGTGCGTGTGTAAGTAGGCTCTATGCCCAGTGTGGAGCCCAACTTGGAGCTTGAACTCATGACCTTGAGATCAAGACCTGAGCTGAGATCAAGAGTTAGACACTTAACTGACTGAGCCCCCCAGGCACCCCTGGAACTTAAGTTTTAATTAAAGAGCATCCCTAAGAAAAAGTGTCAGGCATTTGCATGACCGAACTGAGGAGCAATTTTAAGTTTATCCATGAAAAGTTGTTCGCAGTGTATCGTTAAGTGAAAAGCAAATTACAAAATGGCATATACAGAGTGATTCATCTGTGCAAATGCAGTAGACTCAGTTTGTTGAAAGAATAAATATGCATAAAAAGAAGACTATAAGAGTTTATATCAAATTGACAGTAGTTAGCTACACGGAAAAATTTTCTTATTTTCTCTCTCTCTCTCTCTCTCCCTGCATATCTCTTTGTTCTAATTCTTCTCAAATAAAAAATGATATTTTTAACAATGAAAATAACATTTTAAATCTGCTCTAATCTACCACCCATGTTATCTGTGGAGAAATATCTAAGTTCATCCTTAGAAGCAGTGTCTCTCATGGGGAGGAAGGAGACCAGGCAGTGTGGATGACTAGCAGCCAAAGGCAGGACAATACCGTCCACAACACTTCCTGCCAGCTTTTGCATATTGTAGGCAACATGTACTTGCCATAGAAAAGATAAACTAGAAGGTAACCACAGAAAGTCATGATTCTAAACTCTGGGGCAATCAGTACATCCAAACTAGACCAACCAATGAGCACTGAAAGCTTACAAATAAGATCCCAATCTCAATACTCAATACCAAAGCACCAGTACCCCTACCACTGCCACACATACACACACATCTACTTCCTAGCTGGAGCTCCAACTTTTGAGGGGAAGTACTTTCCCTAAACAGCCCCAAGAACTTATAGGACTGTCACCCAAATGTCCACCAGTCGGTGGATCCTTGGATTGATTCTCCTAGAAATCACAAAGAGCAAGGTAGGGATGTCACATAATATGACCATGATTTCTGCCTGCCCTCTTCTGTCCAGCCCTGCTGACCACTGTCATTCCATCATTCATAGGCCACGACCCACTCAAGGCCAACTGGTTTCTAAACCACCAAGCTCGGCTATTCTTCTCCCTCTCCAGACACTTGAGGAACATCTGCTTCTCACAAGAACTCCTGCAGAGGGAATTCCCACACAGGGCCACTGAGTTCCTCTGGTTCTCTCCTCGGCACCATGGCCCCATTCTCTGTAGGGTAAGCACACACCAAAGGGTTGGGAAGGGAGTGCTGGTGGAGCAGATATACTTGGGGAGTAAAGACCGTGTCTGGGCTGATAAGCACATCATCTCTAAACTCAAATACTTAGTCCCTGCTGCCCAGCTTGGTCCAACCTGCCAAAACTCCTCCTCACACACAGTGATTTTTTAAATCAGGGTTTTATTTGCCCTCTTCACTCTGGGTTCCTGCAGACCTTTTAAATACCTTTAAGTTCAGTACGAATTGAAACTCCAAAAATGGAGAGTTGACATGTTGCCCCTACAACTCTTGAGCTCCAAGCAACCCCAAAAATATGGTTAGATATCATTCCCTGAATAGTCCACTATAGTTGAAGTGTTAGGAAGTGCCCACACATACACACAATTTCCAAAGATGGTTAGAAGACGGATCAACCTCCAAACACAAAGATACTCATTAAAAGTAGAATATAGTACCAATTCCACAGGTCAGCCTGACCCAATCTTGCTTCTGGGATGGCCATAATGCCCGGCACATAGGTAACACTGTAAAGTAAAAGATTCTTACTCAAAATTCCCACTCAGGGATGGGAGGAGTTTAGTCATCTGCCCCAGCCTCCCCATATTGCAAAAGAGAAGGTAGGCTCATAGCCACTGCAGCCAGAGAGTGTTAGAACAGACTAGATCTAAGGCCTCCCAACTTTTAATTCAGTAAAATAGCATACCAAGCACCTAATATTAAAAAACACCAAGAGTCGTAGCACAGTATATATACTTAGAAATAGTTGATCAACTCAGATTCAAGTTCTATGCTAGTTCATATTTTTTTTCTCCTTAGTCCTTAATATTATCCTCTCTTTACAGATATAAATAGAGGCTCAGAGAAGTAACTTTTCTGGAATCATATAGTGTGGACATAGTGGAGCCAGAATTCCAACTGAAGCCAGTCTGCCCCCAAAGCCATGTTTTTTCTACTACATTAAACTGATCTCGTGAAAACCAAGGGAGACAGAGTGGATGAAAGCTCCTATAATTAAACATAAAGTGGTGATTTATAAAATGGCTTTGCAAAGAAAATAAAGCTTCATACGCGTGTCGAGTGGCCCTGAAGCTTCACATTAAAAACCAGTTTCGAATAAATCAATGTCCTGTTTCAATGGACTTCTCAAAATTACTGTGATTGCTTCATTGATTACATGGAAGAAAGAGGAAGGATACTATGAGGAATAATGATATCATTATTCTAATCAAGTAACTTTGGGGAAAAATTAGTGCAGTGCCTATGTTACAAGGACACCGCAAACATCAAACAGCAACTCATAAGAAAAAGAAAATGTTTTTTTTTAATTCAACGGATAAATAATCTCCCTTCATTTTTAAAAACAACTATACTGTGAGAACACACCAATTAATTAAAACTTTACAAAATCATGATCAAAAAATTATCATAGTTTTGCAAAATGATCTGGTACATGCATTCTTTCAAACTGCCAAATGTGGGGTAAAATAAAGGAGAAAAACTTTACACTTCTCAACACTTGTTGTCTGGAAAACACAAGAATAGTGTGTGTGTGTGTGTGTGTGTGTGTGACCCAATACATGAATGCATAAAAATTTTATTGCAACTAAATGAGTTGGTCAAGATAAATATGACTTATTTGAGTGGATGCATGTCAGTGTTGCTCTGAATGAAACAAAAACAAACAAACAAAACCCCTACAAAATAGCAGACATATCTTCTGCCACAGAAGGCCAGAGAATCTTCTTCCATCTAGGGCTTCTATCTAGCCCAGCCCAAAGATTCAGTGAAATATTGAACCTCAGAAAGCAAGACAGAGCAACTATGTAGACATCATCCATATTCTCTTTGCTACCACATTTTCCCCTTTTCTTTTATTTTCTAAGCAAATTATTGATAGATTTTTAAATATAAAAAGTGTAGAGAACACAGAAGCAGAAACCAATATCATCCAGAGATAATCACAATGAACATTTGATTGTAGTTTGAAAAAACTTAGTTTTTCTTCTATTTTTATCCACATACCTTGCATGTTCTCCCCACATGTAGATATATTTTATAAAAATATGATTTCTTAATAATAGCATAACATATTATCATATGGATGCCTAATAATTTATTAAACCACTTTGCTATTGTTCAATACTTAGGTTGCTTTCAATATTTTGCTTTTACAAATACAAAGATTATTAAATTCTCTTGTATGTATATTTTTATCTGCATCTGGAGTGATGTCCTTAAAACTAATTTCTGAAAGTAACTACCAAAAGTAGAATTACTGGGTTAGTTTTTAAATTTTTTTTTTACTCAAGTAATATTTTCTTTTTTAACAAGAGACTCAATTCAGAGAAATATTTAAAAAGAAGAATCCCCTTTCTGTCCACCTAATCTCATTCTCATCCCTAGATCATTATTCCAATCTTCAGTTGACTTCATTTGAGTACTCATATCTTCTGTTGAATTTTTTTGTTTTGTTCTGGAAACCTTATTTTAAGTTTTCAAAACCAATCCCATCTCCAATAGCTACCTTTTTATAGCTGCGTATTCCTTTTTTTATGCTACAATATACATTGAGTATTTTTTTCCCAAAGATAGAAAATGGAATTCTTTTAAGAATAGAATCCACTTTGTTCTCTGAATTTTCTGTTTCATCCAAGGTCCATTGATCTGTTCATTCAAATTGAACCCTTCTTACTGCTGTTGACTTTCCCCATGTATCTGGTACTGCTGGATTTCCCACTCATCTCTATGAAGGAAGACGTGGGAAGCTTTATTTTCATAGCTCTGCCATTGTAGAGGGCTTTCCCCACCCCCCACCCCAAAATGGCCTGAATGGTAGGGTTGACTTTATGCCCTCTAAAAGGCTCCCAGAATCTAAGTAGGAGCTCTCCCCAGACAGCAGTTCATACCCCGGTGTGCAGAGTTCAGTGTTTCGAGCTGGAGTCTATACCCCACTCCCCTGACCCACCCCTGTGACCTGTGGCTCAGTGTCAGAGGGTTTGTGGGCACAACCGGCCCCTGTTCAATAATAATGACCCACCTATTACCACATAGCTCCTCAAATGTTCTTTGTCCTCTTGAAATTTCTCAGGAACTGCTCTTATCTCCCTAACCATTTTTCTCTGTGTGTTTTAGGCTGGGGTTTTCTCAACTCTTATCAATTCAATACTATTGCTTTTCATTTTCCAGGAAATTCCTCACAATTTCTGACATGTACATGTTGCCCTTTCTTGTTTTCCTGAACAGTAGTGGGCCTAGTCTTTAGTCAAGATATTTTTCTCTCACTTCAAGGGATTTAAGAGGTGGGGCAAAGGTGGTCAAATGTGCTTACATAGACACATACATCCAATTCACCATCCCTTTTCTCTGTTGTAAGAATGATACTATGTATCGGAAAAATGATGTAAGTATCAGAAAAACTGATCCAAATTGACTGGAAAAGTAAAGGGAATGCGCTGACCCAGGTAACTAAAAATTTCAGAGGTCACATGAACTTTAGGTGAGATTTGATCTAGCAGTTCCACATTAATACCAAACTACCTTCTTCAGTGTCGTCTTCATCCTAAGGTTTCATTCTGTGGTCAGAAGATGAATGCCAAAAGCTCTCAGAGCTGCTTACCTTCTGATTAACATCCAGCAGGAAAAGAGTGTCTTATCATACAGGCTTTTTGAAAATTCAAGAAAATTTCTTTCCCTGAGGCTCCTAGAGAATATCTCTCCACAACTCATTGGGCCAAAATGGGTCACATGAGTGATTATTGTGATGGGGAACAGGAATGTGCCAATTTGATTTAAATCAAAATGGGCATACCCTGGATCTGAGGTTGGTTGTGGTCATCTGTCCCAGAAACAAAAGTATGGGGGTGCCTGGGTGGCAGTGGTTGAGCATCTGCCTTCGGCTCAGGGAGTGATCCCAGGGTACTGGGATTTAGTCCCACATAGGGTTCCCTGCAGGGAGCCTGCTTCCCCCTCTGCCTATGTCTCTGTCTCTCTCTCTATGTGTCTCTCATGAGTCAATAAATAAAATCTTAAAAAAATATAAAGAAACAAAGGTATGTATCGAGGTGCTGGGAAGACGGAGAAGAGTGAATTCTGAACAGAATTCAGAGTATATTACGAAAAAGAAGGGTTATCTAAAATAGCACATGGCCACAATAGTCATAAAATAACATGAATATCTGCTCCCAAAAAAAAGCCATCCAAGAGGAAGTAGCACATTTGGGTCACAGAGTTGAGAATATGCTCTTCCCTGAGTAGTCGTTACACATGCGCATTGCATAAATTTTTGCTTCCAAACCCTTTCATCCTTTTCATATAATAATGACTATATTTCAAGGCTCTTTCCCTAGGATTCTTCACAAATCATCATATGATTTTTGCATTTTATATGAAAGCTTTTAAGTTAAAATATTTGCAATGAACTTTCTGAGCTACAAAATCTGAGAACATAGTTCTCCAGAAGACAGCCCTCACTTAAGACACCAGCTGGAAGTTTGGTGGTCCCCTAGGCCACTTTCATTTCAGACCAGCTGGCTACAAATTTGGGGGTCCCCACAGACTCCCTCAGGGTTGGTAATACATTAGAATGACTCACAGAACTCAGGAAAGCACTATACTTTCAGTTTTATTGTAGCAAAAGGGTAGAAATTAGAACTAGCCACAGGCAGAGATACCTAAGGGTAAGTTTGAGAGGGTTCCAAAGGGAAGCACGTATCATCCCTGGGGATATACTGTCCTTCTGGCATTGAAGTGTGATAATACTCAAAAGATATTGCCAACCAGGAACTCACCTGAGCCTAGAGTTTTTATTTTATTTATTTTATTATTATGAGCGAATGAATCATTGGCCATGTGATGTATTCTCCAGCCCTCTTCCTCTCCCCAGAACTTGGACTGATATGGAGGTTGGGCTGTTATCATGTAGCTCAAAGCTCAACTCTTTATCAGACAGTGACATTTCTGGGTGACCAGCCTCTCTCCCTTGTGTCATCTCATTATCATAATCTCCCAATTACCTGAGAGTCCCACCATGAATAACAGACATCCCTATCACTCCAGAAATTCCAAGGGTTTAGAGGTCCCAAGAAAGGGGGATAAAAGCCAGTCAAATTCTTTTTATACATATTTCATTTAGATCAGTATATTACTGTATTAAATCCATTTTATTACTATATTCAATATTTATAATAAATCAAGGAAAATATCCATCTTTTCACCATTTAACAAGTAGCATAAGTGCTTAATTTAATTATATAACAAAATATAATTCTCAACAAATAGATTTTAAAATGATTTAAACCATGTTTGAAGTTGAGCCTAAATATTTACAAAACTATAGACTAAACTGTTCCAGCATCAAAAAACAAACAAAAACGAATATTGTGCCCAATGTTTAAAATTCTTACATTTTATGTTTAAAGGCATTAAAGAATCTATTTTTATGATTTTGTTTCTTTTAAAGACATAAAGGAAAAGATTTTCAAATACTATTTAGAAACATTTCTCTGCAAATAATCCATTGCAGGGTATTTAACCTCTATTCTCAGTATATGAAAAGTCAGTTGGTTTTAATCACTAATATATTTTCTCTTTTTTAAACTCCAGAGTTTTTAAATTAATGCTGGGGTTTCTATTATAATGCTGACAAAGATAGTGATTCATTAGTTTAATTCATTAGCTTATTCTAACATGGAACTCTATAGTGCCAATGGTAGAAAATGAAATATTATTTAATGGATATTTAAATATTATTAAAGGATTTCTTTCTTATAATCAACCTACAGGACTGTAATTAAAATACTATAAACTGCATCTATTTAAAGTTGAGAGTTGATGACTTCTGACAACTATATACACACATGAAACCACCACTATAATCGAAATACAAAACATTTCCATCACCCTCATAAGATCCTTCTCTCCACCCCAGCCTCCACTGGTGTGCTTTTCGTCACTACAGATTTGTTTACATTTTCTGAAATGTTATATATATATATATATATAATCATATAGTATGCACTCCTGTGTTTGGCTTCTTTCCCTCAGCATAACGACTCAAAATTCTTCCATGTTACTACATCTATCAGTAGTTCATTCTTTTTAATTACTGAGTAATTTTTCATCACCTTGATATATCACATTTTGTTTGTCCAATCAGCAAATATTGATGAGCATTTGGGTTGCTTTCAGCTTTGAACTACCATGAATAATGATGCTATGAACATTTGTATACAAATCTTTCTGTGCAAGTAAGTTTTTATTTCTCTTGGATAAATGCCTAGCAGAGAGAGGTATGCTGATTTGTATAGTAAGTGCATGTTTAACTTTTTTAAAACCTGTTATGCTCTTCCAAAATAATTGAACCATTTTATATTTACATGTGCAGATCTTTTGCTCATTTTTAAAACTGTATTGTATGTCTTTTTATTCAGCAGTAAGAAGAATTCTGTATATATTCAGGAATTGAGTCCTTTGTCAGGTATATACTTTGCAAATATTTTCTCCTATTCCACCACCTGCATTTTTCTGTCCTTAATGGTATCTCTGGATGAGCAGAAGTTTTCTATTTTAATGAAGTTCAATTTGTCTTTTTTTTCTGTGCTTCATGTGTTGTATTTAAGAAATTCTTGCCTAACCAAAGTCAAAAATCTTTTCTCCCATATTTTCTTTTTTGTGTGTGTGTATATTTTTTTATTGGAGTTCGATTTGGCAACATATAGCATAACACCCAGTTCCCTGGTGGTCTAATGGTTAGGATTTGGCGCTCTGTTCCATATTTTCTTTTAAAAATTTTATAGTATTAACTTTTAAAGTTAGGTCTTTGATTAATTTTGAATTAATTTTGTGTATGGAGAAATATAAGGGCTGATGTTTTCTCTTCTCATATGGAAATCAGTTACTCCAGCACCATTTGTTGAAAATCAATTGAACATACATATGGGAGACTATTGCTGGACTCTGCTGTCTTCTCCATCTATTTTGATCTATTGATCTTTATGGCTATCTTTTCACAAATACCATTGTGTTAATTACCATTGTAGTTAGTCTTAAAATTAGGTAGTATAGGTCCTTGAACTTTGTTCTTTTTAAAAAATTCCTTTGGCTTTCTTAAGTCATTTGCATTTCTACATACATTTTTAAATAAGCATTTCAATTTCTACAAAAAATTCTGTATTATTCTTTTTATGTAGTGGTGCATTCAATTTACTAAATATGTCTAAAGATTTTTGCAACTAGACTTACAAGGGATAATGGTATGGATTTTTTTTTAATTCTTTTTGTCAGGTTTTGATATCAGGGTTATGCCAGCCTCAAAAACTGGGTTGGGAAATGTTCTCTTCTTCTCTATATTTGGAAGAGTTTGGGTTATTACTGTCCTTGAATATTCTGTCGAATTCACCAGTAAAACCACCTGAGCCTGAAGTTTTTATTGTATGGAGGTTTTTGATAATGAATTCAAGTTCATTAGATTAAAAGGCTATCCAGATTTTCTGTTTCATATTATATCAATTTTGGTTGTATTTTTCAAGGACTTTACCTATTTCACCTGAATTATCCCATTTTTGGCATACATTTGTTCACACACTTCTTGTATTGTCCTTTTAATATCTGCAAGATCTACAGTTACAACTCTTCTTGTCTTCTCAATACTGGTGATATATGGTTTTTCCTTCATCAGCTTAACCAAGAGTTTATTCATTTTGTTGATCTTTTCATAGAACCTACTTTGGGATCATTTGTCTCTGCGTTGATATTTGTCCTTGCCATAATTATTTTCTTTCCTTCATATATTTTGGATTTATGCTGCTCTTCTTCTTCTAGTGTCTTGAATGGTACCTTAGATCAGTCTTCTTTTTTATTTTCTACTATAAGCATTTTTAGTTGCATCCCACAAATTTTAATATATTGTACTTCCATTATCAGTGCATTAAAAGTATATTCTAACTTATTTTGTGACTTCTTCTTTGAGCCAACAGCATTTTAAGGTGTGGTTTTTAATTGCAAAATATTTGGGATTCACCCATATATCTTAATGCTTAAGATTAATGCTTTCTAATTAACGTCATCAGGGTCAGAGAATATCTGCACTATTTTGATCCTTGAAAATTTATTAAGGCTTATTGTTTGGTCCCAGTATGGTATATAGTGATGGATAACATCATATACAATAAAACAAATGTGTTCTGGAGACTAAAATGAATGTTAATTTTGCAGTTGTTGAGTGAGGGGGTCTCATAATTATTAGTTAGGTAAAGATAGTTGATAATGTGTTCAGATCTATATCTTTACAGATTTTTGGCTAGTTGTCCTTATCAATTCCTGAGAGACAGGAATCTCCCGCTAAAATTCTGGAATTATCTCTCTATAATTATGTCAATTTTTGCTTCTTGTATTTTGAGGCTTATTTTTAGGCACATATGCATTTGTTTGTTTTGTTTTCCTTATTATTCTTTTTTTTTAATCTCTGGCAATACTCTTTTTTGAAGTCTATCTTATCTGCTAGTAGTACAGCTACCTCAGCCTTCACATACTCTTGTTAGGGCACATCTTGTTCCATCCATTTCTTTCCAAGTTATCTGTACGTTTATATTTCAAGTTCACTTCTCCTAGTCATAGAGTTGGGTCTTGCCTTTTTATCCATTCTGCAATTCCTGCCTCTTAATTGGAGTGTTTAGTCCATTAACATCACAAATGCAAGCTCAGCTATTCTGGTTACCTCAAAGACACAGAACTGAGGCCTCCCCTGATGCTGACAAAGGGATCAGCTATGAATCTTAGCACTAACCGTAACCACAAAGACAAACGTGCAAACATGTACACTTAGGAAAATGAACAAGGGCAATTTAAACTGACTTCAACAGAATGTTTCAAACCTCAGTAAACTTGAAACAAACCAGCTGTGAGCTCCCCAGGGGACAAAATTTAGTTTGTGTTGCAACGGTTTTGATATATTTAACTCCAATGTCATTGTCGCTGCTCTAACAGCTGATGGGTTTACTGAGTTCAGGAACCCTTTCACTGTTTAAGTATTTTTGTTTTACAACCGATTGATAAAATTGGGGAAATAAATTCCTCAGGAAAATCTCTGCTCTAGAAATTCTAAAGAGACCACTAAAAATATCAAAAGCCCATTTTTTGTCCTGACTAAAATATTCAAAACAATAAATCAAGCAAACTTCTTCTCTTTTCCTGAATCTCTCAGGCAGTGGAAGTCAGAACTAAATTAATGGCTTATACTTTTAGGGCTTCTGTTAAAAATGTGATCCAAATATTTTCTATTTAAATATTCTTCAAAATAGATAGCTAATTAGTTCAAATAAGAAATGTCTAATTTCTTGTTAATACGCATTTTTCAAAATGATGGCTAGAAATTAATAACTTAAGATTGTTTTGGTAGGTTTCTGATTCTAGTTGAAAAAAAAATCGTTCTCCTCGTCTTTGGAAGCCCTACTTAAGATTCATGTTTCTCTGAGAGACTCTTAACTCTGGGAAATGAACAAGGGGTAGTGGAAGGGGAGGTGGGCAGGGGGATGGGGTGATTGGGTGACAGGCACTGAGGAGGGCACTGGATGAGATGAGCACTGGGTGTTTGTTGGCAAATTGAGCTCCAATAAAAAAATATACCAAAAAAAAGTTTCATGTTTTTCCTGAATCTTCCAGACCATGAGGAACAACCAGTCCATACAGGGGTGAACACTCAAAAACCAGTATGCATGCCAGCTGAAGATCAGGCTGCTGCCGAGCATCTAGGCAACCATAAATTTAGTTAGCTCCATCACTAATTCATTCTGTGTAATGCACCAGGCACCAAGCTATATCTTAAATGTACATGATCTCATTTCATCTTCCCAGCAACCCTTCACAGGAAATCCAGGATCAAGGATACGCGACTTGCTCAAGATCTCACAGCTAGTAAATGGCAGAGCCAAAATCAAAAACCATCTTTTTGTGTCCATAGCCCACACTCTTATTAATCTCCATGGCATCTAACTCTACCAACCACCTCTTTCCACAACACCCTCACCATTACAAAGACTTTCATTCTGCCGTGGAAGATAGAAAGGCTCAAGTGCACACACTCTTGGAAGAACCAACACAGGAATAGAATAATCCCACACAAGTTTTTTTAAGATTTTACTTATTTATTAATGAGAGAGAGAGAGAGGCAGAGACACAGGCAGAGGGAGAAGCAGGCTCCATGCAGGGAGCCTGATGTGGGACTCGATCCCAGGACTCCAGGATCACACCCTGGGCCAAAGGCAGGTGCTAAACCGCTGAGCCACCCAGGGATCCCCATCCCACACAAGTGTTTAAGTATGAGACCTAATCGTCTTCTAAAGGGAACGTGTTAGAAGATCTAAGAGGATCTTTCCAAAGAAAGAGGAAGGGGTGAAAGCAAGCTGGTGACCTATCTACCTTCTCGTCCCTCTCTTCCAGCACCCTCCTTCCTTCTCCCACTATGGTCCCAGGACACAATGGTAACTTCCTCTCCTATCTGCCACTAGCATGGCCCTCTGGTCTCTGAAAAAGCATGATGCTGCTCATGTTGACCTCTCAAAACCTGTACTTAGGCTTAAACATACACACACATACACATAAGGAAAGAAAAAACAAAAAAGGGGGTGTGTGAGAGAGGTTTTACCTCATCTTAACTCCTCCATAACCTAATCCCCTTTTCTCAGATCCCATGGCTCTTGGAGGAGTCCACAGATGAGGAAAGGCAGGCTCACTTACCAGCTCAGCAATTTGGAGAAGTCACCCAACACATGAGGAACACTTCCATCCTTACCATGATACACACACACACACACACACACATGCACACACATACATACATCACCTCTACAGTTAAGAGCCAGAGAAGACCTTATCTACAGGGAGCATTGCACTTCTCTGCTCTAGGGCTCTGTTGTTTCTCCTTCTCCAAAATAAAGCGGCTCCACTTGAAATGATCTCTAATGCTCCAGCTGATTCTGACATTCTGGGCTGAAATAACCATTTTTTCAAGATGATAAAAGCTGAATATATTCACATTCCTTTGGAACTACCACACAGCTGTGTGACAGCCTTACCCCGCTTCCCATGCCTCCACTGGCTGAAGTGAAGAGAGGGCCCCAGAAAGCTGCTCTGGCTTCTTCTCTATTTACACTCACCACCATGGTGATCTCACCCAGGCTTGAGGCTGTAAATACCCCTGTCTCTAGAAAAGCACAACTTATTTCTAGCCCAGACCTGTCCCCTGAACTCCAGACTTGTATAAAACAACCATCTCCCTTTGCATATCTAATAAACAGCTCAAGCACACAGTTCCTAAACTAAGCTTCCGGATTTGCTCTTCCTCATTCTTCCCCCATCTCGGTCTATGGCAATTTCACCCTTCCTGGAGCTCAGATTCTTGACTCCTCTCTTTCTCTAATGCCCTACACTTGCTTTCTCATGAAATCATGTTGACACAACTTACAAAATGTATCCAGAATCCAACTATTTGTTACCACCTCCACTACTATCTCCTTAGTCCAAACCACCATCATCTGCATCTGGGTAAATAGCCTCTAACTGATCTCCTTACTTCTACCCTTCTCCCCCTGGAGTATTTTCTCAGCAGAGCATCCAGAATCATCCTCCTAAAACAGAAGTTGTTCCCCGCCCAAATCTTGAGATTGCTCCCCTTCTCCTTCATTGCTTTGGCTTTGCATAGCCACTCAGAGTTCATCTCCCTCCATCCACCTTTTCCTCACTCTGCCCCCATGCAATGCCCTCCTGGATAGTTCTTGAATTTGCTAAAAGTGCCCTTCCTCGGAGCCTTTGCACTTTACTCTTCCCCCTGCCAAGAATGCTCCCCCACGAGGAATCACATGACTGACTCCGTCCCTTCCATTGGTGCCTCTCTATTGAAAATTGCAACCTCATCCCTACCTACTCCCAGCAGTCTTATTCTTCTCTTGCCTTTCTTTATTTCCTTCACCCCACTCCTCTCTCTCTCTTTCTCTCTCTCACATACACACAAATGTAAGCTCCACAATGACTTACATTTTTAAAAAATCACTTTACCAAAATATGATTGACATGTACAGTAGCTTACAGTTTTGTGCGTTGCTGTATCTCTGGTACCTATAACTGTGTCTGATACACAGTAAGTATATAGTATTTGTTAAATGAATTACTTGAGATGAGCATCATACTTTTCAACTGTAGATAAAGACTTGGGAGAAGTTAGATCAGGTCTCTGATCACAATATGCATGTCCAGTGTGTCCGTACAGATCATCTTGCTTGCCCATCCCTGTGACTGGCAGCTGGATGCGGTGCTGCCCATCGCACCTAGCAGACCTGTCCATTTAGTCATCCCTGTGAACTCTGAAGGAAAGATGACATTCACGTCACCTAATCTTTGAAGGCCACTACTCCTTGAGTCACCATAGATTTATGATCATTCATTTGGGCTTCTATGGAAGGCATAGAGATAAGTTGAGCCCAGCTCATCTAGGAAGCCCATAGCTAGGTAAGCCAAGCCCCAGCCAGCCATCATCATATCTGGATCCAGAGTTATTGGAGGTTGAATCCATCAGTGCTTGAGTAGCTTACTTCCCTATGTCTCTCCAAAGCTGGAGGCAGCCAAAAATGTGGTGTGAGCCTTGCGTGATTCTGAGAGTATGTGTGGGTTTGGTTATGCGTGCAGCTTTGATTGCCTCATCTGGGCCATTTTCACACAGTGTAAACACCAACAGGATATTGGCTCCAAATGAAGACTCAGCCCCTGAGATTCAGGATTGCAGTGTCTTCTAGAAGAGGTAGTGCCTCCAGTTCTTTGAGTTCTTTGGAGTCAGAAGTGGTGTGAACTGGATGGTTATAGGTATGAAACAGTTTCAAGTTTATTTCTCACACAAGGTAGAGCTCTTTGATTTCATATATCTATCATGATCATGACCTCCTTTACTTTTTTTTAAAGATTTATTGATTTTTGGTTTGTTTTTTGTTTTTTTTTTTTTTTTGAGAGAGAGAGAGGAACACAAGCAGGAGGGGCAGAAGGAGTGGGAGAGAGAATCTCAAGCAAACTCCTTGCTGAGCCTAAAGTGGGGCTTGATCTCACCACCCTGAGATCAAGATCAGAGCCAAAACCAAAAATCAGCCACTTAACCAACTGCACCACCCAGGAGCCTCAATCATGACCTCCTTTAAAACAGGAACCGAGTCTGGTTTATCTTTCCTTCCTTAGCACCTGCACCCATGTCTGGCACATGGCATGGCTCAGGATATCTGGCTTTACTACATTCAACTGTCCATAGTTCTGAAGGATTCCTATCATCCCTTTGAAGTCAGAAATAATAACCACACATATATGCATTGTGCTTATCATTTCTAAATTAGTTAAAACAAACAGGAATGGATTTTGAATCAAGGAAAAAAAGAAAGTTGCTGGCCTTGCCTTTTTCCCTGACAGCATAGCTCAGCTTCTGTGCTTCTCTCCAGCACAGCAGATACACGTTATCAGACAACAGAAGTATTTTGTAGAGTAAGGGATTGCGTGGTGTAGCAGAAACTGATCAGAGAGACAAAATATTAAAGGCACCTAGGGGGCTCACCTGGTTAAGTGTAGACTTTTGGTTTGGGCTCAGATCATGATCTCAGGGTGGTGAGATGGAGCCCCATGTCGGGCTCTGCACTCAGCAGGAAGTCGGCTTGAGGCTCTCACCCTCTGCCCCTCCCCCTGCCCCACTTGTGTATGCACATGTTCTTGCTCTCTCTCGGAAAAAAAAAAAAAACTATTTCATGATGGTTAATCATCTTAATTAACTAGGAGTTTTAAAGTATTGCTTCTGAAGCAAGAAACTATTCCAAGAGCCAGGCTCAGGAAATAAAGCACAATGGCACAATGATTAAGAGCCCAGCCTGTAGGTTTACAAAAAAATGGAGCAAAGTACAGAGAGTTCCCATATACCCATCTCTCCTGTCTCCAGGTACCGACCTGCTGCATTAGTGTGGCATGTTTGTTACAACTGAAAAGCCAGTATTGGTACATTATTATTAATAAAGCCCATGGTTTACAAGGGGGTTCACTCTTGGTATATGCACTCATTCTTCTCTGATGTTCTGTTTTTTAGGATTTTTTAAAATTTAATTATTCATGAGAGACAGAGAGATGCAGAGACATAGGCAGAGGGGAAAGCAGGTTCCCTGTGGGAAGACCAATGTAAGACTCCATCCTAGGACCCCAGGACCACACGCTGAGCCAAAGACAGACACTCAACCACTGAGCCACCCAGGCACCCCATTCTTGGACCTCTTTTTCCCCCACCCTTTCTGTGATCTTTCTGCTTCCTATCTTAGTTTCCCTTTTCTCTTCAGGCCCTGCCTCGTTCCATCGTTTGCCCAAACTACCTCCAAGTCCCTAATGCCTTTGCCCTATCCTCTCTAGCTTCATAGAACAATCTATGTTTTCAAAGCAATGCCTTTCCACATTCCAAAATAGTTGGATCCTCCCATACAGGTTTCACACAAGACTCTTTTGTCCCAGCCAATACTCTCGCCCCTCTCAGAGTGAACCTTCCCTCTGCGGAGCCCACCCTGGGATTCCAGAGTCAGCCCAACCTACACCTGCTTTTTGCACAAGTCTAAGTGAAAAATCTGCAAGGGAGGATAAAAGACACAGCCTTTCCCATTCTGATCTGCACTCTCCTGGCTACTTATTCTCTATCACTCCTGTCCTTATAAATCAAAAGCAACAGAAAATGAAATGAATCCCAACAGCATCTGGCCCCCACTTTCCTTCCTTTCCAGAGCCCCTTAATTAACTTAACTAATTAGTTAATGAGAGAACATCTGCAAAACGCCTTAGGCTTGAAAGGAAAGGCCCATCAATATAAGATGTTAGTGCTGGTGTTTTCATCAGAAAGTGACATATCCATTCTTCTCAATTTCTCTGTCATCTGTGCTTATTAACACCCCAGGAGTTTATGCTCAGGCTTAGAGATGTCCTCCTAGCAATAGCCCCATCCCCCTGGCAACACTTGGCCTTAGGTTTGTCATCAACTCCAACAAAACTAGAAATTCAATACCTGCCAGAGTCATAATGTTAGGAAGTTGATATTTGAGGACTGCATATTGCTTTATGAAAGACTTTCACATCCAATTTACTGACTGAATTTTAAGCCAATGGAACATTTAGGTTACATCAGTAATGAATCACTTTGACTGAATTCAGTAAAATGCACATGTGTATAATTCTATTGGATAGCTGCATTTCCTTTATCCACATGACACTGGTGATTAATTTTTGAATGAACTGATTCTCTAATCAGTTGTTTTGACAAGTGTAGTCATAGATGAAACTACCATTTTGTTTTTCCGTTTTATAGGAGCTGGGTTAGGAAAAAAAAATCTTTTGGCACAATTTTATAAATGGTATTTTCAAATCAGAGGGGATTTGCCATTTCCTCACAGGCTCAAATGCCTTTAGGATGTGTGTTTAACTACATTCTCACCCCATCGTGCACAGCACAGAACTTACAAGCCCCGGTGGAGAATTCAGGGCCAATTTTATCATTAAATAAACTCTGGAATGCCCCAGGCAGGGTCGTTAACTTGTCTCCACTACAGACTAAATGTCGAAATAGCCACCTCCCTTCTGTGGGTTCCCACAGGGCTCTGGGTGTGCTCCATAGCCTGCCCCTGGCAAGAGGGGACAATTAGGCCATTATGTTTGCACCAAAAGCAAGCAGCCAGCTCAGTTCAGCTCTGTACACAGGGATGAAAAAAGGGGGCACCAAATATAGACCACTGGGACAATTTATTTGTCTTCAGAGTGTTTAAGACACACAAGCGAGCCCCAGCAGGTTATAAATGGTCAGCTTTGAGCAATTACCACATAAGTCTGAAGAATATCCTATGTGGACTCAGTTTAGAAACCCTATGGTGGGTCACATTGCATAGGTGGCCTTGACAAGAGTCTCACTATTTGCATCCATGACAACCAAGAAGATTAAGGACCCACCCCAACACCTTTCCCCACACTGCATTTTTAAAGATCATAATCATTAGGGCTCCTGGGTGGCCCAGTTGGTTGAGCATCTGATTTTTGGTTTCAGCTCAAGTCATGATCCCAGGGTCATGAGATGGAGCCCCATGTCCCATGTCTGGCTCCACACTCAGCAGGGAGTCTGCTCAAAGATTCTCTCCCTCCACCCCCCCCTCACCCTCACGCATGCTCCCTCTGTCTCTCTCTAAAATACTCTTTAAAAAAAATGTTATCATTGTCTTACCCAAAGTGTCCATTTGAAATTACAATTTCTCCCTCCACCAGAAAATAGTAGAACTAATGAGAGTCTTAAAACTTCGAAAAGCATCTCTTGTCCAAATCTCTAATTTTCAGAAAAGGAAACTTGTGACCAGAAGGGTTCATACACCAGTTGAACCAGTTCTATTCTAATTCTACCTTTACTACCAACTCACAGTCCGATATTCTTTTAGCTTAGGTTAGCTACTAAAAGGGACCACCAAAATCACTATCATGACTGCCATACATATCTGTGTGACTACAGGGCTATTGGAGGGGGTAAAAAAAGGAAGGAAGGAAAGAAAGAAACGGAGAAAGGAGATGATTTAGAGCCTGGATTTCTCATTTGTCATTTATAGCATGTCTTTGGGATAGAAGGACTGGGGGGTCCCCCCTTGTCCCCCGAGAACCCACTCCTATCTGTCAGAGAATACTAATTCATCCCCAGTTTCCAAGGATTTCAACTAGCTGGTTTGGCCTCTTGGCCTCTCCTAGGGAGGTGGATAGAGGTGCCATGTCTCCCTGCAGTTCGGTGCTAGAATTACAGGAACAGACTCCTAGGGACAGTGACTTAACCCACTGCACTGCCAAGTTTTGAAATCCTGGCTCACTGTGATCTGTCCCATCTATCCCAGCTTGTTCTACCCAGCACCCAGAACACAGGTCATCTCCAGCCACCCATGACCCCTGCCATAGTCAAGGTGGCCACAGCCTACAAGCTCCTGGGAGTAAAGGAAAGTCTGCCACCCAGGAGCCTTCTACTGTTTCCAGTGTTAAGACTCCCTCAACTTGTTGCCAGCAAAATGCTCTTCCTCTTTCTTCCTTTTGCAGATGCTCAAAAGGGCCTTTTGTAGATGCTCAAGCTGCAAGACAAAGAAAAGAGACGCTCTGGACGGGAGAAGGAACACCTCGTCTAGACTTCTTCCTGAGCCAGTTAGGGCTCACCTGGGCCAAGTCCCCTTAACTGGTCTGACCTCTGTCAGATGGATCCTAATCTGTCAAATTGGCATCACAACCAGGAAGCATGGTTTGCAATTTAACCCATTTATAGTAAAGGGGTTAGACATAAGCTCTGGAGTTGCAGACTTTGAGTCTGAATCTCAGCTCAGCCACTTCCTAGGCAGGTGACCTTGGAGAAGTCCCTTGACCTCTCAATGCTTCAGTTTCCTTACTGGCACAACTGGGATAATAACATTGTTGTGTTAATGAGCTGAAACAAGGTTTCCTGGGAATTACTTTTGATAAAGAGTATAAAGTTGTTAAAGGGTGCCAAGTAAAAACACAATAAATGTTAACCATTTGTATGGTCCTCATCCACCATCCTCTAGGGAAACGGAGGGTGGTGAATGCAGGTTCAGGTCTCTCTGAAAAGAGCCAACTACTATACATCTTATTTACTTACCATGGGGAGTTTCGGTTGCCACCTCCTTAAGTCTATTTTACTAGATAAAACGAAGGGCAGAATCACTCTTTTTTCTCTTTGGGGAACTAATGGTAACTGGGAAACGGACATTTTGCCCTCAATTCTCCATGGATTTAGAACAAAGGAAACCTGCAAAGCTCTGATAAATGTGAAACAAAAATCCCGCAGCTCGGCTTTCTAACTTCTTTGAATCTTGTGCATCTCCTAGTGGCGACCTCTTAGAAGAACCCTGCAAGCTCATCCTTCAGTAAGAGTGAGGAAGAAACTACAGGAGTTACTCAGACTTCGGGGGTAGACTGGTCAACACACGGAGACATTTCACGGTTTGGTTGGGGTTTTTTCCGGCTTTGTTGAGGTATAACTGACATATGACATTGTGTAAGTTTAAGGTATACAATGTAATAATTTGATATATTGCAAAATATTGACCACAATAAGGTTAGTTAACACATCCTTCTCACGTAATTATCATTTTGTTGTGGTTGTTGTTATGACATTAAAGCTCTACTCTCATGGCAACTTTCAAGTACACAATACAGTACCATTAACTACAGTCACCATGCTGTATATGAAATCCCTAGAATTCATTCATCTTATAACTGAAAGTTTGTACACCCTGATCAACATCTCCCCATTTCCTCCCCGATCTTTACCACACAACCACCATCTACTCTCTGTTTCGGTGAGTCCAGTGTTTTTAATTCCATATGTAAATGAGACTATATTTTATTTGCTTTCTCTGTCTGGTTTATTTCATTTAACATAATGCCTTCACGGTCCGTGATGTTGTCACAAATGTCAGGAGTTCCTTCTTTTTTGTGGCTGAATAATATTCCATTATATATATACATAATATAATATATTATATTATAATATATATCTTCTTATATATGTTATATATATATATATCTTCTTTATCATTCATCAATGAGACTTAGGTTGTTTCCATGTCTTGGTTTCAGGTCTTATATCAATTCTTTAACTCATTTTGAATTGATGTTTTGTGTATGGTGTAACATAGCAGTCCAGTTTCATCCTTTTGTATGAGAATATCAGTTTTTCCAGTATCATTTATTGAAGACTATGCTTTCTCCATTGAGTATTCTTGGCTCCTCTGTCAAATATTTGTTAACCATTTATGTATGGGTTTATTTCTGGGCTCTCTATGTTCCACTGGTCTGTGTGTCTGTCTTTATGCTTGTAGCATACTTTTCTGATTACTACGGCTTTATAAATATAGTTTGAAATCAGGAAATGTGATACCTCTAGCTTTGTACTTCTTTCTCAAGATTGGTTTAGCAATTCTAGGTCTTTTCTAGTTCCATACGTACTTTAGGATTTTTTTCTATTTCTATGAAAAATGTCACTGGAATTTTGATAAAGATTGCGTTGAATCTGTAGATGGCATTGGATAGTATGGACCTCTTAACAATATTAATTTGATCCATAAATATGGAGTATCTTTCCATTTATTTGTGCCTTCTTCAATTTCTTTCATCAATCCAAGATATTTCACTGCTAAAGGGCCAAAGAGTAGAGTAAGTCAAGCTTCTCTATAAAGAGGCATCAAGGAAATCGAGGGCTAGTAAAATCTCACCTCCAGTCTTGTGGGTACAAGAGCCACAAGACACAATGTTTGTGTGTCCCCAAGGAAAACTAGCTAATGGTCTTTAGTGCCCCTTTACTGTCTCTCACCTTAATTCATCCCCAGATCCCTTCCCAGGCATGATCAGAGCCCTGTGAGACATTAACTCAAAAAGAACTAAGGAACTAGTTTTCAACATGTGGGCTCCATCCCCATACTAGTATATCCCTTAGAGAATACTGCCTCTCAACACAGATGTATACATTGCTGTCAAGTTCTCTACTATCTCATCCATACTACACAAAGATGTCCTTGGCAGAGTTCCCAACTTTGTCTGATGGCAAGAATACATAAACCTCCATACACTCACATGATGGAATATTATGCAGCCATTTAAGTGTTTATAAAGAACTTGCTATAACATGAAAAGTGTTTATACTATAACAAAGTTTGTGAGGCAGGAAGAACATTTATGTATGCAGTATAATCACAACTACGTTAACAATGCAAAGAGAGGAGTCTAGAAAGAAATATACCAAGCTATTAATCAAAGTTTTCTCTGGGTAATATTTGGAGTAATTATTTTCTATTTTTTAATATTTAATTTTCTTCTAATCTAAATGCATTCATTTCACAATAAAAAATAATAATAAGATAGATTCAGAAGTTAACAGGAACCAAGATGACAGCATAGGAGGCTCCTGAACGTCCCTCCTCCCGTGTACACACCAAATGTACAGCTACACATGCAGTGATTCCTTCTAAGAGAAGTCCAGAAAATACAATAGTGGGAAATGAGAAATTAATCCTAAGAAGAAAACTGTAAAATTTGCAAATATGTAGGGATTAGACAACATGTTCCTGAACTATCAATGAGCCAAAAAAAAAAAAAGAAAGAAAGAAAGAAATCAACAGGATATCAAAAAATATCTTGATTCAGGGATGCCTGAGTGGCTCAGTTGGTTAAGCATCTGACTCTTGATCTCAGCTCAGGTCTCAATCTCGGGATAGTAAGTTCAGGCTCCTCCTTGGGCTCGACACTGGGCATGGAATTTTCTTATATATATATAAATCTTGATTCAAATGAAAATGAAAACACAGCATACCAAACCTTATGAGATGCAGCAAAAAGCATTTCTAAGAGGGAATTTTATAGCAATAAATGCCTACATTAAGAAAAACTGAACAGTCTCAAATAAACAACCAAACTTTGCATCTCGAAAAACCAGAAAAGAACAAACTAAGCCCAAAGTTAGTAACACATGCAGTAGGTGTAATTTTAAAATAAGTTCCGTTAATGCAGAAGCATAAAGCTCTTAGATGAAGTAAAAATATCATTAAAACAAGTCAATAGGAACACCTGGGTGGCTCAGCAGTTGAGTGTCTGCCTTTGACTCAGGGCATGATCCGGGAGTTCCGGGATGGAGTCCCACATCGGGCTTCCTGCATGGAGCCTGCTTCTCCCTCTGCCTGTGTCTCTGCCTCTGTGTCTGTGTATGTGTCTCTCTCATGAATAAATAAATAAATAAATAATCTTTCTAAAAAAAATTTTTTTAAATGAAACAAGTCAATGGATCGTTATTCCCTTTGGAAATTGGGTCAGTTGGCCATTAAAGGATAGAGGAAAAGGAAGGAAATTAAGAATGGCCCTGGCCTCTCCCAAGTTGCTTGCCTCTGGCGATGGCATATGTGTGCATGCCCAAGTGCTATGGTCTCCATGAAGAGAAAACAGCCATATCCTTGACTGCCAAGTGGCCAGGATGGATCCAAACTAAGAAAGCATCCATAAACTTAGGGCACTCGTCCCAGCTACCCTGACTAAGAGCCTGGAGGACACTACAGGGAAAGGTCAGTCCTGGGGTAAAATAATTTTCTGAACAGGAACACTTAGCTTCCTTTTGGTGTTAACCCACATGGGTGTGCCTTATCCTAGACTCTCCTGCCAACAGCAGCCCCTCAAGCCCTCCTGATGGACAATACATTCAAATTACACCATTTAAAAATTAAAATTAGGGATCCCTGGGTGGCACAGTGGTTTAGCGCCTGCCTTTGGCCCAGGGCGCGATCCTGGAGACCCGGGATTGAATCCCACGTCGGGCTCCCGGTGCATGGAGCCTGCTTCTCCCTCTGCCTGTGTCTCTGCCTCTCTCTCTCTCTCTGTGACTATCATAAATAAATAAAAATTTTAAAAAATTAAAATTAAAAAGTTAATAAATGTTAAAAAATAAATTAAATTAGCCTTGCTCTCCCACCAAGGTATTACAACCTTCCTTTTACCATTAATTTTTTCAAAAATTTGTTGATGCTGACTCTTCCTCACTACATAGTGATCATTTTTTTAATAGTGATTCTTAGGGGTAGTGTTTAAAAGATTTAACTACTGAAACAGCCTCAGTCAGAATGAAGTACACACCAAACAGACTGACAGCAGCCGTGGAGAGCCAGTGTGGTTCTGTGGGGGGTACTCATAAACACCAACACCCACTGACCCACTTGCTAACAAAACTTCTAGGACTCTACAAGTTTAATTAACAAAAATACTCTATTTAATTCCAATGTGATAGTTAATATCAGATGTGGGCACATTCCCTCTTCCCTAATTCCTCACAGGTCTAATTTTTCCAGGTCTTCAAGTTTATGTTCTGACTTATCTAAGGATAGTCACCTCATGGGGATCCCTGGGTGGCCCAGAGGTTTGGCGCCTGCCTTTGGCCCAGGGCGTGATCCTGGAGTTCCAGGATCGAGTCCCACATCGGGTTCCCTGCATGGAGCCTGCTTCTCCCTCTGCCTGTGTCTCTCATGTATAAATAAATAAAATCTTTAAAAAAAATTTAAAAAAAAGGATAGTCACCTCATTCCATTCTCATGGTATATAGTCCACCTCCCACTCACAGCCTAGAAATCCAAAATCACTGAGTGAACTCTCCTTCTATCCTCCTAAGGAAATGCAAGACTCTCAACAGCTATTACGTGTTGAATCATACTCCCTCAAAAGACATTTGAAGTCTTAATCCCCAGTACTTCAAAATGACCTTACTTGGAAATAGGGTCTTCGTAGATATACTTAGTTAAAATGAAGTCATAGTGGAGCAGAGTGGGCCCCTCATCCAATATGACTGCTGTCTTTTGAACAGAGACACTGAGGGAAGACAGCAACAGAGACAGAGATTGGAGTTGCACTGCCATAAGCCAAGGAACACTTGGAGCTACCAGAAGCTTCAAGAAGCAACAAAAGAAAGGTCTGGGGTGGCTCAGTCAGTGAAGCATTTAACTCTTGGGTTCAGCTCAGGTCATGATCTCAGAGTCCTGAGATCAAGCTCCATGTCTGGCTCCGCACTCAGCAGGGAGTCTGCTTGAGATTCTCTCTCTCCTTATCCCTCTGCCCTTCCCACCCCTCAACCCCCTCACCACTGGCTCTCTCAAATACATACATACATACATACATACATATATACATACATAAAATCTTTAAAAAAAAAAAAAAAAAGTAAAAGAAGCAATAAAGTTTCTCTCCCTAGAAGGTTCACAGGGAATGTGACTCTGTCAGCACCTTGATCTCAGATTTCCAAGCCTCCAGAACTTTGGGAGAATGAATCTGTTGGTTGAAGTTACTCAGCTGTGTACTTGCTAAGCAGCCCCAACACACCTGTATAGCAGCCATCTTGAATTCTCTCACACAGGTCAGACTACCTGTAGAACCCTTTAAAACTTCACAAGAGGGCAGCCCCAGTGGCACAGCGGTTTAGCACTGCCTGCAGCCTAGGATGTGATCCTGGAGGCCTCGGGATCAAGTCCCGATTTGGGCTCCCTGCATGGAGCCTGCTCCTCCCTCTGCCCCCCTCTCTCTCTCTCTCTCTCTCTCTGTGTGTCTCCATGAATAAATAAATAAAAATCTTTTAAAAAAAAACCTTCACAAGAAAGGTCACACCCATTCTTCTGCTTCCTTTTTGTGGCTGGCTTCTTCCTACAAATCCTATTATCTTTTCTCTCCAAAGGAAATCACCATCAGTCTCCACTGGGGCCTCCCTTTCCTAACCAAAAGCTATCTGAGAGAATCCTTTGGTATATTAAAAACCAAGATAGATGTTAAAATGAAAGTCTATTTTTGAATTAGATGACAAATTTGAAAGTTTTTGTGAACTTCTTAGAAACACATATCATCCTAACCTGAGGTACTTTATTTGAGGGAACAAGCCAAATGTGCTTCTGCCCTAGAAACTTAGTTAACTAATATCTCTGGAGAGATCTCATCCTAGTTCATCTCTACTTGTGTTTTATTCAGTATTCCCACCAAATAATTTAGACATGCGCTGGACTTGATTTTACAAAAAAAACAAAATTTACAAATTTAAGTAGTACAAGTTCAGCTGTTAGAGGATGTAAATGATATGTAAACTCTGAGAACCTTGTTACTAAAAGTTAGTTTTGCCTTTATCAACAGTATACTTGAGTTGATAATTATTAAATTGACAAATATAATCAATACTAGTGGTCTCCAAATTGTTTTAATTACGCTCTCCTCAGTTAAAAAGAAAAAAAGAAACTTGTATAGGCACTCATTATATATGTATATTACTTATAAAATATAAGCACGTATACTGTACATTAAAACATACTAAGCTTTGATTTTTTAAAGAAGATAAAATTAACAACTAAATATAAATAAAAGGGTTATTGTTTGCACACAGACCAACTTGAGATCCTCATTTTGGATACCACTAGCTTATATAATAGTGTATATGGTATCAGTAAACTATGAAATCCTGAATTACTTCAAAGTAACATAAGGATGCCTGGAGGTATTCAAGAGGTATCATATAGATCTGGGCTATGGGAATCCTTTTCAGGTCCTATTACTCTTCTCTCACTTATACAAAACCCTTCCCAAGATCATAGTACAAGTTAGCAGGTTAACAAAGTATAGAAATGGTCAGAACTAATGTTTTGCCAACAGATAATACATATTTGCAGCCAATGATAAATTGAAGAAGAGCAAACCTTAAATTTCAGAATGATAAGGATGTGCACCAATTGAAATAAAAGTAAAATAGTCATCCATTGAGAGGCAATATATAACACTTTAGGCTCTGGTGTTAGATAGAGCAGGCTTAGAAGGGGAGATGAGTCAAGAATGCTGTCCTGCTGAGTGAAGTAAGTCAGTCGGAGAAGGACAAACATTATATGTTCTCATTCATTTGGGGAATATAAATAATAGTGAAAGGGAATAGAAGGGAAGGGAGAAGAAATGTGTGGGAAATATCAGAAAGGGAGACAGAACGTAAAGACTGCTAACTCTGGGAAACGAACTAGGGGTGGTAGAAGGGGAGGAGGGCGGGGGGTGGGAGTGAATGGGTGACGGGCACTGGGGGTTATTCTGTATGTTAGTAAATTGAACACCAATAAAAAATAAAAAATAAATAAATAATTAAATAAATAAATAAATAAATAAATAAATAAAAATAAAAATAAAAAAAAATCATAATTGCATCAAACAAGCTATGATATTTTACTAGTTTATACAAACTGACCTGTAAGTATCACATTTTATACATATTTTTTATGTTTATAGAGTCAGGAAACAGAACTACAAAATTTTTGGTGATGAATCTGATTGTGAACTAAAAACATCAGCTTATCATTACAAAATGTCTCCCTGCTACCAGTCATCAATTGAATTTCATATGTTTGATCTTTTAAAGAAGTACTTTGTGAATACTCTAAAGTTGGGTTACATTTTCTTTAAAATTAGTTGTAAATCTCTAATCAAAATGTTCAGCAAGATTCAAATGTGGAAGTTTATAAAAAATTCTTATTATTAAAAGCAAATCTCATAAGTGAGAAAACAATTCTTGCAGAAGCAATGAATGGAATAAATTACATAGTGACAGCTCTAAAGATATACAAGATTTAATTTTCATTTTTCTATTATAATGCTTTGAAATGTCTCAACTTGAAGGAAAAGTCTTTTGACTCTTTATAAAGTCCTATTTATAATTAGGGAGTTTTATTTTGTATCAAAAAGAAATGAAACTGAGAATGCTGATGGTTGTATGACATCCGCCCTTCCTAAGACATTCAAAAGAAAATTAAGACATTTTGACATATTTTTATAAGATATAAAAACTTTATAAAGATTTTATAAAATCTTTTATAAAAATATGTCAAGAAATGTACTCTGAATGGAAGTAAAAAAGACAATACCTATGAAAATATTTGGTCTGATACAGTTACATATATCAACATAAAAATAGAATTAAGAATATTTTCTACTTATAACAGTTCTGAGCTGGTCTTCCTTAGTACCTGTAGAAGTATTTTCTCAATTAAAAATATTGTATTTATAGAGCAGAATAATTTGAGAGTGTCAGTAATGTCAAAACTAGTAATGGCAAAATGCAACTCTGAGGAAGACTTGTGCAATTTTATGAAAAATTTAAAATAAGATAATTGGAAACAAATTTTATGGAAAAATGTAAGAGGCATAATATAAACTGATCAAAGTGCCATGGAAGATTACTAAAATTACTCAGTTCGTGTTATATTTCATATTCAGATAATCAATTTAATTTGTTTTAATATGTCTTTATTTTAAACAGATTAAGAGTTTTTAAAAATATTTTAATTACCCCTCTTTATAGAACCAGTGATATAATAAACCAATTTGTTGATCAATTAAATAAATTTTTAATTACATAATTTTAATAATGTTAATGCCCTATTAACATCCAAAAGTGATTCGTGTAGATACTAAACTGCATGGTCACTATAACTATAACCTTGTTCTTGACTCTAACTTTCTACTTTTGACAGCCATGTTGAATCACTGAAGTTCAGATAAAACAGACACAAATTCATTGATTAAGTCATTCATATATTCAACAAACACTTATAAAGCACCATCTATTAGCCAGATATTCTAGGTGCTTTGAATATATTTGTGAACAAAACAAAGATCCCTGGCTTCATGGAGCCAACATTTAGCATGGGGGCAGGGCATCGCCTAGTGATAAACAATAGGCATAATAAACAATTGTACTATGAATTAGGAAGTGATAAATCCTTCAGAAAACAATTCAAGCAGCATAATGGGGATTGTGAGTGTGAGAAGTATAGGGAAATGAAATGCTGCACATTAAATAGGTGAGAAGGTGACATTTAAGCAAGGATTTGAAGGGATGGGGGGAATTAGCCATGGATTTATAGGGGGAAAGGAGGCTAGGAGAGAGGAGGCAGCTAATGCAAAGGCAGAGGGACACACCTGGACTGCCTGAGAAAAGGAGACCAGTATACCTGGAGAGGAGAAAGGTAGGGGATCATAGTAGGATATGAGGTGTGAAAGGCAAGAGAAGGAATGTGGCTGGATAGAGAGGGAATATGATATAGCTGGAGTAATTTTAAAATCCGCTACGTGAGGGTTTTTTTTTTAAGATTTTATTTATTTATTTTAGATAGAGACAGAGCATGAGCATGAGCAGGGGGGAGGAGACAGAGGGACAAGGAGAAGCAGACTCCACTGAGCAGGGAGCCTGACATGGAGTTCGACTGCAGGACCCCAAGATCCCAGGATTCCGAGATCATGACCTGAGCCGAAGACAGACACTTAACCTACTGAGCCACCCAGGCACCTCTCCTCTACTTACTGTTGCATAGCAATAGCTAAAAGAATTTTTATCTGATTAAACCCTGTGTATTCTTGTCTTTATCTTAGATTGGCTTTATTAATTAAATATCAGGTAATCTATTTCTTTTCCTGCTCTTGGTGAAGGAAGTTAGATCCTTTGCCTTTCCTTGATTTCTGGCTCTTCTACGATTACATTTTTGGTCACAGAGCTCTTTGAAGTTTTGCTTTCTCATGAAATTTTAACAATAAGATTTCATGTAATGGTTTTCTACTTTATGTATATTCATGAAGACTTTGTGAAAAATTTATCTTCTTTAATAAATGAAATTATGAAAAAAAAAGAATGCTGTCCTTTCTTAATTTTAAGTTCTTAATACACCCACAAACCTTGAATTCACATGATTTGGAATAGGACACTCAAAACTCTATGTAAATGTCTTTTTGTGTCCCTTTCTAGATTTGATATAGCTCTTTTCCAGATACCAGTAAGACTATTGATAATGGACTTACTTGATGAGAGGTTACATTCTGGAGTAAAAAGTCATTATTGCAGCTCTGATGTATTAATTGCTTGATAAGTACCTTACAGATTTTATCCCACCCAACTTCTTAGGGTCTATTTTCTTATCTACAAAAAATAATAACCATCCCCACAAGTAACTCCTCCAGCATTGTCATACAACAATTAGGTCCCAAAGACAGGATTTCAGGCCAGGGCAGATGGATGCCAGTGGGTCTTCACCACTCCTATACTGTCAGGAAGAAAGTCTGTTTCATTCCACTTGATCACAGAAAATACGTCAAACTGTCTTCTCAGAAATCCCAATCCCAATTACTTCATTAAATCTTCTTTCCTTCTTGGCAAGTCAAATAGGGCAAAAAAATCATTGAGCAATAGGTTATCCATTCTTGTTTTTATCCTCTTGAGCCTCAGATAAGGAATTGCTTGCCAAAAGGAGTATTTAGGGGGGTTTTATGAGAAGAGGGGATCCAGAATCTTTTCCTTTTTTTTTTTTTTTTTTTTTAGGAGATCCAGAATCTTAACTGTTATCAAAAGTGACATCCTTGAACTTCTTTGCTATAAATTCAAAACTGACCTGGTTATTTCTGACATCGTTCTCGTTTATATTTTGATCTTATTTTATTTTATTATAAGGAAACTACTAGACAGTTTCTGGAAGGAATGAGCCATTGACTTGGGGTGCTAAAGATTTTCTCTCAGTTTAATGATTAACCTCAGGTTTCTGAGGCTAGGAAATGGGTGGTGAGGTGAAGAGGAAGTCATTTCTAACATTCTGGGCATTGGGTATCAACTGAATTATAAAGGGGGACTTATTCTTATTCAGTGTTATTATATTGTTGGGCAATATACTTATGAAAAAAATATTTGGAGTTTGAAAGGACCCAATAAATCTCATTCTCTCCTCTGCCAGAGTTTTGAATTTATGGAGAGTGACAAGGGAATAAAGCATATGCAGAGCATATTAGCACTTTTATTATTAATAGAGGTTGTGTTGAACAGTGACAGCTTTGCCCCAGAAGGCTCTAAAATAGGCCCTAGAAGTTCCATCAATTAAATTGATCCCAATGCCACTCTTCATCCTAGGTTGAACATTCACTTCCTATTCCATTTTCCATTTCAAATTAGCCTATCCACACTGTCTAAAATATCTTATCAGCAGTTCTGCAAAAAATAAAAATAGCATTATAAAAACATTCCAATAATTATATGCTAAATGTCCTATATATAAATTTAAGGTTGCTTACCATGAAGTTTCTAGAGAAACTTAAAATTAAAATACCCTAATTAAATCTCATTATAAATTTTAGGCTTAAAAAAGGAAATTCCAAAACGACTCAAGTCTAAAATCAAATTAACTTTCCTTTGTATATTGGAAAGACAAACCCTCCAAAACCTCTCTTTCTGGCAATATAGGACCTGGTATCATGAAAACTTCCCCTAATAAAAGGCACTTAAAAATGCTTTAAAAAAATGTACAAAGCATTTCTTTAAATGCCTAACAGCTGAGCTGGCAAGAAAGTGATGGAAATCCTTCATGGTCAAAGTTGCTCTTCAAAAAAATTACAAATCCAGCAAGATAACTAGACACTGAAGCCAACAGCTGCCCCCTGGGATCTACTGATCTCTGGTAACCTAGAACTTTAGATTCAATGAGCCATCAGCAACAAAGCTTATGTCCTGAGGAAAATGAGATGCCAGATGAGGACTCCTGATAAAGTATAGGCCCCTATAAGATGATATCCTCAGAGAAAGAAAAGCAACTAACTCACAGAGATAGACCATAAAGAACCTTGACTCTTAGTAATGGACTTAAAGGGGAAAAAGTATATTCTCTGAGAATTTATATCCATGAACTGGTCCCCAATTGGGTTTGGACTGGAATTTATAGTATGCATGTGGCCAGAAAACATCCAAGTTGTAAATTTAAAGTCATCCCAAATTGGTAGTGCCACCAGTCACACAGAAGAACCAAGTGTAAGTCCTCCCTGAAGGATGCAACACAATCTAATCCTCAAAGAATTTGTACAACTAAAATTCTCAGGGGCATGAGTTCATACACAAATTCACCAACAAATATAAAAATAACAATAAAACCAAGAAAACAAGCCAATATGATTGAGAGTTGATAGAAAAACAAACCACTGATTTATGTCTACAATGAATGCAGATATTAGAATTAGCAAATATAAAATATAAATTATGTTAAATATGTTTAATGAACAATTCTAAAGTTATGATGAAGTGAAAAATAAAGTTTAAGCAGGCTTGAAAATAAAATGGCTATTATCTAAAAGACAAGAGATAACTAATGCAGGTAAGTATGCAGAGAAAAGGGAACCCTTTTCTTGTTGGTGAAAAAGTAAACTGGTATATCTACTATGGAAAACAGTATGGAGATTCCTCAAAAAATTAACATAGAATTACTGTATTATCCAGCAATCCCACTGCTGGATATCTATTCAAGGAAATGAAAACAGGATATCAAAAAGATACCTGCACTCTCAACTTCATTGCAGCATTATTCACAACAGCCAAGACAAAACAACTTAAGTGTCCACTGACTGATGGTGAAGAAAGTATGGGAGATATATCTATAACTGAATATTATACAACCATAAAAAAGAGGGAAATACTGCCATTTGCAACATGGATGTACTTTGAGAGAATTATACTAAGTGAAATAAGTCAAGAAAAAGGCAAATACTCTATTACTTTATTTATATGTGGAATCTAAAAAAGCCAAGCTCCACTGAGGGGGACACTTGACGGGATGAGCACTGGGTGTTATTCTGTATGTTGGTAAATTGAACACCAATAAAAAATTAATTTATTTAAAAAATATAAAAAATTAAAAAGCCAAGCTCATAGAAGCAGAGAGTAGAATGATGGTTATATAGTTAACTCTTGAATGATGGTTAGGGGCATCAACCCCTTGTTGTCAAAAATCAGCCTACGCCTTTAGACTCCCAAAAACTTAACTGCTAATAGCTTAATGTTGACCAGAAGCCTTACCAGCAATGCAAACAATTGATTAACACATATTTTATATGTTAGATGTATCACATACTGTATTCTTACAATTAAGTAAGCTAGAGAAAAGAAAATGTTATTAAGAAAACCATAAGGAAGAGAAGATACTTCTATAGTACCATACAAAAAAATCCACGTTCAACTTCGTGTTGTTCGAAGATCAACTGTATATCACATTTCCTTTATCCGTTCATCCACTGATAGATCCTTATATTGTTTCCATGTCGTGGTTATTGTTAGTAACATCACAATTAATATGAGGGGGTGGGGCAGATATCTTTTCAAGATAGTGATTTCATTTTCTTCTGATATATGCCCAGAAGTGACATTACTGGATCACATGGGAGTTCTATTTTTAATATTTTAAGGAATCTCCATACCTTTTCTATAACGGCTGCCCAAATTTACATTCCCAACAACAGTGTGCAAGGCACTAAGATATTCCATGTATGGCATGATCCCATTTATATGAAATATCCAGATATAGAAAATCTGACACAGAAAATAGATCAGTGGTTGCCTGGGTCTGGGGGTAAATGATGAATAATTGCAAACAGGCAGGGGAAACCCTTTGGGGTGAGAGAAGTATTCTAAAACTAGAGTGTGACAGTGGTGCACAACTCAATAAATTAACTAAAAAAATCATCACACTGTATACCTAAAATGGACGAACTTTATGGTATGTGTGGAAATATGCCTCAGTGCAGCTAGGAAAAATTCTCTATGTTTAATATTACCTTTTTTTCTCTCCCTGTTATTTAATCAAATGGGTTTTTCCCCCTGTCATTTCCTAATCACCTATTATGAAACAAGCGCTGAAATCTCACTTTTACTGTTAATAACATAATATTTATGGCAACCCTATGATGTGGGTATGTCTATACCCATTTTTGAGAGGAAGATACTGAGACTTTGAGCTTTAGTCAGCTGGACAGGATCAGATAAATTGTCAGTAGCAGAGCTGATGCAAAACCAGGCCTATCTGGCTTGGAAGCATGGGCCTAGTCCATAAACCACACTGCTGCCTCTGCTAAAGAATGAAGAGTTTCAGAGAATCTTTTTTTTTTTTTTTTTTTTTAGCAAAAGAAAAAAAGTGGTTGCCCAAGAAACAAAGCTCTCAATTTCAAAATATATTATATGCTCCAGGCCAAATGAACCCTAGAGCATTTCAAGACCTTTGCTGCTGACATAAAGTGGGGATCAGAGAAACGACTCCAGACTCAGACTGACAAAGTCAATTCAGACTCTAGTCATGACCTCTAGTCATGACCTCCAAGGTTCACTTACCAGCTATGGTTCAATTGGTCATAGAACAGATTAAATGGTCATCCCTCTTTCTATCTTTTTAAAGATTGTATTTATTTATTCAAGAGAGAGAGGAGTGCGCACAAGCATGCAGAGTGAGAGAGGGCACAAACAAGGGGAGGAGCAGAGAAAGAAGCAGTCTCTTGGTTGAGCAGGGAGCCCAACAAGGGGCTCTATCTCAGGACACGGGGATCATGACCTGAGCCAAAGGCAGACACTTAACCAACTGAGCCACCCAGGCACTGGAATGAGTGTCTCTTTAATGCACATATAAATCTTCCAAGAATGTTTAAATGCAAATTCTAGAGCCCTGTGTGCAGATATTTTGGTCCAATAGGCTTAGGGTAGGGCCTCAGAAACTATATTTTTAACAAGCATAGGAAAATTGTCAAAACTACAAGTTTTAGAGATAAATGTACTTGGGTTGGAATGTTGTCATAAGCCATTAACTAGTTGTGGCACTTTTGCCAACTTAGCATCTCTGAGCCTCAGTTTCCTTATCTACAAAGGGTGTTAATAATACTTATCTTGTAAAATTGTTGTGAATTTTTCATTACTCTATGCTTTGAGAAAGCACTCAGTAAGCAGTAGCTTCTTTTTCTATTTATGTTTTTTTTTTTTTTTTTTTTCCTAGAGAGTCTGAAAGGATGGAGTTTTGCCAGCAATCCAGACTGAACACTCTCAGAATCAGGTCAGCAGCAAAGAAGCTGCTGGGTTGGATGAAATCAACCCAACAGAGAAAGCACAATAGCCAGGCCTGCAGCCCTCAGGCACTGTTGATTTGTGTCTCTTGTGGGAGATTTTAATATCTAAAGTTGAACTCCATTGACTCGCAGATTTATTCTATCCCTAGCCTTCAAAAACAATCCTGAGAAAAACTGATAAGAGGAGAAAACACGAGGCAAAGATGACACCTACTGGCAGCAAAAGGCCCCTGCAAAGGGCATTTCTGTTGCTTGACTGCTTCTGACATGGATTAATCCTTGCTATTTATTCATCCTGCTGCCTTCTCACAAGAAACATTGCATCAAGGAAATAATCAGAGATGTGGACAAAGGTTTACATGTGAAAGTTTTCATTAAGTATTATTTATGGAAGTGAAATATTGGGAAGACTTAGTGTCCAACAGTGCAACAAAGGTTAAATAAATTTTGGTACTTGTGTATTAATGAACTATCAATCAACCATTTAAAGCTATGTTTTTGAACCGTTTTAATAACACAAAGAAATGCTCATCTAAAGATGTTTAAGGACAAAATGAGGGTTATGAAACAAAACATTTTAGGATTATGATTAAATAAAATTGATATCTGTATATGCCTCTAGAAAGGAATCTGGAATAAAATGTAGAAAATGTTAATAGAGAGCACTTCTGAGATTAGCATTTTCTTTTTTGTACAGTCCTGTGTTTTTCAACATTTCTACAATAAGCATGTATTACCTTATTGAATAGAAAGCAAAGGAATAAAATTTGTTTATATTTTGTAACTGTTTTCCAGCTTCTTTGAGATATAATTGACTCACAACATTGTATAAATTTAAGGTATACAAGCTGATGATTTTATACATGTATATATATTGTGACATGATTACCACAGTAAGGTTAGTTAACACTTCCATCACCTCACATAATAACAATTTGTGTGTATGCAGTTAGAACATTTAAGATATACTCTCTTTTAAAAAACTTATTTCTTAAGAAAGAAAATAACATTTTGAGGGAGGAAACCCAAAACAGATACTGATGGAGTAGTGAGAGTCTGGTGGTGACCTTAGTCGTATCCGATACTGCAATGTCACAGGACCACAGAACCACCAAACAAAGGGAGGAGGCCATTTCACTGTCTAAGAAGAAAGTAAGGGGATCCCTGGGTGGCTCAGCGGTTTGGCGCCTGCCTTTGCCCGGGGCGTGATCCTGGAGTCCCGGGATCGAGTCCCGCGTGGGGCTCCCGGCATGGAGCCTGCTTCTCCCTCCTCCTGTGTCTCTGCCTCTCTTTCTCTCTATGTCTATCATAAATAAATAAATAAATCTTAAAAAAAAAAAAAGAAGAAGAAGAAGAAGAAAGTATTTTGTTTGCCCCAGCCAAATCATCACTCTTGCAACTGGCTTTCCTTTCATAGTATCTCTAGAGAATTTTCTCACATAATGACTATGATTCAAGGTCTGCCCTCCTGGGCAAGTGAGTACATGTAAATCTTTTCATTGAATATCTCTTCTTGCTTCCCCCACCTTATCTGGCAAGGCTGGGGCTCTATCACACACCAGCTCTATGAATCACCTGACTTCTCTGAGCTTCCCTCTTCTCATCGATAAAATAATGGTGACAGCAGTTACCAGCTGACCTATTACCATTGTGAGCTTTTCGTAAGATAATATGTTTTGAAAACAATGCTATGAGAATCATATGCAAGGTCATAGGAGCCAACATCCTTCACTGAATGATTATGTGCCAGACACAAGGCTTTTTCTTACATATTACTTCATGTTATCATCATAAGAAGTTAGTAGAATCCCCATTTACCAATGAGAAAACTAAGTGTATACTCTCCTCACAGTCAAATATCTTTTCCATTGCAGAGCCAGGATTTGAACTCAGTTTGACCTCCAAAAGCCAGGTTCTTGAATATTATGCTTTACGACCGCATAGAATCTTAGTGCTCAAAGGGACCCAACAGATCATTACTTTGAATCCCTGTAGTTGGCAGATGAGGACACCAAGATCCAGAGAAGGGACATGACCTGCCCATACAACCAACAAGAAGTGCCACAAATTTCACTTCACAGAACACTAAGAGTCTCTGCATAATCTGCCAGCCAATGTGGTTTCTAGTTACTCAAGCCGAGGGAGTGGGTTGGGGTTTCTGTTCTCAGCTCCACTTCACTGTTACTGGAAACCAGAAACTCTTGGATCCACCCTATTATTCAACGGCCAAATTACATATTCTAAACTGAGTGAAACTTTGAACTTCCAGGGAAAGTGGACTTCTACCCAATAACCACAAATATCCACTTTTAATATTTGGAGTTGAACCCCATTGACTCATAAATTTAGTTCGGGGGAAAGTACTCCAGGAGAGGAAACCACGTGTGTGAAAGTGTAGAGGTAGGATCAAGTCTGACACGTTCCAGAAGCAGCAAAGAGGCTAATATTACTGGAGCAGAGTGGAGCAAAGATGGAGCCTGGTCAGAGATGAGGTCAGAGTGGTGTTGGGAGACAGATCACAGGGGGTCAAACAGGCCACTGCAAGGATTTTGGTATTCATTCTGAGTGAAATAAGAAACTATTGTAGGGTTTTGAACAAAAGAGTGACACAATCTGACCTACTTTCTTAAAGGATTATTCATTAAGAATAGGCTGAAGGAGCTAAGGTAGAAGCAAGAAGACAGTAGGAGGATAAGACGGTTTCACACTCTTCAAGGCAGAGATAATGACTTGGACCAGCATGGTATCAATGGAGGTGGTAAAACACAATTGGATTTTGGAAGCAGTTTGAACATAGACCTGGTCTAGCTATTTCCTGACTAATTGGATATAGGATGAAAAAAATTAGTGAGGCATCAGGAATGGCTCCAGTGTTTTTGGCTGCACTACAAGAATGAAGCTACTATTCACTGAGAAGGAGAAGACTGAGTGGAGCAGGTGTGTGAGACCAGGAATTCGTAGAGGGATGTTGAGTGTGACCACCCAGGGGAGCTATTCTGTAGGCAATTATTTACATGATTGTGCAATAAACAGATTCTAATTTCAACTGACACGTAAGCCAGTAATATTCTATTCTTTAATAACTTTATTTGGTTCCTGAATCAATGTGAAAAAATTCTACACCTCTGAGTGCTTTTTTCCTTTGCATTAATGCCCAACCATTCCCAGCCCTCTCCCCATGATTACTGTGTAGGGCTGGTAGCAGCCAGAGCAGTAGCGCTGATGTCAGGAAAATGGCTCAGACAGGCAGCCTGTCTGCTGCTTTGATACACTCCATGTCCAGAGGGAGAACTGCCAATCCAAACAGATCCCACAGATTGTGCCCTACCCAATGCTATCAAAACACAGACGAGAGAATGCTTAAGCCAGCTGTCTGGGAAGACTATCAAGGTATCGTGCAGCTTATGGGAGCTCAACAGCATGTAGAAGATGGTGTACTGAACCCAAGGGAAAAAAGACGGACTCAGGAGCCTGGAGCATCCTCCAACCAACATCCTCCAGCATCCCCCGCAAGGCTCTTGCCCTAAGTTCTTGAGGACAACGTGCCAAAGTGGCCCTAAGGAAGAAACAACGTCCAGGAACTAATTCTGCATTTCTGAGAACACAGAAATATCTTCAAAGCTTCAACTCTACAATCTGATTTATACAGATCCATGTTTGAGATTCCACCATTATCAGAGTGTAATCTCTTGGTTAAAAAATGTTTTTCATAAACCCTACTATCTATCACTTTCAGCTCAAAATGGAAACAGAATTTAATAGAGAGGAACAGGAAGGAGAGAGGGGACAGGGTACCGGGAGGATGGAGAACCCGCCTAACCCACCCCCACTCCCATCACCATTTCCACCACCTCCCAGGGTGGAAAATGGTCCAGAACAGGGAGGCAGAAAATGGAGGAAGCTCACCGTCTGGAATTTCCCCTGTTGACAGATGTGGGAGGGAGTCGCAGGGATGAGTCAGAAACTCTTTAGTTGGTGCTTAAGAGCTGCCTATGCAAATCTTCTAGGGCCTTCTTTGCTACCATAAACACCTTTGGGTTTACCCAAATGCCTTGCTGGCACACAGGCATTCCAGAAAATCGAGTGTGACTGTTCTGAGGGGCTGAGGGCAGGCTTCTCACTCAAAGCCTAAAAAGCCTCAACTCTGGCTGTCACCCTGACCTCCTCTATCAACTTCTTCTGGCCTCTTGCCCCCAGACCCTAGTCTCTATCTCACCCTAAAACTCCACTCAGTGCTGAAAAATACCCAATACTGTGATTCTTTGTTCCACTTTATTTCATATCCATACTTCTCATCTCCCTTCTCAGAGCTTTCCTAAAACATCTTTCTTTTGAAGGAGCAAGATGAGAGGAGGCAAGAGAGGTATGGAGTTCTCTGGACTCATTGAAGCTTACTGCTCTTCTGGTTCCAAATCAGCTACATCTCTGAAGGCAGCACTCTCAGAACCTGCTGGAAACTGATGGCCAGGTGTCAGCCTCATGCCCAGAGACTGTGTCTGGCTGACCCTGAGAAAGAAGACCAGGCACAGCCAGCTCATAACCCGGCATCAGGCTCCTGGCTTGTGAGCTGTGATTTATTGCTACATCTACTCCCTGGATGAGTCAGGAACATGCTCAGCTTGTTTGGGAAAAGTCAGGAGGTCAGTGTGACCAGGGTGAAGTGAATGAGAAAAAGAGTGATAGGTGGTGAGATCAGAGAGGTACAGACACCAGATCACATGGGGCCTGGCCATTAGTAGATTCTATTTCAAGTGAAATGAGGGGCCATTGGAGGGTTTTGATCAAGCAGTAATATGATGTGACTGTAATGTAAAAGGATGGCTCTGGTTCCTGTGTGGAAAGGAATCTAAGGAAGTAAGAATGGAGCGGGGGGGACAGGTGACATGATGGTGTCTTGACCCAGAGTGGAAGTAGTGCGTAAGAGTGGACAGATTCAGTCCATAGTACAAAAGCAAATAGGATTTGCTAGTGTTCTAAACTGAGAGAGAGGAGTCAGCAAATGGGTCAAAGATTTCCATTAACTGAGATGGGAAGGAAAAGATTTGGGGGATTGCTGGATCTATGAATTCAATTTCACTATCTTCATTTGAGGTGCTCCGGGGACATCTCAGTGGAGATGTCTGGAGTTAGTGGAGAGATTGGGACTGGAGATATAAATTTGAGAGTCTTCTGAACACAATGTTAGAGGGGTTGCTGGATGAGGTCTCCAGGGGAGTGAATATAGCTCTGGAGAAGATGTCCAAGAACTATGCTCCAGAATATTCCAATTTTTAAAAGTCAGGAAAACAAAGATCATGCAACAAAGGAGATGGAACAAAGAGAGCAATGAGAGAGAATCAAGAGGAAGTGGTGATCCAGAAGCCAGGAGTGAGAGAATAATCAGCCAAGTCATTTTCCCTGAGAACTGGGTAAAGAAACAACTGAGAATGAAATCAGAATCCCAACAATGTTCTGCAGCCCTGGGTTTCATGGAGGCTCTATGGGAGCTTAGCCAACCGGGTTCTAGGCCTTTCTCCCTGCTTTAACTATGTCTGCTCCTCTGTTAGCTTTGGGGTTCCATGCCAAGATTTCCTCAGAAGAAAGGGTTCTAGCACTCAAAACACAAAGCTTTGGAAACTGTTGGAGCATTGGGAAAGGGGCAAGCATGTGGGGAGGGACTTTCTCTGTAGCACTGCTCCTGGGGAAAAATCTAAAACTGAGGTTGGAAATCATAGAGCTCATGACTTCTAAGGCCTTTCTCAGCTCTAAAACATGTGAGTTCCACTCTCTTGGTTCCAGCCCCTGGACAATAATCTCACTTAACATTCCACCCATGCTCTGGTCTGATGGACCTTGATGAAGACATAGGACCTGGCTGGCCCTGCTCCAAGGGCTTGATAACATTAGGGGCCTTTGATGAATGGTATAAGAAACATTTGTTTGATCCAAGTGCTGCATTGAACTCTGATTTTCAGGAAAACTACTGGACTAAACATCCTGCCTCCTCCTGCCTCCCAGATCTTAATCAGCCTCACAGTCTGTCTGGAATTAGGCAGTGTCTGCACGAGGTCTCATCCATGACTACCAGCCTCCTCCTCAATTTTTAAGTATTATCTATTTTTGCTGGTCAATTTTTAAGTATTATCTATTTTTTCTTGGTTTCTCAGATACCATAATCTCTCTGTCTGCTGACAAAATTAAATACTAACAAGTTCAGGTATCCAAAGTTGCCCTTCCCTTAGATGTAATTTTCTAGCTCTATCAACTTGCAATATAGATGTAAGGAAAAATGCAACAATCCTGAAGAAAATCTAAGCATAGGGGAAGCAACTTGGCTTTCCTTGGACAAACACTCATTTCTAACACCAGGATCCAACCATAAGAAAATAAGACATGAGCAGCTGAATTTAGGAATCTTCTAATCCAGACTTAAAGCTTGAGGCATAGTCTGCTCTTACAACTCCTGTGCTCCTCTTCCAAGATGTTTTTCTCTTTTAAGATTTTATTTATTTATTTGACAGAGAGAGAGAGAGAGAGAGAGCGTGCACAAGCAGGGGGAGCAGTAGGCAGAGGATGAAGCAAGCTCCCTGTTGAGCAGGGAGGCTGAAAGCAAGCCTGATTCCAGGACCCTGGGATCATGACCTGAGCTGAAGGCAGACGCTTAACTGACTGAGTCACCCAGGTGTCCCCCAAGATTTTTTAAATTAATTTATTTACTTGAGACAGAGAGAGAGAAAGTGTGAGTGTGCATGAGGAGTGGGGAGGGACAGAGAGAGAGAGAGAGAGAGAGAATCTCCAGCAGACACCCCTCCAAACTGGGAGTGACGGGAGAAGGGGTGGGGAGTAGTACCTGTCTTGTGACCCTGAGATCAGGACCTGAGCTGAAATCAAGAGTAAGATGCTTACTGACTGAGCCACCTAGGCAGCCCCTCTTCCAAGATTTTGATCCTATATTTCAAGAACTTTGATGGAGGATTGAATATGTCTTCATCTTAAGAGATTTTACAATGTCATATTCTATTCAAGATAAAAATAAAGGCAGCATGGTACCATGCCTGAGGATTATGCATAAGCCACCTAACTCACTTGCTTATAGATGTAGTTTTGAATGTAGATGAGGACCAGAGCCAATAGCCAAGAAAAAATGCTGGAGATGTCTTTGGTGCGAAAAGGTGGTTTTACTAAAGCATGGGGACAGGCCCCATGGGGAAAAAGAGTTGCACTGGGAATGAGCAAGGGAAGTGGCCCATTATATGCTTTCTTTCAAATTGGGAGGGGGTTAGGGATAGCGTAAGTCTAAGGAATTTTGGAAGCAAGGTTTCCAGGACCTTAAGGGAGCTAGCTGTTACTAAGGAAAGGTCACTTATTACTGTCTAACCTGAGTCGTAAGACTCTTTAGATGTGTATCGGTGGGTCATATGCTTGGGGGGTGATTGCTAACACATATCTTGGGGGTTTAGAGATAAAGGAAGTTTCCAAAAGAATTTTTATATGTTATAGTAGACTTACAGGATCCAGGGGGTTAGACTAAGATAGCGTTTTGCCCTTAGCAAAGTGTAACACTGAGGCAGCTGAGTCCCTAGGGGAAGGTCACCCTGCCTGTTTCAAGGACTTGTCAATGGGCTGTAGGCAGTAAGGAAATTTAATAATTTTTCTCTGCCTTTGTTTCCCACATCACTTACTGTGATGAACATTTTTTTATTTTGTCCTTACAGCATCTTGTCCCTAGGTCCTCCTTTGAGGAACCACCCCCGCTTCACCTTCATCCCTTGTGGTTTGGTGAGGCTAACTCTACTCCTATCTATAGGAACAGGCATGGGCCACAGGCTAAATTCAATCAGTGCCTTCCATTCCCCAACCCAGAGACTAAATACAGAACAGACCCAGAACCCAACTTGGGTCAATGGCAGTCAAGCCTATGACTTTGTGATAATGTTAGACAGGAGATGAATACTCTTCTTTCATTAAAACTCAAGTTAACGGATGGGTACCTGGCCAGCTCAGTCAGTGGAGTGTGCAACTCTTAATCTTAGGGTTGTGAGTTTAAACCCCACATTGGAATTAGAGATTACTAAAAGATAATTTTTAAATCGTTTTTAAAAATAAATCCATTAGTACATCTCTTTTTAAAAAGCAAAAATGAGAAAGCATATGGAGACTCCCACTATAGAAAGTAAAGTTAAGGGGATATGAGCCTGGGGCGACTAACATCTATTTCCAGGATGAAAAACTAACCTACATTTGGAGCCTCTTCAGAGGAGGGCAGAGCAGGGAGATAAGAAGATATAGGATTCTGGATTTAGATGTGTCTGAACAGAAGCACAAAATAAATTCCTTTTTTTGGTTAAGTAGGTTTGAAATGGGTTTTCTGTCACTTGTAACCAAAAGAATCACAAATTATCCATCTTCTCTAGATCTTGATATCTGAGCCTTTAGAATGGAGATGTTTAGAATTAGTCAGTGGTTCTTAGTGGAGGCACTAATAGCATTTGGTGGGACAATTCTTTATTGTGCAAACTATTCAGAACATTCATTTTTGCTCCCTGTCCACAAAATGCCAGAAGCATCCTTCAGTTATTACAACAACCAAAAACCCACCAACTAGTTCACTAGAAACACATACACACACACACACACACACACACACACACACACATTCCCAAATGGCCCCCATGGGCAAGTGTTTCTCATCCTGAGAACAAATAAACTAGAACATCTCCAAGGACTCCCTCAACTGAAACTAGCCATGTCATGTACCAGAAATCAGGTTTACTAGAGTCTAGTCTTAGCATCAACTGAAAATAATTTAGTTTTAAAATGGGAACACTAATGTACAGCTATATGGATAAACCTATCAAAGGATCCTTGTGATTAATTACTCAAATGAAGTGACTCTAGCATAATGTAAAATAGATCCATAACAGTCCCCAGGGATATAATCCAAACACTTTTTTTCCAAGTCTATATGCACCACAGTTGATTTATCTATTCACTCACTGAAAGACATTTTGGTTGCTTCCAAGTTTTGGCAATTATGAGTAAAACTGCTATAACATCTGTGTGCAGATTTTCGTGTGGACATAAGCATTTAACTCTTTTAGGTAAATACTGCAAAGTCTAAACGCTTTGAATACTATTGTAGCTTATAATTTGTCCCATAAATAGTTAAATTTACTCAATTCATCTAGCAATAAAGAGTTAAAATCACAGCTACTCTGTGTCACCATCATTTTCCTAGACCTCTTCAATTGCATCTCTAGCAAGAGATTGCCCTGGGAGGTGGGGAGGGGTCATTTTTAATAAACAAATGGGTTTCATTACTTCCCGTATTACTGTAAGGATCACTATAGAACAATAATGAAGTTGATGGCTGGCAGTTAGCTACACTCATTCACTTCTCCACATCCATCTCTCAGCTCAGATAATTTACTGCATGTCATTCTTTGTTAGTCAGAACCACAAATGTTAAATCCTTGAATGCCAAGGAGGCCTTGTACCCCACCCTGCTCTGTAAATGTAAGAGAATAAAGTTTTCAGTGCCTTTTATAAGTCTTCAGTTTGTAAACTGATTTTTTTATGATATCTTTGTAACCTTTACTTTTTCCTCTTCTTGGCAATTTTGCGCTCTTTAATATTTATCCTCAAACGGTCTAAACTCTCCACTGGCAAATTTGGATATGTCAGGAGAGTGGGCTCCTTTCCATGTACTGCCTTTGAAATCTGAGCACAATAAGATGACTTCACATTGCGTGAGCACAGCCAACCAAATCTAGGCCGAGGGTTACAGTCACGACAGACAGCGCTTTCATCTCAGCTCTCTTCAAAACTGCCAGAAATTATTGCTGCTGAAAGTAGTGCCAGGATCCTGGGGCCAATTTTCAAGTTTAGGAGGATGTGAGGGGTATCCTATACCACCCTATTGGCTCAAGGAGCTAACGACCTCTCCTCTCCCCCTCACCCCTACCATGAAACATGGCAGCTGCTTGACACTCTGGTACCTGCCCCTTGAGGCAAAGCAGGAGTTTGGCTATTTGAAGGCTGAGAGATGTCACTTTGAAGTCAGAGAAGTGAGATGGCAGGAGAAGCAAGGGGAGGCAGTTAAACCACCTCAAAACTATTTTTTGATTTTCAGACTGCATAGAAAATCAAAAAAGTGGCCCTGAAACTTAGAACAAAACCTCAATCTTTCGCATATTCATATTTGAAGTCAAAAATTGGTGGGAAGGCTGGCTATGAAAGCAGACCCATAGCTTCATGAACAGCAAATTTAAGCAGTTTCCCCAAATTTCCTATGTAAGTATTGCTTTAGATTACTATGGCTGCTCTAAATACTGTCCCTCATCTTCTCTCTCTGACCTTCATTCCCCACATCTAGAGCTTACAAAGAAACTGAGATTTCCTTTTCAGCAGAATATACCATCACTATGCCTCATGCAGGGCCCTCTGTACATTAGAGAAATGGAAGTGTCTTGTGTCTTGTCCATCGCTCCTTTATTAGAGGTAATTACCTCCAGCTGGGCCAAGTTGATTGAGCAAATATTCAATTTTCACATGATTTTGCTGTAGCACCATAATGAATGTGAAAGAAGGTCCGTGGAATAAATAGTTAAAGGAGTTGGAGCTGGAGCTGAAAACATGGGCTGCTTTGTTCTTATGACAACTGCTTCACCATGTAAAACATTCTCCCATTTTGAAGGATCTGTCTTTTCCAGCCACAACCCTCAAGCTATAGTTATAGACCCATGATTTCTTTTATGCCAAGGTTATGAATACTCTTTTATGAATATTTTCCTTTGAACTCATTTTTGTTAAAGAAGAAAAATAGCCCTATGTATTGCACGGCTGACAGTAATAGACAAAACATAACAAATTGTTCTCGTAGGAGCAGTAAAATGCTCCAAAATGCACATAGAAAAATTCCAAATACAACATAATGTTTATGGAGCACTGTCTTTGCAGTTCTAATTCTTAAAAAGTAATATTTCTGACTGGCATGTATTATATAGAACATATTTCAGAGATTAATATCAAGATTAATACCTTAAAATGTATCCCTTCACGGTATCATGATTACTTTTCCCATATCACCGCAAACCCTGAGTGAATCGCATTTTAGGATGTGCCATTTGGAAGGAAGGAAATCTTCATTGGATTAAGCTGCTTATGTTTTATTTCTCCTTTTATCTCATTTCAACATATCCTCCAACTTCCTCCTCTAAAAATAATTCAACTAATGCCAACATAACAGATTATAGTAGATTTATTAATTTCATTTTGCCTCCAAAGGAAGTTATTTTTGAGGCTTATAATTATATATGTAGTACTGTCAACCAATGTTTAGGTTCCTTATTAAAACTTCTTTTCATTCCATGTTAATATAATCAGTGAAATCATTTCTTTTCTGGTGTTAAAAAAAGTATGTGTTTTGCCTAAGCCCCTTTCCAAAGTTTTATCTCATCCATAAATTAATCCAGAAAAGAGCCTTTTTTAATCCCGCTTTGGGGCTTAGATTCCTAAGCCCTGGAAGCATTCGTGTTATATCCATACTGATGTAAAAACCTTTGCTATGGCAGAAAAATAATTCTGCATACAGATAGTATGCCTCTGAAGCCTAGCATTGTCAGGTGAATTATGGCAAGGGTGATTTAAGAATGCTTCTCCAGACTGAGAGAATGACCTATAAAAATTCCAAGATAAATTGTTGCTTTGCATTTGGCATTAAGAATATTCTACGTTCTTTTCTCTTTTTTTAAGATTTTTTTTTATTTATTCATGAGAGACACAGAGAGAGGCAGAGACATAGGTAGAGGGAGAAGCAGGCTCTCTATGAGGAACCCGATATGGGACTTGATCCCAGATCCCAGATCGATCCCAGGACCCTGCCTTTTCATGTGAAGGGGCAGTACTTCTCTGTTCCTTAAACTATAGAGGTTCACAACATGAGCTTTAGAGCCAGACTGCTTGGGTTCAAATCCCATTGTTGCCACTTATCAGCTGTGTGATCTTGAAGAAGGCACTTAAGCACCCTGAGCATCATAAAATAGGGCTAATAATATCACCTGCCCCTTGGGATTGTTGTGAAGATGAGGTTGGTAAAAACATATAGAGCACTTGCAACATCATCTGACACATAGGTAGTACCCAATAAGTGTTAACTCAGAATATTATTCAACTCACAGGCAGGCATCCCTTTATATAACTTTAGAGCAGATTTGTAAAATAAAAAGAAATCCTAGAAAAATCTAGTTCTTTAAGATTTACCAGTACACAGACAGATAATGCTATAAACATGATTTAATAAAGTTCTGGCTATTCTTTTATATAATTATATATGGTCCAAAGATAAAAATATATTTATCCTCTTTTTTACATGGAAAAATGTAAATGTAAACTAATGGCCCCAACACATTAGTTCAGTGAGTATGTAGTTAATGTCTGCTCAGAGCAGCATGCACATGAAGAACAGCAGGTACAACTACCTCTATCTACATGCAGGATCAATTTCCTAAATGCTCAATTGGTCAAGTTCATTTTCTGGATAATTGTTTCCTATAGCTAGAGAAAAAAAAAATCTATGAATTCCTATGTGTTTCCAGTCCAAACAATTTTGCTTCCATGAATCTCCTAAAAGAAATATGCTATAATTAATCAAATTTGAACACCAAATAACTTAACTACACATAAATGATCATACACTACTGCATCACTACTGTGTTGCCTTAATGTTAACTCTGGAGGTCACATTCAAAAGTCTTTGTATTCATCTCAACCCAGCAGCAAGTAAATGTCTGGTAATTATATAATTTAACAGAAAAAAAAGGATAGAATATTGTAGATACACTTTGATTATAATTCTGTTTTCTTCATCTACATTAAAAATATGTGAGGAAAAGGTAAAGAGTGAATAGTGATGCTATTAATATAATTAGATCATAGTTTTCTCCACTTTTAATTTTCTGTTACTGACTATATTACTTTTACAATAAAGACGTTAAATTTGGGGATGCCTGGGTGGCTTAGTGGTTCAGTATCTGCCTTAGGCTCAGATCATGATCTCGGGGTGCTGGGATCGAGTCCTGAAGCAGGCTTCCCACAAAGAGCCTGCTTCTCCCTCTGCCTATGTCTCTGACTCTCTCTCTGTGTCTTTCATGAATAAATAAATAAAATCTAAAAAAAACAAAAACAAAAACAAAAAAAAACAAAGAAAGATGTTAAATTTGTAAAACTATCAAAATTGAACTAACGGGGTGCCTGGCTGGCTCAGTCAATAGAGCACGAGATTCTTGATCTTGGGGTTGTAAGTTTGAGCTACACATTGGGTGTAGAGATTACTTAAAAATAAAATCTTTTGGGATCCCAGAGTGGCTCGGCGGTTGAGCATCTGCCTTCGGCTCAGGGCATGATTCCGGAGTCCTGGGATCAAGTCCCACATCGGGCTGCCTGCATGGAGTCTGCTTCTCTCTGTGTCTCTGTGTGTCTCTCATGAATAAATAAATAAATATTTTTAAAAATAATAAAAAAATAAAATAAAATAAAATCTTTTAACAAATGAACTATAAATTATATAATTTTTCATTTATGTATCAAAAAAGAAACTCACATGGCATTTGATTCTGAAGAAGACACTTTAATTAATTTTTATAAAATAAACCCTACAAAGATTTCTCAAAAGAAGTTTGAAAAATAACTTCTCAAAGTAAGTTCAAACTACATCTCTGTTTTGTATTATAAGCAAGGGATTCTCAAGTATAAAAGAAAATCAAGTTATACATTGCACATCACCATTATCCTTAAGTACTATTTAGAAAACCATGATACTGTATATGTAAAACTCATTTAGTTCCATAGTTTCTTATCTAAAAGAGCTTTTTAAAGATATTTATTTTCTGGGTTTTTAAAATATTTTCTTTCTTTATCTCTTGATGAAAATTAATGAGCAATTTAGGACATGATGTAAATCTAGGATTTATTGATCATATATTCAAAGACACAGAATGAATCTATAGGATAGAGGTTTCACATGGCATCTGTCTGGAGTGAGTTTACGTTGTGCCTTGACTTCTGAATGTGTAACTAGATACAATTACCACAAACTAAGACAGAATATTACAAATGAAGATACTCTAACACAAAGGCTTGTAGGATTTTGTTTAGATTGTCAATGGTTGTTTCGTCCAAATTTTCTTCATTGTCATCCATAGTGTGCCAGACTTCAGGGAAAGGAGATGGGATCAGATGCAAAACTGGAACGCCTAATAAGAAAGAACCAACTTGTAATCAAGTGCTTATCTCCAGTGAGTAAATTAGAAAGTATCACTCTTCAAACACAAGTCTGAGTGAGAGATCTGTGCCATATAACCACAGCTGATAATTCATCATTTTCTGTATACTTCTTTGTATCTTCCCCTTTTACTCCAAAGCCATTCATTCATTCAACAAATGTCACTGTATTCAGTAACTAATTTTAAAGTGCTTACTACGTACCAGTCACTATTCTAGAAGTTGAGAGTTCATCAGTGAAAAGGTGAAGCCCTGTTCATACAAGAGCTTACATTCCAGTAAAGAAAGAAGCAAGTAAACAAATATAAAAATAATTTCAGAGAATGATAAGGGTTCTAAAGAATAATAAAACAAGGTAGGGGAAGAGAGAATGAGGGGCAGACAGCTGGGCCAAGAAAGATGTATTTAATGTTAGGGAAAGCCTGTTTGAGAATCTCACATTTAGTTAGAGAAGTGCAACAAAGGGAAAAACAATCTCTGCAAAGATATGGGGATGAGTATTCCAGGCAGCAGTATTAGTAAATACAAAGGTCCTGAGGTAGGAGTGTGTTTGGCCTGCTTGAGGAACAGCAGGAGGACAATGTGGCTGGATCAGAGCAATAATTGGAGAGAAAGGTAGGAGGAGATGTTTGAGAAGAACAGAGTCATAAAAAGGAGATCCTTGTAGGTTATGGTAAAGACTTTGGGTCTTATTCTACATGATGGCAAGCCACCAGAGCTTTAAAGCAAGAATAGGGAAGAACAGAGAACAAAGAACAAAGAATAAGGAATAGGGAAGCAACTGCAAAAGCTAGGACCAATTGGGAAGCTACTACAGGAGCCCTTGAGATGATTTAGACTTCCATCACTGCTTCCCTATTAATCAGAAAACACCAGAGTTACACAAATTATAAGAATATAATCTTACTCTATGAATAAGAAGGCAGGGTCAGTGGAATATGGGCTTTTATAAATATTCTAGAATGGGGGTAGGGGTTTAAGGATTTGGAATGACTTCTAAGAAAAAAGAGAAGTCATGAAATAGTGGACGATTTAATCTATGAAGTAATTACATCTAATGGCTCCTTATCCTCCTATATTGTTGCAAATAAACAAAGTACAATAAATATACAGTAAGTAAAAACTACATATGTGCACGCACATGTCCATACACACATACACACACATTACCTCTTCTTAAAAATGGAATATGGTCATCCTGAATCACCCCTCCATAACTGTGATTCTGGAAATAGCACCTCTCCAAAGAGTGATCCTTGAGTAAACCTAATTTGTGGAGTTCTTGTTCTGCAGACAACAATTAAACAGTAGGTGATTATCAATTCTTAGCTGATCAATACTCAGAATTCACAGGGAATTTGAAATCTTTGCCATCGCTTTTAAACAATATGCAGCAGTGAGCCCACTATACCCACGGCAATAAGCATTTGGGCTACACTTGCATGTACATTTCGGAGTAGTTCAAGGGAGAGAAGAATCACACATCTCTAGCTTTACAGGTGAGAACCTCCTTAGAGGTAAATACTAAGTTGAACAATGGAAAGATGGAGAATGAGAAAACCAGAGGAAAGCCAGGGTGGTGGGGTGGGGACAGGTTTACCTCAGACTCAGGTAAAAATTTCTCTTATAATATTCTAGATTTGGATATTGGCAAAGTCTGAACTCACGTGGAAAGTATGAATTGAGAGAACTGTTTTTCCTGCTACTTAGAAAAATATAACTCTGTCCTGCTCCAGTAAAGTTTGTGTAGCTAATACGAATTCCTAGACTGAAGTTCTTGCCTCAAAAGCAGGTCTCCTGGCCTAGATTTTATCATAAAGATCTATCTCATTTTCATCTCTCCCTGATGCCAATAGGCTTTGTGTGTGTGTGTGTGTGTGTGTGTGTGTGTGTGTGTGTGTGTCTGCGCACTACAGGGTAAGGAGTAGTGGAGGTATGAAGGGAAGAATTATTCCTCTTTTCCTTCTCCAAGACCCATTTCTCTCTCTTGAGCCATAGATATTTTGTTTCTTTGCATGGCCTGGCTTGACCTTCTAGCCTAGTCTACTCTCATTTAACTGACACTACACTGTCTCTTAAATGACTTTTGAAGGATCTTGGCTTTCTCTCACATCCCAATCTCTTACTTCCTTAGAAAATAGAGATGATTCTAGATATAAAGGAAAACCAAGTCTGAACAAGGTAGGAAACAGAAGATGGCAATGACAGAGATTAAAAAAAAAAAAAAAGAAAAATTAAAGAATCCTTTTTGGTATCATAAGGACTGTGACAGTCATCATTAGCCAGCATGCTTTTCTGAGTGTTTTCTCTAGACATGCATTCCATACACTGCAAACAGGATTCTGTGAAAATACTTTCCAACCATTGCTAGGGATATGCAAACATTAAATGTAGCATTGTATGTTTCCAGTTCTAAATGCAGTCTCATGCAGGAAAATAAAGTGAGCCTACTGAAAAAGATAAATGGGAGCAATAAACTAGTCAGTAAAGCAAGAAAAAAAGCCAGAAAAGTATATTATATTTTCAAATAATATATTTAAATCAAAAATTTTGAACTTTCTTTTTTCTTTTTCTATTGTTATAAATTTGAATTTTAAAATGTAGCATTTTTTCATAGGGAGGAACTCGGCTGACCCTTTAGTGACAGTGGTGCTTACCAATCGCTTCAAGTCTATTAAACCATCTGGCAGATTTTGGGAAAAAATTGGGAAATGTTGGGTTGGGCGCTCCAATTAAATCCAACAAGACCAATAAATCCTAAGGGAGAAAAAAAATTGTTTAATCACTGTCACCAAAACACATTTCTTATTCACCAATGGAAAAACAATAGTCAAAACTAACTGTATTTTAACAATTCAGAATAATCTAGAGAGCTGTATAAATGAAAAAAAAAAAGATTTAATAACATTGTAAGTTAATTATCTTGAAGAACTTTTAAAAATCTTGCTTATGCAACCTGGACAAATGGCAAAATATAAATTTTTGGTGTCTGTAACCCCAGAAGGAAACCACTAAGGATAGATTAGAAAGAGGACATTCAGATGATATTTTATATTTTATTCTTTATTAAAAAAGAATACATTTACTTTTATTTTCAGATGGGATTCCAAGCCTTTCTGATCTTTATATCCTTAGTCTGTAATGATACAGCTGCCTAGGGAAAGCACTTGGGTAGTAACTATTTATTCCTCAAAGCAGACTATAGGAAAAATTTCTTGACTACAAGCTCTGTGACCTACTGTCTCTGGATCCCATTTCCTCTTCCATCAGACCAGAAGCTCAAAATTACTGGTTTTTAAAGGCCCCTTCTGATGATAAGTCTCCATAATTACGTCAGTGTTTCTCGTTTGAGCCGTAAAACATCACCAGGCTTGAGGACTCCCTGAAGACTACCCCCCACATTAAGAGCTCCTGATTTATATAAATGAGACAACATGCAGGTAGATATGTAGCACAGATCCTGACACATAGTAGATAAATATCTGCAGAGTCTATGATTCTAAAGACATAATATCTATTAACTCATGAATGATGATTAAAAACATTCATTGGGGGAAAACGGGTTTATTTGCAATAAGACTATATTTACAAAGTTGGATAACCATCAATATGGATTCATATATTTGGACTGATAAATAACTTTGTCCCTCCTCTTGATCAACCTGGTCTCCCCTCCTCCTTTGAATTTCGCTTTTTAGCCACTTGGGCAAAGGACTGACTGAATGAGTGCCAACCATATTTCCCTGACCTATTATGAGCTGCCAACAGACAACAGTATGGAGAGAATGCCGGCATGATGTGTTAGAGCCACAGAGGACACTTAATGTGGCTATTTGGACTCCAGGGTGAAGGTCATTGACATGGCAAAGGAAAGGGATGAGTGGGGGGGAGTTAGGAATAGGCTTTGAGTTCACAGATATGGTGAAGGCAGGGATGGATGAAGACAGGGAAGAAATGAAGTCTCAAGGATAGCATGAGGTCCCAAGCTGCAGTTAGTGAGGATCTAAGACTGAGTGAAGGTCAAATATGGGAAGAGAAACAGAGTAAGGAGAGAACTCAAAAGTGAGATGAGGAACTAGGGATGGAGTGTGGGCCCAGAAATGGAAATTAAAATGCGGCCATGCATTACACCCATTACTCAATAAGAGCAAAGTTTTAAGGCAGCATCAAAAATGTTACCATCCCCATGCAATGATATTATACCAAAACACATCTGACACAATATCACATACACACTTGGAGTCATTATAATACTTTGAGGACATCAAGGAAATTCCTCACTCCCATCCCCAATAACATGTCTCACTCGCACTCCAGTTCCCAAGACCCCAGCCTCCTCAAGCTTTGTAGAGGCCTCAAAAAAGGAATTTGCTCTCACCATCTCTCCACAGAACTAGGGAATGTGCTCCCATTGAACTGAACTGAATCTGATGTTTCCTTAATCTTATTTTTTTTTACATTATTTTAATTAAGCTCAGTCAAACATAACTTTTTTTTTTTTTCAAACATAACTTCTAACCCAGAATCATTCTTTTCAGCTCTGGGATTCCTCAAAAGCCCAATGCCTGCCAAGGAATGTTCCATAATAAACACTCTGCTCCAAGACTGCAGTGGCATTCTTAGGTCTTTAATTGGCTTTAGCTTTGGTTTCCTTGAGGCAGAGCCTGCAGCTGCAACACCATGAGAATTCCCCAGACTAACCATGCCGTGCAGTTGGTTGGTGTCTTTCGCTCCAGGTGGGTGTGGGGTTGATGCCATCTTGGGAGCTAAGTGCCGAGATCCATACAGAGAATCACGAAGAGACCAATGAAGAAGAGCCTCTTCCCCATCAAAGAAAATTAGCTGGAGTGAGAGATCTGGCTTGGAGTCTGGAATTTTCTGGTAAAAGGAATAGTAAAAAGATAGCAAAAACAGGATTTTTAAAAGACAAGATAGTTTCCTATTAACTGGGCAAAAGTACAGATATGCCATGAAGAAAAGGAAGATAGCAGAGCAAGTAAAAATATGCCAAAATGTATTTTGTACCACTTTGCCTCCAAAAATCATCCCACCTCCCACAGTCGTCACCCATATAAATATCACTTTCTCTGAAAATAGAAGTCTTATATTTTTTCTTACTCCTTAGAGAAATTTGAAACTCTGATATTGTCATGGTGGGTAAGGTGAGGTGACACATCACCCCGTTCCCCTCCAGAAGAATGTGTTGCCCCTGCCACCAAGAGAGCTGTCCGCAGGTCTTCAGCTGTTAGCCCCTTTCAGGGACTGCCTCAGCACCTCCAGAGCTCCCCAGGGTTGGCTCAGACAGTTGTTGAACGTGCACTGGCTGATTGATTTCTTCTTCTGCCTAATCCCACTTCTCTTTCCTCCCTGCTACAGCTGTTAAGCCAGCGCCACTCGCTCAGAAAGGACCTGAATGCTTCATTCCACATCAGTGCACATTCCTGGGAACACGCAACCTGAAATAACTGCAAATCTTCCTTGCTTCCCACATTATTTGAGTCTGTAATTTTTAAGTGAATCTAGGTCCAAGGATCTGCCTTAAGGAATGGAACAAGGACACAAAGAATAATAATTACAGCCTCTCCTGTGAAGGAGTCTACATGTCAATTGTGTTAGGAAAGATATATATGCGAGCGACAAAGAGTGACAACAGTCATAGATGCAGCATAAAACATTGCTGGGAACTGCACAGAATGAGAGGTCAAATCCTTGGGGTGTCAGGGAAGACTTGATGAATCAGTATTTGAGCAGAACTTAGAAGGGCTAGTAGGATTCTGGTCAATTTTATACTTTTTACTGTCACTTCTTGCTTTTCTGATGACTCCTACCCCCACGGTCCTCCAGCCCCACTGGAATCCCTGATCTGTTAAATCTTTCACCTGTTCACAATCTTTCACCCCCCATGAAGTACTTCACTCCATATTCAGCTAAAATTCCACAATCATTCTAACCACTCCCTTGCCTCTCACCATAGTCAACCCCCTGGCCTCTCTCTGCCTTGGTTAAGCTCACATGGCAAAAATATAACCTTTAGACCACCTCTCTGCCTACCTCGTGCCTGCATATAGTTAAAGCTGGCTGAAGAAAAATATACAACCATTTGCTTCTTCTACCTCAACATACTCCTGGGGATATGCTCCCATCAGACTGAAGTAAATCTGAGATCTCTCTAATCTGTTATGGAGATCATGTTTCCTCTTATCTCTCTAAGGGTTTTTTTTAATTTTTTTAATCTCTAAGTATACTTAAAACAGTGTCCCTTAAGTTATCTCCTGCTCCTTGTGCTCTATTTCCTCCAAATTCATTTTTCAATTCGTATCATTTTACTCTCTTTCTTTCATGCTGGAAACCATCCTCAAATGTCTGGTCACCCTTTGTGTTTATTCATATTAAAGAATGAGGTACTAGGGGTGCCTGAGTGGCACAGCTGGTGGAGCATCTGACTCTTGATTTCAGCTCAGGTCATGATCTCAGAGTTGTGGGATTGAGTCTCAAGTTGGGCTCCATGATCAGTGGGGAATCTGCTTGAGACTCTCTCCCTCTCCCTCTGCCCCTCTTCCCATCACTCCCTAAAAATAAATAAATCTTTAAAAAAATAAAGAATAAGGTACTTAAACACTGATTAGAGACACAGATTGGTTGGTTTTACTAGAGGGTAATCTGGTGCCCAAAAGCCCCTCAAATCTTGGGTCTTTTTCATGAGGTAGTTCAAATTCCCCAGAGAAGAAGCATCCAGGTTCCCACCTGAGGGGTACAAGCTGAGTGCTGGCTTTCTCATGCTGATAATGGGGCAAAGGCCGGGGACCTCACTGTTCAATGCGCAGACTTTCACCTAATCTTTTTGATTTCCATGGGACATTTCATTCCTGCCCTCCTCTCTATGTGGCATCCTCACATCCAGAACTTCCCTGGTTTAGTTTCTCCAGAAAAATTATCCTGTCCTCTCCTATAAGGATGCACAGGTGGCATCCTCACCTATCTGCCAGGGATGGGGTAGGAATCTACATATCCCAGTACTCCTTGTGCTGACTTACAAACGCTTCCCTCTCAGCCCCCAGCCTCACTTGTAACTCCCTTACTATCTCCACCAAACCCTGAGCCACTTCAGGAGTTTGGCAGGGGACTACTGGCTTTTCCACTTCTTCCTCAAACTGGGGAAAAGGACTTCTCTCTACTCAGACATGTCATTTGTCATTTCTCCATTTACCTTCTGTCTTCATATTGTGGTTCCCATTAACACATGTTCCCTAGTTTCTTCAAAGATTGTTTTAGGGTGATTTCCCAAGATGGAAAAATATGTCTTTATCATCTGAAAATTAAGTTATTTTTGTATGCTAATCATCACAATTGTTTTAGTATCACTCCTTAGACCACAAGAATATTTATAATGTATTTATTATAATAAGTAAATGTATATACATATAAATATAATTTATTATACTGAGCCTCTCCATAACTCCTGAGAGCATTAAGCACAGGATGCATCCTGTCTATACAATACATACGTATTCGGAGTTTAATAACTCTAGTAATTAAACAGATTTTCTCATTGGCTAAAGGTGTAAGGTACATACTTCAGTGGAGACATGGTAAGTTTCCAGTTGTTTAAAGGGCCTTGACTGGTTCCAAAGCTCTAGTTCCAAATCAAACAGCACAATAATGAAACACCAGAGCAGATTAAGATTGCCTGGGATGAGAGACATCCCACTCATGCATGCCCAGGGTAAAAGCAAGAGCAGGCAATTTTCATATTGTGTAGGTTTGAAGGTTCAGATGCCTCACTGAAAGTTCAACAGGTGAGTGACTCCAGTGGTCAGTGCAATGGTTTACTTTCTGTTCCAATCATTAAAACAAGAGTGGACAATAATACTGAGTCCCATAAGGCACCTTGTTCTTTTTGTATTTTTTTTTTCAGGATTAGCAAGAAAATAACTGTGGCCTTCAATCTCTGGTAACTCAATCTTGGATCTGGGAAAATCTGTGTGGCCTGATTTGTGATGGTCTTTCAGTTCTTCATGGTAATATGATAAATGTCTTGTTACCAGTGTAACATGATCAGTGAATTATCTGCAGTCTTTGCCCATCCAAAGCTGTATCAGCTAATGCTGCAATAATAAGGGGTAAATACCCACCCCAAACTTTTTTTTTTAAGATTTATTTATTTATTTATGATAGACATAGAGAGAGAGAGGCAGAGACACAGGAGGAGGGAGAAGCAGGCTCCATGCAGAGAGCCCCACGTGGGACTCGATCCCGGGACTCCAGGATCGCGCCCTGGGCCAAAGGCAGGCGCTAAACTGCTGAGCCACCCAGGGATCCCCAATACCCACCCCAAACTTAAAGCAACACTTATGTGTCCTCCTGGGTCCGTGGATCAGCTGGGGGACAACTGATCTAGGCTGGGTTTGATTGGAGGAGCTCTGCCTCATCGTGCAGTTATTAAGCTTGGCTCTGATCCACATGTCTTATCCTCCCCCTGAGACTGGCAGGCCAGCCAGGGCATGCCCTTTTGGTGGTAGCAAAGATGCAAGAGAACAGCCCGATTACACAAGCACATCTCCAGCCATTGCTTGTGTCATATCTGCTAGCATCCAATTGGCCAAGACAAGTCAAATAACCAAGCCCAGAGTCAACGAATGAAAACATACAACCTGGTGGGAAGGCAAACGATGGGAATGTATACCTGTAATCTTACTACTGGAGGGTTGCAGAGAGTTGGAGCAATAATCCAGTCTATTCTCCTGTCCCTCTCCCAGGTCACAATCCACTACCACCTACCCAACCCATGACAGCTGAAGATCTTAAGATAACTCCTTAATATATAAATTTATTTTAAAGTACAACTGGAAAAATGAATCTGATACTCTTCACATTTCAATCAAAACTAGTCCTTTTTTTAATTGCCCACATCACCGTTACTTCTAGGAGAAAGGATAATTAAGAGAATGTGTGTGTATTTTTTAAGTGGGGATGTCCAACCAGCAACTCATTCAGCTCTTTCTGTCTGTCACTAAAACCAGGTATGAGCTACATAGAAAAAGGTAAAGGAGTTCACCCAGAGAAAACACACCCATTCTACGGACTATGCCTTTCATTTAATCTCCTTATAGTAGAATGCAAACATATCAGCCTCTGAACTCCCCCACCCAATTGCTAAGGAAAGGTACTGGTTAAAAGCAGAGCAGAGAATGGGAGAAAGACATTATAGAAGGTTCAGGAAACAAAATAAAACAAAACAAAAAAACAGTGAAAATGATACCAAGAGGTTACAAACAATTCTTGCTTTCTTCAAGTTCAGCATATCCAGCAAAAATAGAATCAAATATCTCTATTACTTCCATTACAAGATAAACCTTTTACTTCTTTACCTCCATTGTAGCAGAGGCCGGCCCCTTCATAAAGCTCTCAGGGGGAAAAAAAGGCATTTGTTGCCTGCGAACAAAGTTTTTTGTTTTTGCTTTGTTGTGTTTACTTGGTTATGAGTGATATCTGAACAAAATGTCTTCATCTAGCTTAGCACTTTTTTCCAATATACCCTTAAGAACAGAGACTGAAATAACATCTGAGAGTCCCAGAAGCATTTTGAGCTGAGAACATAACAAAAGCTCTGCTATGCTACATAAAATTGAGCCAAGATTCACAGATAATAACAATAATGCATTTTCTGCTCCATGCTTTTCATCTTGATATGTCTGAATTACCCACTCTCAGCACCACTTTACAGCAACCCCCTCCCCCACCTCAAGAGCCACATCTCTCAGATTAGAAGGTTGTGATGTTTCATGGCTACATAAACAAGAAGAAATCCACATACTTCTCAAACATATATACCTGTACCAACTGTACACCTGCTTCATTTGTTGCAAAAAATGTTGCATTTAATTTAATATGTATGCAAATTTAGGTAATCAAGTGCCAACGAATAAATTCACTCTTATGTATCTTAGATTTACCCCGCATGGTTAACATTTCAAATAGTATAATCTTCCAATTAATATTCATTTTAACTCACATCATTTTGCAACAGATTAGTATAAAGTGTACTGAAAGTACATTTCTAAATGGCCTTCCTACTCTCCCAAGGATCCTAGAATTCACTCTGAGTTCTTCTAATGTGTTTTATCCCAAGAATACACGAGACGGAAACAAATACCTCCAAGGAAAGGAGTTGCTTGTCTAAGGCACGGGCAAGTTCCAACAACATTGCACATGGCACGGCTGAATCAGTGGCTCCCACAAACACCCTGTTGTCCCAAGGGTGAAAATACTTGGAGTCGTAGTGACAGGCGAGGACCAAGTGTCGTTTAGCAGTGGGATTGAGGGTGCTGATGATGTTTGAGAAAGACCGGTATCCATAGGGTGTCTGACTCAAGAAGGTGTCTATTTCCAAGACCCAGTCGGCTTGAAGTCTCTGAATTCTCTGCATTATGTGCTGATCAAAAGAAAAACCAAAATTTCAGATCTGGACAGTTTCCATTGGTTAATTCTATATATATTTTAATTTTGTGTGATGTCTTTCAAGTTAAAAAAGCAATACATGATTATGGAATTAATAGCAAGGATCATAGAATTAGTAGGAAGGATTCCTCTCCCTCTCCCCTAACCATCGACTTTGCAAAGCAAATCCCAATCATTAGTATTAACCAATGTTAATAGTCTCATGTATATTTTTCCACACCATTCTTATTGTTTATATGAATATGTATTAGCACACAAACACATATTTGGCAAAGGAGTACATGTTTCTATAGGAACCTACTTTACACATGATTCTGCTCCTTGCTGTTCTCATTTAACAATATAGCAGAGTCATTTCTACACATCAGGAGACAGAGACTCAGTTTGGTACATATTAAAGTCCACTTTCAATATTTCTAAGAAGCGAAGAAGGTATCTTGAGAAGTCAAATCTACCAAGGTCCTACAGGTCTCAACTACTACAGTAAGCTCTTTGAGGGCAAAAACAGCAAATGGTAGCTCCTTTTGTCCCAAGTGCATAGCATGTACCCCAAGGTCCGCAAATACTTCAAAATGTAATATATGCTAACAAAAGATACTGATGGTGTAATGAAGTCCCATAGCAAGGAGATGGTTGGGGACATTTGAGGTCCTGTCCACCTTAAGAATCAATAAGCATAAAAAATTTAAAAAAAAAAAGATTAAAAAAAAAAAAGGATCCCTGGGTGGCACAGCGGTTTAGTGCCTGCCTTTGGCCCAGGGCACGATCCTGGAGACCCTGGATCGAATCCCACGTCGGGCTCCCAGTGCATGGAGCCTGCTTCTCCCTCTGCCTATGTCTCTGCCCCTCTCTCTCTCTCTCTCTCTCTCTGTGACTATCATAAATAAATAAAAAAATTTTTTTAAAAGATTAAAAAAATAATCAATAAGCAACTCTGAACTGTAATGACATATCACATGGTTTTCCTTTTGCATCGAGGTAGATTCAAACCCCGCTACAAATGGCAAAAATAAAAAGGAGTCTATTTTCACATCTCTTGATGACCTGAAACTTATGACTAATACATAGACTGACAGGTTGCAGATGGAAAAGAAATTCCACTTTCGAGACCAGAAGTGCCTTCCCTAATAGTCTAGAATGTGCGATGTAAGGAGATACAGTGAGCTCACTGCTGTTCCATTTGTCCTTTTCCGCCTCCATTTTCTCTCATTTCATTGTTCTAAGTAGGTTTCATTTATCTTGTTTTATTTTGAAATATTGTATCTTTGTAAGTTTGTCTTAGAGGACTGGTTTAAAACATCAAAAGACAAACTAACCACCACCATAACTGGCAATTTGTTCCACAATTAATATTCAATAGGGATGAAATTTGAGGTGATAAATAACTCATAATAACTAGAAAAGAATGGAAGGGTTTTGTCAGGGTTTTTTGGTTTTTTTTTTTTTTAAGTTTTTTCCCCCCAAGGAAATACCAGATTTTCTAGCCTACCCAACTCTTGTGTGGCCTGTCGTAACTAATGGGACATGACACATAGGCAAAGGTTTTGGAAAAACCGTGGCAGGAAGCTTCCAGGAAAATAACTAAACTAGAGAGAGGACGGTGATTCTCCACTCAAACCTGCAAAAGCCAAATAAACAAACATTTCACTGATAATCACTCTCTGCTTTCCATAGTGAGTTGGACTTTGGCCACGATAGCATGTGTGCACAGTCCCTTACCTTTTCTATTACAAGTTTACAGGTTCTCTTTTCAAGTAATAAAAAGAAATGTTTCTAACCTTTTTAAAATCATCACTCATATCTCATAACTTTGTTTTCATCCACAATTCTCAATACTGGGCTTTGCTCACAGTATTAAGTTATCACTAAATAGAGGCTGACTGTAACTAATAAGTTAGTCTCAGTGAGAATACATAAAAGTATATGATATCACACACTGGTAGTTTGAAATCACTTTGCATCTCAGATAAGCTTTCTACAGAATATGAAAATAAGTTATTACCAGAGTTTGAGAAAAAGAAAATTTTCCATAAAAGGGGTCATCTTAAAAAAAAAATAAAGGCGTATACTCCAGAACATCTGGTATCCAGATGATGAACTGCTTCAAAGCCAATAGCAGCTTGTGTGCTTACAAAAATGAATTGAGATTTTAAAAATATATATCTGTTAGCTTTGTTCAGCTAAGGTCTCACACATAAACCCACTGCTCAACTACTAAACAGGTTGCGGACATAATTTCTGATACCTTATGTTGAGACTAAAATCCACAAAAGCATCAGCAAATGCCCCCCCCAAAATTCTCATTGAAGCAACCTTTTAACCTTTTTTATTCAGCATAAATATTTTTTAATTATCTTAGCAACGAATTTCTTTATAAACAATCGAATTGGCTCCATAATCTAATTAGGTCACCAATATCCCTTACTATGCTTTTGGCCCTCGGGCTTAGTCTGCAAGTTCCCACTGCAATTCTCTAGAGTAGGCTCCCAAAACTACTGCTTTGCTCACTAGAATGCCCTAAATGGGGAATGCTTCCTGAAGCCTATTAGCAAGAACTCAGCACCCCTCCCAATTGCAAAATGCAATTTAGGATATAGATTGTACTTGGATTATTCTTGATTTATTTTTTGGAGTGGGGAAAGGAGAAAAAGAAGGATGGAGAGAGATAAAGATGAATATATAGAGACAGAGAGAGACAAAGACACAGAGAGACTGACACTGAGTAGATCCAAAAAGAAAAGGATACAAAGATAAAGGCAGAGATGAGGAGAGAGAGAGACAGAGAGTGAGAGAGGAAGAGAGAGAAAGATAGACATAAATATTGACCTTCTACTTCCGGGGGTTGGGGAGAGCCTAGGCATTGTAGGTTAGCATCAGTCAATGATCCTGGGTCTAACTGAATTTCACTTAAATTCTCATTTCCAGGTTCCAAGAGACAATGATAGTAGTAGACCTTGTTTGTTTGGAGAAAGAAGATTCTACAGTATTTGCACCCAGTCTGCAAACAGATCATTGTCAGGATGCTGAATACTGCCACCGGAGACTTTAGGGTATCTATTCCTTCTTGGACATACCACATATTCGTCTCTTGGGCTCCATGCTGAGGGCTCTCCATAGAAGACCCTCCACCTAGGGATATCCACACTTTCAGCTGAAGAAGCCCAGCTTCAGCTTCTCAGATATACTATTCATCTACAGGGAGATTTCAACCCTGAAATTTCTAGCTCGCTTCTTTTAGGCAAAGTTTCTGGCTTGCTCCTTAGTGAGATGTTATCATCTTGATCTTTAAACCATTTTTCCTAATCCTATTTCAGAAAGAAATCACTGAAATACCCCAAAATTTCACATGTTTATACTGTTTACTTTCCAAATGAATTCTCTCTTTAAAAATATACTCTAAAAATCATTAGGCTCATTGATCAGAGGCAATAAAAATGGAGACTATGGAAGGCACCTGGTTGGCTCAATTGGTTAAGCACCTGACTCGATTTGGGCTCAGGTCATGATCTCAGAGTCGTAAGATTGAGCCCCCATATTGGGCTCACTACTCAGCATGGAGTCTGCTTGGGATTTTCTCTTTCCTTTCTCTTTGCTCCTCCCCTCTCTTAAAACAAACAAACAAAAAATGGAGACTTTGGGACATTGTTCCTATATTATTCTCTGAAAAAGAATCCATAGCAATGCATATCTTTACTGATAATTGCAAAGGTCAGTTCAATAACCAATTTTATGCCAAGTCCATGTGCCTCTAGATTTGGGAGTCTTATCTAGTTGTAAGTCTGAAACTCTATAAATTACAAAACATCTAATCCAGTGCTCAAAAAGGTTTCAGGAAAAAAAGTAGATTTTCTACTATTCTTGTTTGAATTTAGTTCTGAGTGACAGGTACTAATCCTGGTCAAATTGAGTCCATTAATGTAACTCTCTCATTATATCCTAAGCATCATCTATCTCTTCTAAAGCAGAAACCCTTTATCTTGCATAGCTTAAGGGGCAGCTCTCTAAAAATTCATGATGATTTTCTTCTCAAAAAACTATAAAACTGAATCTCTTAAGTGAAATTTCCATCATAACCATCCTGTTCGGATTACTGCCACATCAGCTAGAACATGCATAAGCAACCCAGCAAACAGGTCCCAACACATTCCAAAATACTGTCAATAAACTTCTCATTTGCCTCCACCCCACATGATGCCATGGAAAGTGTTATGTGTTCTGTAATTTTGATGTATTTTTTTAATCACAACAGTGCCTGTGTGTATTATTTATGCTATATATTCTGTTGAAAGCTAAATATAGATCCAAGTAGCAATATTTGTTGAGTTTAAGAATTTCTAGAGCCTCCAGGCAAGGAAACTCAGGTCTGAAGTATTCATATATGTTTCTGTGTATGTACAGCCTCCTGATCATATGGTATGGGGAAATGAAAGAAGTTGAATTGAGTGAATGAATCTATAGACCTAATTTTTTTTTTTTTCTAATGAGGAACTGATGATTTTGGAAAGCCCCAGGAAGCATCCTGAGCTTCCTTTCAGAAAATGCTTGGGAGATGAGGCCTGGAAAATATCATTGAAATGAGTGGTATGTGTCTCATTCTCCAACTCAGGCAAGAGAAGATCCAGGGCTGGAGACATGTGTGAACACACACTACAGAATTGGTTCCTCCTAGCCAATGCTCTTTAGTGATAGGATGTAGGAGTCCAGCAGATTTGGATCCAAATTCTGGTCTCATCACTACTATGTGTATATCTCTAACAAGTTAATCCATATAGCTAAATCTCAGGCCTTTTCCATCTGTAGCACTAGGATAATAATAGTACCCACTGATAGCATTGTTGTGAGGACCAAATGAGAAAAATCCATTCAAAGAACTCCATAAAGGACCTGACAAAAAACAGTGCTCCATGAAAGTCATCCATCATCATTATTATTCCTTGGTCTGCCTAAAGGTTAGAAAGACCTAAGGTGCTCTTTGGATCTCCACTGTCTAATTCCTTGGGAGAAACAGATGCTGTTTGGTTGGAAGACAAGAGCCTAGTGGTGCAACAGACGATGGCTATCCTGGTTAGATGCGAGAGGCAGGAGCCATGTACTGGGCACAAAGGATGAGCATAATGGCTGTGTTGCTGGGCCTTGCAGGTGTCACTCTACTACAGAAGTGAGGGGTCAAGGTCTTTTGCCTGGAGAGATAGGCAGGTGGAGTACACTCAGAGGAGGATTTGAGGGGCCAGTCTCTCCCCATTCTTTCTTGAGCTCCCCCTTGAAATGGGGCTATTTTGAAAACAAAAACCAAACAAACAAAATGGTCATTTAGAGGTGGGATATCAGATCACTTAGGAAGACTGGCAGTAAGGAGGCAGAGACATTCAAGGTCTGGCCCAACTATGGTTTAATTTACCTCCTAGAGCAGTGTCTTTCAAATTACAGTGGTAAAATCAGTGGATCTTGAAATCAGTTTACTGTGTCATGACCAGCATTAAAAAGCAAAACAAAACCAACGAGTAAAGTAGAATGAACAATATCAGAGTAAATCCCAGGTGATGCAAATAATAAGAGTGCGGATTTTTTTCATGGAACTCTTGTGTTGGTTAAATCTATTTTTACCTTTGTGTGTATAAAATCTAATTCTTAAAAGTTTTTTACTATTCTTTTTAACATGAATCAGAAGTTTCAGAAGCATCCCACTTGTGCAAGTAGCTTATCACTATCACTGATCTTGATTTTCCCTCCAGGGAGAATACAATTTCCCAAGAGGAATGAAGGCCTGATAAAACAGTAATTCACCCATGGCCCAGAATTGTCAGGCAAGGACCACCTAGGGCTATTGACTTTGGGGGTTAGGATCCAAGAAAATGTGGTTGGGTGCCTGGGGATATGTTATAGAAATGACCAGGAGTTGAATGCTTAGTACCCTATCTGCTGTTGTACCCACAGAAACTAGACACATACTTTGATTTAGATTAACATGTATCACTCAATTCAGAACAGACATTCACTCTCAGTTGCTTGATTTTCTGGGTCGATTCTTCTGGTGAATAATAAGATGAGATGACAGACCTGAATATGAGACAAAAACTTAGGACATGATATTATCTCTCATGTGAAAGCAAAGTGTTCAACAACCTTCTGGTCTATGTGCGGCATCCTCACCTGGCGAGCAGCATAGCTTCCAGGAGATCCCGGGTATCGCTCTATAAGCAATGGTCGTAAGTCGTTTTCCCACATTTCAGAAATATTAGTGCCTTCTGCAACTTGTCGAAGAGACGATGAATTCAAAATGGCTGGTTCATGATAATACTGAGGATTAAATAACATTATTTAACTGGATATCATTTCATAAAATGGTCAAGACTCAACCCTGAGACATTTGCAATAGAGAACTATTTCCTTTGAACCTCAAACTAAAGAAATAGCTCTTACATCATAAAGCAAATTAAACTACTCAACTTTAAAACTGGCCCTTTAGATCTAGAAAGTTTCACTGTTTTGGCAGCTTATTTTAAAAACCAAACGAACCTAATGCATTGAACCTGAGAATTAATATTTGGCACTTCCTGTGTAACTTGTAATAATTTTAGTACAAATACTATGTAAAACTAAGATTTAAAATATCAATTATTAATCTCCTATTCTTAAGAAAACCCAACATTTTAAAAACTGCTGCCAACAAAATGATTATACTTTATTATTACAATGGCTTTATAAAAAGGCAATATGACATTACAGAGGTGCCTGGGTTAAGCATCTGCCTTAACCTGCCAGAGTTCTGGGATCAAGCTCCGCCTCTGGGATCCTTGCTCAGCAAGGACCCTGCTTCTCCCTCTCCCTCTGCCTGCTTCTCCCCTTGCTTGTGCTCTCTCTTTGTCTGTAAAATGAATAAATAAAAATCTAAAAAAAAAAAAAAAAAAAAGGCAATTTGGTGAAGAAACACTGTCTTGAAGTCAGAGAAGTTGGATTCAAAGCCCCTGGCTGTCGTTCATAGGTTGTATGACTTTGAGCAGGTCCCTTAATTTCTCATTCCCCTCAAAAAACCTGAATTTGAGCTATACCTTCACTGTCCAGTATGGTAACCACTAGCTGTATATGGCTATTAAGCTCTTGAAATGTAGTTAGTTGAATTGAGATAGGCTGTAAGTGTAATATTCACATTAGATTTCAAGGACTTAGAATAAAAAAATGTAAAAATATCTCATTAAATTTTATGGTAATTATATATTGAAGTGATCATTTTTTTGTAAATTGAGTTACATGAAATATATTTTTAAAATTAATTTCACCTATTTTTGCTTTTTTAGTGGAGCTACTAGAAAACCTAAAATTCCATATGTGCTTCTCATCATATATTTTTATTGGACAGTTCTAAACTACATGATCATTGAAATTCCTTCCAGCCAGAGTTTGATGATTCTATAACCCACTAAATAGTACACTTTTTAACTTCAGTTAAAATATTTTAAAATTCTATTAACACCCACACTTTTAGGAACATTTACCTATTAGCTGAGTTAACCTTAACTTAAAGAGCTAAATAAACATAAATATCAAAATGTGTATTTTGGGGGTTTTTTTGTTTTGTTTTTTGTTGTTGTTGTTTTCAAATATGTATTTTGGTTATGACTTTATGCATGCTGTATTTTCTTGCAATACTAATAATAATGAATCATTCATTCATTGCATGTTTATCAGGTACTCAGTGATAGAACATGTCACTCCTCCCACAGGGAAGTGGATGATTGATCAGGTGATTTCTTCCCTAAGGGGAATGATGAAGGTAACTTTAGGATATTAAGTTCTGTGGGGGTTTTTTGTTTGTTTTTAAAGATTTTATTTATCTGAGAGAGAGAGTGAGCATGAAAAGGGGGAGGCACAGAGGGAGAAACAGGCTCCCCACCGAGCAGGGAGCCCAACACAGGTCTCAATTCCAGGACCCCAGGATCATGACCCAAGCTGAAGGCAGACGCTTAACTGACTGAGCTACCCAGGCACCCTGAATATTAAGTTCTTTGGAATGCAAAGCAGAAATCGGGGGAGCCTTGTCTACTTCACAGATCTTTCCAATGCTAGTGTTGGTTGAATATATCTCAGTGATCACATAGGTATTTTCACTCCATGCGGCTAGTGAGAAACTGTGGAATTAAAGAATGCCAATTGCCAAATTACTTATACTCTTCTACACTTGGCTGTGTCTCCATGTTACTCTCTGGGGTGATCATTACAAGGGTAGGGGCTGTGGGTTCAGACACACACTCTCAACTCAGCTCTCCACCCCTCACTAGCTGTTACTCTGGCAAGTTACTTAACCTCATTAAGGCTCAATTTCCATCTGTGAAATGGAGGAAATAACACCTACTTTCTAGAGTAATTATAATTAAGTGAGCTAATATATGTAAGCTATCATAGTAAACATTCAACAAGTTATCATTCTGTTATCATCTATCAAACACAAAAGAGGTATAGAATTTAGAGCTGGAACGACCACTTATAGATGATCCAGTCCAAACTCCTGGATTTATGTCAGTGGATACTGAGGTTCATAGAGACCAGATGATTTTCCCAAGGTGATAGGAAAGTTCCAGGTAAGTCCATGAAAATATCTGGGTTCCATGGATTCCCAGTCCTCTGCCCCTCTGCTGCCTCCCTGCCTCATCTGTGAATTGCCAGTTACCCCTAAATGTGGATGTTGTGCCTGAACATCTTAAAGTTAGTCTTCGTTTACTGATATAATTTTAAATATATGTCCTGCATAAGATTGTCACTGCAGCCTTTAAATCCCTTGGTCCTTTCAGGACCTCAGTCTACTTAAGTTAGCTCTCAAACAGTGCTTGGAGAAGAAAGCTGACACTAACAGACAAAATAACAGAAATGTGAAAAGGGCAAAGAAAAAACTAGAGGTAAGAAGAAGTGGGAAGACGTCTATGGTTAATTACTCCTTAACCAGGCCTGTCTGGTCTTTCCTGCCACCTCGCTGCCCCCAGGTCAGACCACTCACCCCAGTGCACCAAGCTTCAGTTACCCTGGCCACCTTCCAGGTCCCAAAGCAGTGGGAGACTCTGCTCTACACAGCCTCTGCACCTGCTGTCACTTCCGGCTTGCAGGCTATTTCTTCCCTCTTCACCTGACTCCTTCCTGCTTACTCAGATGATGACTTGGAGACCACTTTCCTGTATGTCAACCAGTTTAACATCTGATTTCATACAGGCCATCCGCTCCATGAGGGCAATGATTGTCTTTATAGCCCAGTGCCTCCCGTAGCCACACAGTGCCTGGGGTATACTGAGTACTCAGTCAATATTGGGTGAGGTCATCAAATAAGGCATTGACAGATGAACAGTCTCTCTAAAACTGTCTTTAGAAAAGCCTGTGTCTACATCATAACAAAGCAAAATGAACATTATAAATAGCAAGTCAGTTAAATGGGAGAAACAAGCAGCTACCTGCTGCAAAGAGCTTTAAAAAGGGCTATGATTCAATTTTGGTGTCTTTGCTCTTTTTTAAAATTTCTCATCTCAGGCCACCTGGGTAGCTCAGTGGCTGAGCGTCTGCCTTTGGCTCAGGGCGTGGTGCTGGGGTCCCCAGATCAAGTCCCACATCGGGCTCCCCTCGAGGGGCCTGCTTCTCCCTCTGCCTATGTCTTTGCCTCTCTGTCTCTGTGTCTCTCATGAATAAATAAATAAAATCATTAAAAAAAATTTCTCATTTCAATACCTGTGATGCCTAGAATTGGGCTGGCCCAAGGGCAGTCTCTGCGACAACTGAGAACTGTTGTGTCAGGAAGGCTATCTGACCAGTGACTCCTTTTCTGTTTCGTGTCCATTACTGCATCCCCAAGCCTACCTGTTCACTGTGGACTAGGTCCTTCCTGGCATGTCCACAGTAGGGAGGAAATCAAGCTCATGGTTAAATGGGCAATTTATGGCAATCTGTAAAAGAGTTCTTAAAAGATTTAAGAAAAAAACTGGAACAAGATAGAGAACCCTCCAGCATTGCTAGCTGTAACAGATACCATAGATTAAACAGAGTTGAGAAATAGCACCAAAAAATGCTTAATGGACGAATGAAGGGTAAGTTCAGCAGACAGGCCCATTGATTGATGCTCCTCAAAACCCAGTTTCATGTGTTGCTCCTCAATCTCCTGGGCTCAATCATTTAATTAACATGCTTCAGTAAAGAGCCCTCCTCTCCCTGCCTCGTTGGGAGGAAAGATGCCCCTGTGAAACCATACGAATAAAAGCTTCACAGTCAGTGAAAGACAGAGAAGGGAAAACAACCACACTCTGTTAATTATTTATGCCTTCCTAGTCATTAAAGCCCTGTACAGAAAAGCACTGGACTCTCCCAACCAAAATGGTGCCCATTCAACTTTCAAGGAGCCTTACTCTCAGAACCCAATAAATATAAAAATCTATGCGGAGATGAGAGGAAGCTGTGAGAGAAGAAACCTGTAAAGAAACTCTGGGCTGGACATGAAGAAAGTAAATGAGGCAAAAAACAGCGCTGAGCCCAGTGTTAAGTGCAAACCCCAAAATAGTCTAGGCTTATTTCAGTGAAAAGACACATAGACAAGTTTCTTTGGTACAGGCATTCTCAGAGGAACAAATCTCTATTACAGCCCCTGCCTTGTCTTTTCAGACAGGCAGAAAGGACAATAAGTCTGCTTTGGGTGACAAGAATCTTTCAACTAAAAAAGTGTGAACCAGATATCCTGAAACATCTCCTCTAGGCTAATCATATGGTGCCAGGCCAAAGAGGGTTTTAATTACATAATTTGTAGAGCTGGTCCCACTTGCAGGGGGATTTGAGGTCCCAAGCCATTGAATTAGAGGGAGATCATTATAGAAGCCCAGAGACTTCAATTCCAGTTTTCATTCCATATGAGTGTCTCCCAGATAACCAGTAGTGTCTCCTGTGTCTACCAGTAGATTCAACCCAGCCAGCGTTTACAGAAATCCTTCTGTTGTGCCCAATGCTTCTGACATGACAAATGCAGTCATGGAAAAGTTGAGAGCTGAATAAAAAAAAGTTCTGTCTTCTTTCAATGCAAGAAGCCCTCTACCTAAAAGAAAAGCAATGTACGCTTTGAACTGACAATTTTTTTTTCTAAAGATTTTTTAAATTTATTTATGAGAGACAGAGAGAGAGAGAGAGACAGAGACACAGGCAGAGGGAGAAGCAAGCTCAATGCAGGAAGCCCGACGTGGGACTCGATCCCTGGTCTCCAGGATCACGCCCTGGGTTGAAGGCCGCGCTAAGCTGCTGAGCCACTCAGGCTGCCCTGAACTGACAATTTGGAGTCAAATCCCAGATTCCTGACTTACTGGCTATGAGTAGGAAAGCCCTACTTATCTGTAAGGACATTAAAGTACTTACCTGCCAGGTTGTAGAAGCTCAAAAAAAGGCACATTTTGTCTTTCAAGACTCCTACCAATATCCAGCCTACCACCGACCTCCCTGTGCCTGCCTTGGAGTCTCCATTGTGGTTTCCCTAAGAATCATGGTGGGTAAAGTGGTGAATGGCTATAGACTTTTAAAACCATGGAAGAGGGGAACCTAAAAACCTTCAGAATATGTATAACTCCAGAAGTAGAACAGTGTGAAGTGCTGAAAACAGCAGTTAGAGCATGTCAGAGGTGATCCTGGAGGAGGACCCCTACCAATACATTGGTTCCCAACTTTATGACAGGACAAGTTTGGAAATAACCCAAATAACCAACAATAAAAGGACAGTTAATGAATTGCCTTCCTAATTTCTGACCAGGAAGGTACTCAGGGTGAAGGGAAGAAGGAAAGGATTTAGGTATGGAACTCAATGTTCCTTGATGGATGTTACTCCTACTGAACACCCATGGAAAGTTTTTCTTATAATGCAATTATTCTTGAGTTGCCTTCCCACATCCTCACCAGGTTCCCTGTGGCTGGTGGTCTCCACATGGAAGCAGGGGCACTTTGTGGCGTCTAAATGGTGAAACTAAGGAAGCATAACACAGAGAACTATAGTGGGCTATTTATGTACACAGGCTTGTGGCTGGGTGCAACTCTGCATGTGACCCAGACAAGGCCTGTGGGTTCACCAGTGCCCTGTACTGCCAACGTGTCAGGAAATACAAGCATACCATAAGCATTTAAAAGATGTGTCCAACAACAGGGGCACCTGCGTGGCTAGTCGCTGAGTGTCTGCCTTTGGCTCAGGTCGTGATCCCAGAGTCCTGGAATCGAGTCCCGCATCAGGCTCCCTGCGGGAAGCCTGCTTCTTCCTCTGCCTATATCTCTCTGTCTCTCATGAATAAATAAAATAAAGATCTGTCCAGCAGCACTGTCAAAGCTTATAACCCTTTAACTGTGTTTCTTAGTACTTTTTAAAGCATATTAGTTTACTTCAATAATTAACATATGCATAATTTCCTAGCAACGTCATGGTTTCAAAACAGTTACACAAGAAAAAGAAATCATTTCAAACCTGGTTACTTCACCAGAGGAAACTGGCATCCTGGGTTCCTCTTAACAAATCTCCCACCTACAACTAGATACATTGCTCTGGCAACTGCATTTATTCTCTTTGAAGAAAAAAGAAAATGTCTTAAAGTGAAGCTGGTCTCCTCCAGTTAGAGCTGCTCGGCTTAAAAACCTTAAACGGGAGCACGCGTGGGTCCAGACACTGCCCGGAGACCGGGACGTCCCAGGGCGTCGGCGGAGGCAGCGGTGGGGGCGGTGCGCACACCCCCGCGCCCCGCGCCCCGCGCCCCCGCGCAGCCCAGCGCTGCAGCCGCGGGCCTCGGCGGTCCCGAGTGGGCGGCGGCGCCGCGGGGCGCCCTCACCTCGCGTCTCGGCCGCAGCCGGCTAGACACACTTCCTGTGCCTGTCGGTACCCGCATCAGACCGCAGCCCACGGGAGGCGGGTGACATCACTCAGCCCCGGGGGCGTCTCCAAAGCAGCCCCGGGGCCGGTGAGGCGCCCCGACCGGGACGCGCAGCCCCGGTTCCCGCGGGCGCCCGTGGCGCGCGCGCGGCTGCCCGGGCGGGGGACGACCGCCCTGCCCGCCTCCCCACCCCGCCAAGGTGGGGTCTCCCGGCCCCGGGCGCCCGCGCGTCGCCCCAGCCGCCCAGGTACACCACCAGCCGCGCCGCTCACCTTCTCCTGGATCCAGTCCACCGAGCCTCGGCGTCTGACCCCCCGGGCCGCCAGGGGCAGGGCAGCCAGCAGCAGCAGCAGGTGGACGGTGTCCGTGGCACGCCGGTCCCCGCCGCCTGCCATCTCCGAAGCTGTCTGGGCGCCGGCTCCCCCGGCCGCAGGCGGTCACGAGCCCGGGAACGCGCGTCCTCCGCCGCCCTCCTTCTCCACCCGGGTCGACTGCGCCCGCCTCCCCATCGCCTCCCGGTCCCCTCCCCACTGCGCTGCGCAGGCCGAGGACGCAGCTCTCCTCCCCCCACCCCCGATCCTCGCAACCCCGGGGCTGGGCTGTCCCGGGAGGCCGGAGCTTCCGAACCTAACCCAGGGAAGGAGCCGGCCACTTCCTTGTCCTGGAGAGGACGAAAGGAAGAGACAGGGAAGAGGCATTTTTATGATCTCCGGTGCCTGGTAACTGGGGATGGGGATAGAAAGGGGAGGGAGGGTTCCTCAGACCCTGTGTGGTTATGAAGTGTTTTCCCACAGCTCTTCAGGAAGGGTTGGACAGGGAGGGGATCGACGTTTACTGAGTACTTCTGTTCCAGGCACTGTCCTAGGTGCCTGGCTCTCCCGATGTCCCTTCTATAATCTGCATAACCACGTGAGGTTGGTATTAACCCCACTTTACAGATGAGGAAACTGAGACTCCCCCTGCACCAAGCCTGAACTAGAACCCTCAAAGTATTTCCTTTATAACAACCCAGCGTATCTTTACCTTTTTCTCGCAAATAGTTACCTTGCCTTACGGGCAACAGGTCATCTTACTCCCCAACTGAGAGGCGTGATCAACGAACGTGATTATCTGAAATAAATGAGATCGAAAGTGTTCCCCGTGGCTCTTTAGGTGGTCGTCATCTCCAACGCATGTCCCCAAAGGGAAAACCCAAATACGAGTGTATTTACTTTGTAACGTCAATGACCAGTATCATTGGCTTTTCAAGGTAATCCTAGAAAAAAAATAAAACAATATCTCAGTTTTGTCTGTAGGGATGTGGTCTAAGTTGTGAAGACAATTCCTTCACCATCCTCTTTTTCTTCCAGACAATGAGGATTAGGGTGTGGTCGGCCTGCCTCTTTTTCTTGTAACATATAGACCCCAGAAAAATCAGAGCAAGGACACCGAAACAGACCTAATTCCCCAAAATTGAAGGTCTGAAGGTAAAGGAGTTGGCCAGAAGACTCACCCACTCTGTCTCCTAAACTCATAAGAGTCAAAGACAGGGCAGGCCTGGGAATCCACTGTTCTGCCCTCCTCTGGAGCTGCAGGGGAAGACAGGATGAAGTACCTATTGTCCTGTTTTTCAAAATTACGGATCCTATTCATGTCTGAGAATTCTGAGTGACAATTTAAATCTACAGGCTTAAAATTAAATTCTTTATTACCTTCAAGGATAGTTCTTCTAACAATCAGACTACTTCAGAATTCTCAATTAGTATAAAATTCAGAACAAAAGCATTGCCACATCTTCCAGTATGTTTCCTCTCTTGCTGCTTAAGCCAACCTTGAAATAGTGGATTTCCTGAGTCGCTGGGGAAGAAACCACCTAATTGTTTTTCGTACCCTGTTACCTTTTTATCTTTCCACAATATGATTCCTGTAAGAAAAGGAAGGTAGGAATAGCAAACTGCTGTGAAACAAAATGTTAAAGGTAATGTCATGCTAAGTATAAGCAATTTGAAATGAAAAACAAGGAAACATTCGAGTTAAAATGTTAAACACATCATTTTATGATGATTTCCCATCACCTAGGCTGCTCCAGTTTTCTTCAGTTTTGGTTACATTTTAGTCAATAAATGCTGTTGTAGTTTGGGAGCTACAGGAAACTGATTCTGAGACAGAGTTTAGCATTCAGGGTGTCTCCTGGGGAGTGTCCTTGGGACAAACCCCTGAGGCGGAGAGAGGGAGGAATAGGGCTGGCAGAGGGAAAAGTTAGCTGAGAAGTGGGTCCCCCTCCACAGCCTCACCCAACCCCATGGGGAGCCCTGGAGCTGAAAGCCCTGTTAGCCAAAATGTCCAGGGCTCTCTACCCCCACCTTAGTGGAATGACTTCCTGCAAGCAGCTCTCTGCTGCCAACGGAGTCAGAGCCCACAGCTAGAGGCTGTCTGCCAGAAGCACTCCAGCAGCTGGAGCAGAGTCCTTCCCTGAAGGGGCATCTGAGCAGTGCCTGTCTGTATCCACCACAAATGCATCCACAGAATGTATCCCGCACTAATAAATGAAGCTGATTTTAGTAAGTAAGCTGTTTTTTTACACGTAAGCTTTTCTGACAACTCTCCATAGAACTACAAATCCGACACAAGCCTCTGTGTATCCCTACTCCTTTCTTGATTCTTTTCTTGTGTATCCTTCTTTCCTTTTCCTTTACTTATTCTATTTCTCTCCCTTCTTTCGTTCTGGAAATTGTCAGAAATCCCTTATATCTGCTATTTTTTCCCCTGCTGCAACTTTCCCTTTCTTCACATTCTTCCGAGGGAAGATAACCCGTGACTATTATGTTCAATTAAACAATTTCAGGCCCCATTTCTCATGGAAAAAAATCAGTTGTGTATACAGTGAGAGCACTAATCACAAGTGGTGTGGTTATCATCTTTATTACAGTATAGATTCTGTACTGTGATTTGAACATAGAAAGGACCTAACTGCTATAAAAGATTACCCCCATACAGTTGCCATGGCAGGATTTTCATACAGCTAATCCCACCATTGGACTCATGCAATCATAACCAGAAAGTTTTGTTACAACAAAACTTTGTTCTCAAAATGTGACCCATGGATTCCTGGGGATTCTCCAAGACCCCTTTGAATGTCTGCAAGGTCGAATCAATATTTATAATATTATGAAAGCAAAATTAGCTTATTTTACTGTATTAAATTTACACTGATGATGTAACTGCTACTTAGTACTTACCGAGACAGGACACAAAACTGTACTATTAAAAAAAAACTGTTTACTTAGAAGTCATTGTATTATTCACTGATATGCACAGTAAAAAAAAAAAAAAAAAAAAAAAGGAAAGGAAAAGGAAAAGAACAGACAAAAGAAACCAAAAGAGCCAATCTCATTTAAGAATATCACAATGAAGCAACAAAAATTGTGGTTATTATTAAATCTCAACCCTTGCATACTCATCTTCATTTTTTAACAGCTTTATTGAGATATAATTAAAATACATTAAACTGTATAAATTTAAAGTATACAACCTGATGAATTTTAACATACGCTTGTACCTATGAAACCACTGCCACCATCAAGAAAATGAAAATATCCATCTTTTACCCATGAGATGTTTAAATTATGTTACTTAGTTTCCAAATAGTTGAGAATTTCCCTGATATCTTTTTGTTATTTATTTCAAATTTAATTCCATCATGGTCAGGGAACAGACCTGGTATAGATTAATCCCTTAAAAATTTTTGAGAATTGTTTTATAGCCCAGAATAGGATCTATCTTAGCAAATGTTCCTTGCGCCATTTAGAAATAATATGTATTTTTTTGTTGTCATTGGGTAGAATGTTCTGTAAACAATTAGGTAAGGTAATGTTCTCCAAATCTTCCAATTAATAACTGTTTTTTCTGTCAACTTGGGCTATTGATTACTAATGGAGTAAGGCTGAAATCTCTGACTATAACTGTGGATTTGCCTACTTCTTTTGGATCTATTAATTTTTATATCATGTATTTCTAAGCTTTCTTATTGAGTGTATAAATATTTAGGATTGTAATGTCCTTTTGACAAATTGACACCTTTATCATTATGAAACAGCCCTGTTTATACTTGGTAATATTCTTTGCTCTGAAATTTACTTTTTTTCTGATATTAATATAGCCACTTCACCTTTCTTTTGATTAGTGTTAGCATGGTATGTCTTTCCCCATTCTTTTTGCTTTTGAACTATTTTCTTATTTACATATACAGTGAGTTTCTTGTAGGCAGCATATAGTGAGGTCTTGTTTTTTTAATCCAGTTGGATAATCTCTGCCTATTAAATGGGCTGTTTAGATTATTTTTATTTAATGTGATTATCGATATAGTCAAATTTAAATGTACCACTCTATTATTTTTTTTCTATCTGTTCCATTTGTTCTTTGGTTATTTTTGCCAATTTTTCTGATTTATCTTAAATTATTTTTTATTATTCCATGTTATCTCCTTTGTTAGCTTGTCAGCTATATCTCTGTTTTGTTTTTAGTGGTTATTTTAGGATTTATAATATATATCTTTAATGTAGTTCTAATATCAATAATTATTATAGCATTTAATGTATAGTATAAGAATCTTATGGGGCACCTGGGTGGCTCAGTTAAGTATCCGACTCTTTTTTTTTTTTAAGATTTATTTATTGATTTATGATAGACAGAGAGAGAGAAAGAGGCAGAGACACAGGAGGAGGGAGAAACAGGCTCCACACAGGGAACCTGACGCAGGACTTGATCCCAGGACTCCAGGATCGTGCCCTGGGCCAAAGGCAGGGGCTAAACCGCTGAGCCACCCAGGGATCCCAGCATCTGACTCTTAATTTCAGCTCAGGTCATGATCTCAGGATTGTGGGATTGAGCCTTGTGTTGGGCTCCCCACTCAGCAGGGTCTGTTTCTCTCTCTCCCTCTGCCTCTTCCCCTTCTCTAACATAAATAAATAAAATCTTTTTTAAAAAAATCTTGCAATAGCATACTTCTATTTCCCTTCTTCGTCTTTGTGCTAGTGTTGTCAGATATTTTACTTCTAAATATTATACACTGCTATTATCTTTGTATTAAATAATTATCTTAAAAAATATTAAAATAAGGTTTGTAAAAGTATTTTTCAAAAAAAATTAAAACCTTTTTCATTTACCCACATATTTACCATTTCTGCTACTCTTCCTTCCTTTGTGTAGATACCTATGTCCCTCTGGTATCATTTTCCTCCTGTTTTAAAGGACATCCTTTAACAGTTCACAGGTATAGTGGCAATTTTTGTATGCTGAAAAAAAGATGTATTTTGCCTCCATCTTTGAAAGACATTTTCACTGAGTATAGAATTCTATGTCGACAGACTTTTTCTTTCAGTACTTTTTTTTTTTTTTTTAAGATTTTATTTGTTTGAGAGAGAGAGAGCATGAGCAAGGGGGTAGGGGCAGAAGGAGAGAGTGAAGCAGGCTCGCCGCTGAGCAGGGAGCCAGACTTGGGACTCCATCCTACTGAGCCACCCAGGTGCACCTCTTTCAATACTTTAAAGATATTTCTCCGGTATCTTCTTGCTTGCTTTGTTTCTGATGAGAAATCAACTGTCATCCTAATCTTTGTTCCTCTGCATGTAATGTGTTTCAGTCTATGTGAAGATTTTCTCTTTATTATAATTTTTAAGCAATTTTATTATGATATGCCTTGCTGGAATTTTATGTTCTCATGCTTGGGGTTCACAGAGTTTCTTGTATCAGTGGTCTTTAAGTTTTCAACAAATTTGTAAAATATTTGGTTGTTATTTCTTCAAGTATTTTTATCTGTCCTTCTCCATTAGGGGCTCCACTTACACACATATTAAGCTGTTTGAAGTTTTCCCACAGTTCGCCAGTGCTCTGATATTTTTTATCTATTTCATTTGTATATATTGTTTCTATTTTAATGTCTTCAAGTTCATCAATTTTTTTAAAGATTTTTTTATTATTTTCTATTTATTCAGAGGCGGAGAGAGAGAGAGGCAGGCAGAGAGGCAGAGACACAGGCAGAGGGAGAAGCAGGCTCCATGCAGGGAGCCCTACGTGGGACTCGATCCCCAGTCTCCAGGACCACTCCCTGGGCTGCAGGCGGCGCTAAACCGCTGTGCCACCGGGGCTGCCCCATAAATTTTTTTTTACAGTGCCTAATCTGTTCTTAATCCCATCCGGTTACTTTTCATCCCAGACATTGCTGTTTTCTTTCTCTAGAGATTTGATTTAAATTTTCTTTACACCATCCATGTCTCTCCCTGACATGTTCAACCTTTCCTTTGCCTTCTTGAACATACAGAATATAGTTATGACAATTGTTTTTAATATCCTTATCTGCTAATGTATCATCTGTGTTGTTTCTGTGTCTGTTTCCATGGATTGACATTTTTCCCTCATTATGGTTGTATATTGCCACTTCTTTGCATGCCTGGTAGTTTTTTATTAGATATCAGATGTGAATTTTAATTTTTGGGTGCTGGGCATATTTTTTTCCCTTAAAGATTCTCAATCTTTGAAACAAAGTTGAAGTGAAAATAGTTTGATCCTTTGGAGGCTTGTTTTTAATTTCATTAGGCTGGAGCAGAGCAGTTTATAATCCAGGTGTAATTTGACCCCCAGCATTTCTGGCCATTTGCTTTTGCCCTTTGTATGTTAAGGTTTTTCCATTTTCACTAGTGGAAACACAAAAGATTCCGGACCTTCTCTGTGCCCTGGGGCTTGTTATGCCTGCTCCTTTTTGTCAACTCTTTCCTCCACCTTGAGTAATTTACCTGTACTGCATCCTAGAAACTCCTCAAGATGGCAAGTGGAGAAAGTGTCTAGCTCATGTCACTTGCTTCTCTTCGCCATCCCTCTTTTGTGATACTTATTTCCCAATATTTGAACATCATTGTTTTGATTCTTGTTTTTTAAAGATAGGATGCTAAATCTAGTCTCTTAGTCCATCTTGATTGGAAGGAGAAGTTGAGTCTGAGTCTTTTTATATTCTGCATGACAAAATGGGAGGTATAAATAAAGTGCTTAATTCTGCATACTGAAGGACAATTGTTGTTGTTTAACATTTAATTTATTTACTCATGAGAGACACAGAGAGAGAGTCAGAGACATATGCAGAAGGAAAATCAGGCTCTCTGTGGGGAGCCTGATGTGGAACTCGATCCTGGGACCTCAAGATCATGACTTGAGCCAAAGGCAGATGCTCAACCACCGACCCACTCAGGCGCCCCTGAGGAACAACTGTCTCAAGGAGAAGCACTTGTACAATTGTTTGAGATGCACAGTGAACTGCTTTTTTCATAAAATTCTACTTTTACTGGTAGAATTAATAAGTGGTTGATAACCTATGATTACTTGAAGTTGGATATTTGACAGACAATTTTTTGGGAAAAGAATAAAGTGTAAAAAAAAAAGAATAAAGTGTGCCTACACCTTCAAGCAAACTAACTTGCAGTATTTATCATCAATGATAAAACTAGATCTTTCAAAAAAATTGGAATTTTAGAAAACTTGAATATGCTACTATAAGCCTGTTTCCTTATATGTAGTAACTTTTCTGACAAAGTCAGTTATTTTAACAAATGTAATTTTTTAATAATATATTGTAAAATATTCAACATTTGGAGTACCTATATAACTCAGTGAATCCATATTTTCCAAATGCTCAGTGCCCAATCCCAGAGAAAAGATCCATTCAAAGGGTAAGAGAGACCAACCGATTTTAATGCAATGAAGTAAAAAATTTTATTTATATGGTCTTAGATTCTGCATTGCAGCTAATTTTCATGACATTACCATGTATCATATTTTGATTAAATAACAAAGAAAATTATCCATAATCATCTGGAGAGGCTACTAAAATATTTCTTCCTTTCCCTACTGCATGTCTGCTTGAGGCCAAATTTTCTTCATCTACTTCGACCAGAATAACATCTTAGCAGATTGAATGCATAAATAAATCCTGTTATTTTCTAATAGGTCAGACATTAAAGCAAATTTTTAAATATTCAAAAATGACAGTCTTTTCACAAAATTACTTTTGTTTTCAAAAATAGAAATTTTTCCATAAAAATGTATTATTTAACATGTAATGCTTCTGTTGTTTTTATTTTTATTTTATTTTTTTTTTATTTTTTTAATTTTTTTTATTTATGGTAGTCACACAGAGAGAGAGAGAGAGGCAGAGACACAGGCAGAGGGAGAAGCAGGCTCCATGCACCGGGAGCCCGATGTGGGATTCGATCCTGGGTCTCCAGGATCGTGCCCTGGGCCAAAGGCAGGCGCCAAACTGCTGCACCACCCAGGGATCCCGCTTCTGTTGTTTTTAAATAAGTTGTGATTAAACATTTGTAAAATGCCTGTTTCAATTTTCAATACAGTAGATGTTGATAGACATAATTCACACAACAAAAGTTATTTGTGTTCCTTGATAATTAATACTAATAAAAGGAGTCCTGAGACCAAAACATTTGCAAACTGCTGTGTGAAAGTTATTTTACCTGGGAAAGATAATACATTAAGCAAATGGTTTTAACTTTAACTACATAGTGAAATCATGTAGAAAGCGTTTTTTTTTTCTTTCTTTCTTTCTTTTTAAAATAATCGTGCCTAAGTGCCATCCCTACAGGTTTTGATATGACTAGTGTGTGTGGCCTAGACATCAGGTTTCTTTAAAATTTGTCAGGTGATTCTAGCAGAACCATTCCATTCCATTAATCCCACACTCTGAGAAACACACTAGCAAAAACCATATAATCAGACTAATGATAACATTAATAATCATGTTGTGAAAGCCCTGATGATAATGGCTTAAAAAAAGAGAGAGAGGGATCCCTGGGTGGCGCAGCGGTTTGGCGCCTGCCTTTGGCCCAGGGCGCGATCCCGGACCCGGGATCGAATCCCACATCGGGTTCCCGGTGCATGGAGCCTGCTTCTCCCTCTGCCTGTGTCTCTGCCTCTCTCTCTCTCTGTGTGTGTGACTATCATAAATAAATAAAAAAAAAATTAAAAAAAAAAAAGAGAGAGAGAGAAGAGAAGAAAGATTGGTAAAGTGGGCCAGTCCTAGACAAATTATCAAGTAGACAAGTTTAGATCCAAAACTCTCAGCTTTTCCCTCACTTTTTGCTGGTGTACAAGCCTCACCCTACAACACCTTGCCCTTTGTTCCTTGATTAGCCACAGAGACTAAATACATTCACATTGTTTCCCTGCCCAAATCTGTCCACCACAGCTTTCAATAATGGAATGAAAAATTAAAATGTTTGCTTCCGCAGTACAGAGTCAGACCTTTGGTGTTCCTCAGAAATCTCAGGAATCCAGATTTCCTGTAAATCTTCCCAGCTCCTTTCACCTTATCAGAGGTCAAGTCAAAGTGGCAATAAAAGTTAGGGAAAAAATCTCCTTTCCTCTAGATTTCTGCCCTCTCCCTTCCCAGACTTTTAGACTAACAGTTCACTCTCCTCTCAAAGAAAGGGAGGAGAACATTCCCCATAAACCCTGATTCCTTTCATCAACACTCATCTTGCCCCTATACGAAGTTCCTCTTACTTCTTTACTAATTGTATCCTTCTTTTGAATCACTTTCTCTCTGCAGGCTCTAAAAACCAAAAGCTTTCAAGATTCAAAGAAATACATTTCCAGTAAGGAATTTTAATCTAATCAAAGATATAAGGGTAGAAAGAATCAAAAGATGAAGAACCAAAAGAAAAGTTCATCTCTTCCCTGCTCACCAAATAGACAGCTCTGATCTGTATGATACCAGAACTGACTGTATGATTTCAACCAACCCATTGTTATGAAGAGTATGTATACATATAGTGTTTGTATATTTATAGATTCATTTTGATTTTTTACTGAAAATATTCTATCTCCTTTTTTTTTTCATTTTAAGGATTAAATAGATGTCAAGGCATCGATTTCTGGAATACTTCAATGATAATATGTGAAAGACATAAAGCTGACAGCCCAATAACTTGCTTCCATTCAAAGTTAGTACCTAAATTTTTTTATTCAAGGTAAAAATATGATCAAAGATGTCAGGTATATCAATGATATGTTTTTAAAGATCCTCTAATTCTATATATTAGTATGTTGAAAGATATTACTATTATCCTTATTGTTAATGATAAGAAAATAAAAGCATAGGAAGATGGAAGTAACCTTCTCAGGCACATGCAAAGCCAACCCAACTCTAAGCAGCATATGTTTACTGTAACGTACAGGCTTTGCCAGTTTCAAAGGAGAAAATTTAAATAGTTATAAAATCTAACTTTAAATATATTAAGGTAGGCTTTTCCTGGATGTAAAACCAGACACCTTTGAAATTATTTTATTTTCAAGTGTTAGGCAAAATACTCATTTGTATTGCTTTCTCTCTTTTTATCAGATGTCTAACACCATACCTATTAAAAGAGGAAACATGAATTTAAAAAAAAAATGAAATACCACAAGGTAAATTAATATAACCTAAAGTCAAGGTTAGGGCTATTGGTTGTTTTTTGCTTTGAGGTCATTTGCTGATTTTCCAAGGTAATCTATTCTATTTATCTTCATTCTAATGATACGAAATTATAAGGATTTTCTACTGATCACACTATGTAGTCTGTAATCAGAGTTAACTGTAAAAGCACCCTTTCTCTCAGTGTTGTAATCCTGAAGAAGTATTACTTGGATTGTTAATTAAGCCCTTTATGACTTTTCATGAAAAGACAATAATTCCAAGAGTAATTTTCAAGTCATAAACAAACAAACAAACAAACAAACAAACAAAAACTTGTGTTAAGATTCAGGTTAGGCCCAGCAGTCTCAAATGAGAGAAGAAGAAAGGTTCTAAAATCTCTTGCCACAAGATTCAAAATAAAATGTTGGGGGATCCCTGGGTGTCTCAGTGGTTTGGCGCCTGCCTTTGGCCTGGGGCATGATCCTGGAGTCCCGGGATCGAGTCCTACATCGGGCTCCTTGCATGGAGCCGCTTCTCCCTCTGCCTGTGTCTCTGCCTCTCTCTGTGTGTGTCTCTCATGAATAAATAAATAAAATCTTTAAAAAAAAATAAAATGTTAAGAAAGTAAATAAAGGGGCATGTAGGTGGCTCAGTGGTTGAGCATCTGCCTTTGGCTAAGGTCGTGATCCCGGGGTCCTGGGATGGAGTCTCTGCCTGTGTCTCTGCCTCTCTCTGTGTCTCTCATGAATAAATAAATAAAATATTTTTTAAAAAGTAAATAAATATAACACAAATATACAGAAGAGAGCAACACCCATTTTTTTTAAAAAAACAAGTTGACTATGCCATCATAGCTATTAATAAAAATGATAGAAAGTTGCAACATGATGCCATAACCTAAATTCTGCCTTAAACCACATACGTTCCTATATATACATCTTTAGTTTTGCTTAACTTTTGGTTTAAATTTAGGATGAATTTATGATTGTTTTATTTATATATCTGAAAACATTAGCAAAGTATTTCAAGTGTTTTAGTAATTCTAAAACTGTACAGATTGAGGTCATAAAAAACCCTTTCCAACCCAAATGTTTATATATACAGCATTGTTCAGACCATAATAAATTAGATGAGCTATTCCACCTTCAATTTTAATGTTTGAAAAAGCATTGCAACAGAGCTGTCATTAGCACCAGGCCAAGAGTATACCTGAATTTCTCTTTAAAAGAAGCTTAAATTACTCAGCACACAATTTTAGTAAGACTAATCCCCTCTGTCCCTGGGCAAACCTTGATTTTTTATGCTTCTCATTGCGTCAAATCACATGCCTATTATGGGCAACGCCAAAGTTTGAATTTAGAGATCCGTTAGAAAAAAAAGAGAAAAGAGACTGAATAATTGTCTTTCATAATATATTTGTTTAGTCTTCCAAGAAAATCCTTTCAACAGTCTAGGGTTAAACCTATATTACAAATTAGGAAGAAACAAAGTTGTAATTTTAGGAAGCAGACAGGGAGGAAATTTTGCAAGCAAAGGAAGTGACAAAGAAGAATTGTGCATCTTCATTCCAGTGTGAGGCAAAATGGTCCCCTTCTTTCAACTCTTAGATTAGAGAAAATAAGAACCAATCAGAAAAGTAGCTAATGGCTGAGACAGGAAATATGTGACATTCAGGACCATGTCTTATACATAGGATACAGTAAAAATTATTATTCAGGATTTTTAGAGATTGAAAATATGAAGGAAACATAGTATGGTGGCTACATAATAGCCTTCTTACACACATCTGTGTACTAGTATTTCACAGGTTTATCTTTATTATATTCTGCAGCTAGTTATGTAATACTATTACAATACAAATACATCTTTAGCATATACTTTATATGTGTAAAAGGTTTTGATAACATAATCCTTTACAAGAGCAGGGATCTGGAGGCATACTAAATTCTCAATAAAATATTGGATGTCTGAAAACAAATACCTTATGATTATTCAGAGTAGTACCTGCCAAAAATACAAGAAGATATTTGACTTGTCATAATGCATAACAGCACAGCCTAACCAATAACAACAGGCAGACAATGATCTTGCTTTGGCACTACTACCTTCTTTAATTATTGCCCATTTCCCCTTAGCTTCTATTTTTAACCTAATTAACATCATTACTTCCCAAATGCTAGTTCCATATTAACACTTATCCATGACTATCCTTACTTTGTTACAAAATGAGAACATTAAGAGTTTTGTTAACAAGGTAATTATATTTAATATTTGTTATTATATTCTTCCTTCATGTTTGATGTTGCATATTTTTTAATTAATGTAATATTCAGTGTAAGTTCCTGAGTTAGTGTTGCTATACTGTTGGTTTTTTTAAATGTGGTAAAAAATACGTGACATAAAGTTTGCCATCTTAACCAAGTTTAAGAGTACAGTTCAGTGGCCTTAAGTACATTCACGCTGTTGTGCAACCATCCCCACCATCTATCTCCAGAACTCTTGTCATGGTGGCAGAACTGAAACTCTGAATCTGTTAAATAATAACTCTCCATTCCCTTCTCCTTCCAGCTTGGCAACCACCATTCTACTTTCTGTTTCTATGAAGTTGACTACTCTAAGTAATTCACATAGGTGGAATCACTAGTATTTATATTTTGTGACTGGCTTATTTCACTTAGCATGATGTCCTCAAGATTCATCCATATTGTAACATGGGTTAGAATTCCCTTCCTTTTCAAGATTAAATAATATTCCATTATATATAACCACATTTTGCTTTTTCATTCATCTATCATTGAACACTTAGGTTGCTTATGCTGCTGTGAATATGGGTGTACAGATATCTCTTCAAGACTTTCCATTCTTTTGGATATATGCCCAGAAGCCGAGTTGCTGGATCATATGGTAACTCTATACCCTAGGATCAAGATCTGAGCTGAGCTCAGAGTAGGATGCATAACTGACTGAGTCACACAGGTACCCTGGTAACTCTATTTCTAATTTTTTGAGAATATACTATACGGCTTCCCATAGCAGCGGCACCATTTTATATTCCATCAAAAGTGCACAAGGGTTTCAGTTCTCTACATCCTTGTCAATACTTGTTATTTTCCGGTTAATTTTTTTTTTTTTTTTTTTTTACCGTAGCCATCCAGATTGGTGTGAGGTAGTATCTCCTTGTGGTTTTGATTTGCATTTCCCTAATGGTTAGTGATATTACAGTCTTGCTTTATTTTATTTTATTTTATTTTATTTTATTTTATTTTATTTTATTTTGGGGGGGAAGGGCCAAGGGAGAGGGAGAGAGAGAATCTTTTTTTTTATAAGATTTTTTATTTATTTATTCATAGAGGCAGAGAGAGAGAGAGAGAGAGAGGCAGAGACACAGGCAGAGGGAGAAGCAGGCTCCATGCAGGGAGCCTGACGTGGGACTCGATCCCAGGTCTCCAGGATCACACCCCAGGCTGCAGGCGGCACTAAACCGCTGCACCACAGGGGCTGCCCGAGAGAGAGAATCTTAAACAGGCTCCACGCTCAGGGCAGAGCTGGTCACAGGGCTTGATCTCACAACCCTGAGATCATGATCTGAGCTGAAACCAGGAGTCGGACACTTAGGGGCACCTGGGTGGCTCAGTCAGTTGAGTATCCGACTCTTGGTTTCTGCCAGGGTCATGATATTGGAGTGGTGAGACTGAGACCAGCATAGGACTCTGTGCTCAGTGGAGAGTCTGTATATTCTCTCTCTCCCTTTCCCTCTGCCCCACGCCTGCTTGCACACTGTCTCTCTCAAATAATCAATCTTAAAAAAAAAAGAGAGCCAATGCTTAAATGATTTAGTCACCCAGGTGCCCCACAGTTTTGCTTTATTTTAATGTTCTTAGTTGGTCAAACAAGAACTTGGCAACTTGTTTAGTGTCTAGTTTTTTTGTAAATGTATTCATTCTTGAAATCTGCAAATCTGAGAGCTATCAATGTACTCTGTCTTCTTCTCATCTTCCATTTACCTCTTCAGTTCATTGCAATTTGGCTTTGGCCCCAATCTCCTCCTGACACTTCTGTCACCAGAAGTCAACAAATCATTAACTTATTATTGCCAAATAGAATAGATCTTCAATCCTTATATAGTTAGTGAAAAGCATCGAGGCTCTGGAGTCAAACCTTAGAATCCTGTCTCCTTCAACATAGTAGGACCTAAATGTAATTTCTACTCCTGGCCTTCCTGCAGGTAATTTCATCCCTTTGCATAATTCCATTCTCTGCCCTATGCAATGACTCCCAAATCTCAGTGGAGCACTAAGACTGGTTAAAGCAGTCTACAAATAAGACAGAGATGACTTATATATGTCTCCTGCTTTTCAGAACTGTACAGTTTAATAATAGAGAGAGCTGTGTGATAAAGTGTCACAGGGGCTACGGAAGTAACCTGTCTGGAGCACAAGGAAAGGCATGGCTGCCCAAAGTGGACAGGAAAGGCCTCATAGAGCTTGAACTGATTTGAGTCTTGGTTACCAGGTAGAAAGGGGGTAGAAAGGTATCATATTAGTAAGAATACAGTGGGAACCTGTCAGCAGTTCAACCACTGCTTGAGATGCTTGGTATGTGAGGAATTGGAGATAACAATAGGAGAAGGCAGGAGAGGGCACATTCTATACCATGCTAAAAAGTTTGCTCAGTGAAGACATGGGTTAGCTCCTGAAGGATTTCAGCCACAAGGAATCATACTCTGCATATTAGAATTATCACTTGGGTGGCAGGGTAGAGAATGGACTAAAGAGAAGATTCAATCAAGCAGGGAAATGTCTTAGAGATCTCGTAGATGGTCATTTCAGTAGGTCAGGTAAGAGCTTATGGAGGCCTGAACTAAGACAGTTGTGAAAAAGAAGAAGAAGAAGCATACAACACAAGAAATAGGACTGTATGAAATTCATGAGACTTGGTTACTACCTGAATTTGAGAACAAAGGAAAAGGAGTCTTGATTGACCAAGATCTTTCTGTCTTAGATGACCTAAACAATGGTAATACTACAACCTAATATTGGAAATATATGAAGAAGAAAAGGTTTCAAGGAAAAAATGAGTTCAGTTAGGGACACTTTGAATTTGTGATCTTTCTATGGAACATCCAGATGGTTATAAAAAGGGATCAAGGCTAGAGATGGAGATTTATAAGCTGGTGGTTGAAGCCACATGTAGCAAATATAGCAAGTGTCTTGTCAGTAACCCCTTCAGACTCACAATTCCCCCACCTGTCACCCAAGGGCTTCCAAATGCAAGTTGGGCTCCCTTGGGAGTCCACTGGGTGGGCTGGCCACCTCTGGGGGTCAGGAGGAGTGACTGCGAAGGAATATGGAATTTCTTTAGGGGGCGATGAAAATATTCTAAAATTAGATAGTGGTAATGTTGCATAACTTTGTGAACATACTCAAAACCAGTAAACTGTGCACTTTAAAAAGGTGAATTTTATAGTTTGTGAATCGTATCTCAATTGTTAAAAATTGTGCGAGGCAAAAAAGAATCCTATGCCCAGCTGAACTGACCTCTATGGTCTAGAACTGTGCCCCATGTTTTTACAACTATGTGCTTTTGCTCATGGTTGCTTCCACCTGAATTTTTTTCTCATTCCCCTCCCTCATATTCCCAAATCCTACTCGTTCTTCAAAGCCCAACTAAAAGCCTCTTTGTCCACGCATTTAGCTTTCTCCAGGTCAGGGGTATGTCTTGTACTTCTCTGCCATCTCCTAACCTTTTATTTTGCCTCCTATGTACCTTTTTTATTCTTTTCTCCATATGACAGATCTTTACATACCTCATTTAATAAACACTAGTCCCCAAGAATAGCAATTGTTTCACTTATAGATCCCATCAAATGCCATGCACATAGCCTCTCAAAAGTGTTTATCAAATCAGTATACCTGGGACTGGAAAGTTTTAAGGGCAATCTAGGAAAAAAAGGCAAGCCAAATTCACCTCAATTAGCTTTCACCTGCACACTCCATCATCACTTAAGGAGTGATGAGACAGTTCAAAGTCCAGGGTTAATCAGAATTCTTTCTGGAGATACTTAAGATTTGGAAATTTGAGATATATGATCAGGGAACCAATTATAGTAAAATATTCAGCTCAGTATAGTCTGGTTAACTATTAAAAGCAAACCCAACAATTGTAAAACCATTTAGTGATTTTTATCCTGCACGGGAACGCGAAAAGCTGTCAGTGTAGACTGTCACAGAGATGGCTTCTGGTTAACCAAGTACCTGTGCCATAGGATCTTCCTTTGATGAAGTAAGAAAGAATTCATTCTATGGCCATAGGGATTCCTGTGTCATTTAAACACGTCACTATTATCTTAAATTTCCCTTCACAGACTCAAGCTTATTAACTTTTCTTTCTCTGTGCTGCCAGAAGATGTGGTCCTGTAAAAAGCTCTCTTTTAATGTGAATAATAGCTAACATTTACTGAGCATTCACTTGTGCATTTTTAAAACGGTCTTTCATGTGTTATGTCATTTAGTTCTTACACAACTCACAGGGTGAGGAGTGCTATCATCCAAGGTAACTGATGCTGAGATGGAAGCTGCCTGAGGTTGCTGTGCCCATGTTCACCCAGCTGTTCAGTGGCAGAACCATGATACATACCTGGGTGGACTACCTTCAATATTCACTGCACGTGTGGTGCACTCGGGGCATCTCTTCCTTCTCACAACCCTGTGAGGGTACATAGTCATCTTTCTTCATTTCACAGGTAAGAACGTCAATTCTTCAATGAGATTGAGCAACATGCACCTGCGACACAGCAGAGACTAGGTTGGATTCTGTCTTCTGAGTCCCACCCTAACCATTTCCTTCTAACTGGTGCCCCAGGGCTGTGGCAGTTTCCAGACTGTGAGTGAGGGAGCCCACTTGTCTAACTCTTTTGCTTCGGCCAGTGTTGGCATGAGAATTAGTTTTACTACTGGCTCCCTGTCCAGGTTCATAGCACTTTTGTTCTCTTTCTCAGTTGGTGTTTAAAATACATGATAATCAGTCTACAGTATTTCAAAAGAGAGGTTTTTGGAGCACCTAAGTGGCTCAGTCAATTAAGCATCTGACTCTTGATTTCAGTTCAGGTCATGATCTCAGGGTTGTGAGATCGAGCCTCCAAGTTGAGCCCCAGGACAGGATCAGTGCTGCTAAGCAGAGCCTGCTGAAGATTCTCTCTCTCCCTCTGTCACCCACACATTCACACACACACACTCTCTCTCTCTCTCAAAAAAAAAGAGGTTTTTAATTAATATTAAATAAAAATGAAATCCAAAAGCATATTTATGCATAATTTTGTCCTTTTGGAGACACATTTTGCAACTATAATGATACACAGAAATTACTGGGAATGAGCAAGGCAACTGTTTTTTTTTTTATTACAAATTACCTGGATATTAAATTTTAAGGACACTGTATGAAATCTGAGGTAGTGTATATGCAGTAGCCTCTCCCTTTAGTTACCAGATTTTTAAAATCCTCCTTTTAGTTGAACTATCCCTACCACAATTCTTTGATTACATTCTGTTATAAATATATTTGTAGATATTCACGTTTATTTATATCTACAAATATATTTATAATATAGTATACAATCAAATGGTAAATCATATAAAACTAAATATAAGTGCATATAAAGAAAATGGAAGGGGCTATGTGTAATAAATAAAGCTATATAAAAATGGATGAATGTGCCTGGCTTAGAGCTGATGTTCAATAAATGGTAACTAGCTTTTATATACAAGCAGAAGACCAGGGTCTTCTACAAGTTTAGTAGTTTTTTTATTTTTTTATTATTTTTTTAGGACTAGAATATCCCAAGCCCCTTTTTTGGGGGGGGAGGCTAACATTTCATGAAATCTTTAATGAAATTGGGGGAGGGGCACAAACAGAAGGGTGGGGCAATGGGGACAGGCCTGGGGGCAAGGGGCACAGGGCTGGGCAGGGCAGGGGGTTCTCCTCTTCCCTGCAGCAATCCTCCCTCCATCATCCGATAACAAAATGTGATAAATAACATGAAAATTATCTATCAAGGGCTATAAGAATCCCTAACAATTACTGAGAGCCTGCAAATCAGAGAAGACAGTTCCAAGGATTTAACAGTTCAAACTAATCTAGAGGGAGACTAAATCTTTTACAGTTATCCAGATGTGTGAGATGGAGGGTCTGGATTAGGGTAGTGGCAGTGAAAACTAAGGAAGGTCATTTTAAAGGGTATATAAAGTGTGTCTCTACTGATTAAGATAATAGATACTAAAGCACTTTTTCCCACAACTATTTTATTAACTCTGTAGTGACACACAAAAAGTTTCTGAGTTTTTCACCTATGTTTCAACATCATAGAAAGACCCCACAAAAACAAAATAATTCTTTTAAGTAATCACATTCCATAAATTAAACCCAGCTGAAGTTTTAAAATAATGAGCATTTCCTCTAGTAGAGGCCTTAGTGAATCATGTTTTTCTCTGTTTAAGATTCTGAATCAAGTACCTCTGCTCTCTTAAGTCACAAATGTTGATTCTCTTTGCATCAGGTAAACATCTGAATGTGTTGTATGTCATTAAGGACAAGGGAAGCCAGGGAATGTGGGACAAGATTTGCAACTATAGCCCCAGAAGAGAAGAACTGTAAACTTCCAGTTCTCATAAACCACCACCAAGAAAAAAAATCTTTTCCATCATGGTCATTCTGATTATATTTTCTCTCAAGGCTAAAAAAAAATCTCACATGGTAATACATTTACTTATTAAACCAATTCTTTATCACTGTAATGCTTTGGGAATAGGAATAAAACATCTTTAAAAAATATTGAGGAAATTGTAGTTCATATCAAGCAAAAAATTATAGGTACAGGGGTACCTGAGTGGCTTGGTTCTTTAAGCGTCTGCCTTCGGCTCAGGTCATGATCCCAGGATCCTGGGATGGAGCCCCCCATTAGGCTTCCTGGTCAGTGGAGAGCCTTCTTCTCCCTCTCCTTCTGCTGCTCCCCCTGCTTGTGCTCTCTCTTTGTCAAATATATAAATAAAAATCTTTTTAAAAATTACAGGTACAAAGATAATCTTCTGCTAAAATGTATTGCTGAAAGATTCATCTAAAGTGGAGGAGACAATTTTATTTTTAAAAAGAGAAGCAGAGCAGCAGAAATGCAGTGAATATATATATTCTCTCTCACACACACAAATCCTTAAATCTCTGTATAGTATCAGCTTGATTCCTTAAGAAAAGTTACTTCTAGGAAGAGCAATTTCTGTCTCTTTAAGGACCACGAGAGAAAATGGAAGTCACTAGTGAGATGGGACTGGCTGTAAACTGCTCCAATGAGGTCCTGGGAATCTTGCTGAGAGAGAATATTTGGGGCTGGACTAAAATGTTTGTTGGGAAGTGGAAGGAAGAAAAAGGCAAAGTTAGGTAAGGGCGTTCTTTAAAAAGAGTATAAACGAGTGGATTTACTTTCAATTTTAAAATAAAACAATAGCAGAACAAGACTAAATATAAAATATTAGATCGAATTAGATACATATTACTGGATATGGGATATTTAGCAGCTTTCAATTCCTGAGAATATTTCAGAAATGTCTTTTCTAAGCAATAGCTTCAGAGTAGATCAGAGTTATACACAATTTCACTTGCCCTGTGTTTAATACAAATTATTTTAAAATTCCCATTTCTGGGCAGCCCCGGTAGCCCAGTGGTTAGCGCCGCCTTCAGCCCAGGGCGTGATCCTGGAGACCGGGGATCGAGTCCCAAGTTGGGCTCCCTGTATGGAGCCTGCTTCTCCCTCTGCCTGTGTTTCTGCCTCTTTCTCTCTCTGTATCTCTCATGAATAGATAAATAAAATCTTTAAAAAAAAAAAGTAAAATTCCCATTTCTTAAGTTTAAAAACAAGAACATCTGTTAAGATTGATGACTTAGTATAAAACGGAGGGACCCACTTAGCTTTCTTTTCTCTCTGTTCTCAGAAGCTGCCTTAGACCACTGCTTGGGGATGGATGGATGGATGGATGGATGACAGTAGCCCATCCAGTTTGTCTCAATATATTTCACTCAAGTATTTTGGAGATAAAATCTTGACGGAAGGAGAACTAGGTCGTTTCTGGGACCGTAACTGTCAGCGGGTCAGGTTTTCCTCTTACCTAGTTATAATGTATCACATAGTGGGGTTTCCCCCCCCCTCTAGGTCCTCATCCCGATACCCGACCCTCCTCCTCCCCGGGCCTTGTTACCCTTGCTTCCCTGGACGTGGAAGCCTAGGGTCGTGGTTCTTGACTGCACTTCACTTTGAAGGGTAGGGGACACATGCGAGTTGAAGGACGGACCGACAGGAAACACAGAACACTGAGAGTAGCCACTTGAGTACACTCTGCTCCGACGAAGGGCTCAGGAGGTCTCCGCCTCGCCTCCGCCTCGGTGCGGAACGCCCGGGGCTCTGCGGTGCCAGGCGGCCACCTGGAAGGCAGGCCCGAGGGAGGAAAACGTGGGGAGCAGGGAGTAGGCTCTCGGGGATGTGGACCCCTTCCAGGTCCCCCGTTCAAGCCGTGAGTCACCTCTTGGTTCCTTGCCACCGGGGCCTCCGTCAAGAGCGGACGACAAAAGGCAAAAAGGCAACGACGGGGCTCAAGTGCCGTGTGCAGCTGGTTTCAACTCACGGTCGCGCCCCGCTCCCCCGCGGCCACGGAGACGCAGGCACGTCCGCGCCTGCTGAGCTCCAGCTGCCCCTGCACCGCGCAAAGGCACAGCGAGATGCCCGCGCGGCTCCCACCCGCTCGGGCCCGCCCGGAAACTACAGCTCCCGGCAGGCCCCGCGCCGGCCGCGCGCCCCCGCCCCGCACGCCCCGGCCCCCCGCCCCCGGGCCTCAGGACGGGACGGGGAGGAGGGAGGGAGGAAGGGGCGCCAGCGGCTGGCGGGATCCTGCGAGGCGCGTGAAGCCTCGCTGGCGCCTCGTCTGGACTCCAGACGCTGGCGGCCGCGGAGTTTCTCACGACTGGGGGAGCCCGCCTCTGTAAGTAGTCGCCTCAGGGAGCGCGGATCAGACCCTGAAAAAGTTAGCGTCGCCGCGGCCGCCGCTTTGTTCTCGCGGCCCGTCGGGTGAGGCGGCGGCGGCCCCTCCCCCACCCGCCCGCCCGCACGCGGCGGCGGCGGCGGCGGCGGCGGCGGCGGGACTCGGGCCCCGCGCGGGGCTGGGCGGCGACCGCCGGGGCTGGGCGGGAAGTTGGCGGAGCGCGAGGCGGGGGGAGCGGGCGGGGGCGCCGCGGCGAGCGGGGGGCGCCGGCGCGGCCGCCCGCTGGGGCTAAGTTCCGGCGCGGGCGCGGAGGCCAAGTTGGGTCGGCGCTCGGCGGGCGACCACCGCGCGCGGCCGCTTCGGGAGCCGGACCGGGAGAGTCAAGCTGCAGAATGTGGGATGAGATGAGCCTCCTTCTCCTTCTTCTTCTTTTTTTTTTTTTTCTTTTCGTTTCATCACTGGGTGGTGTAGCCTTCTCAAAAGGAGTGAGTAAATGGTGCTTAGAGTGTGAGCCCCCACCCCAGTTTCCTGATTGTGCTTAGTTTTGCAAGTTGCAGCCTTGCTGTGGAGTGAGCTGTTCTCACCCCCGGGGAGGATTTTCTTCAGATGAAACGCTGAGGAGCGCGACTGTTTCTTGGAGCAGTAACAATAACCACATACTACTTACTGGTCGATGGCCTGTTGGATATTTTATCTGAAATCCTCTCAGTCAGAAGCGTAGGCCTTGCCGACAGCGCTCACGAATATGAACCAAGCGACGAGCCCGTGGGAGACCTGCAGACTTTTCCGTACACAGATTGATGGCTTGGACATAACTGTCTCTTCAACCACACCCATCCCCACAGGAAATAAGATATCGGTGTCATCTTTGATTAGGAAGGATAAGTTACACCCTGAACGACTATTTTGTACGACCCGGCTTTAATGAGCTGTGGCCGCAAATGAAACAAAAACTTTTTAGAAATGCCTTAATCTGTACTCTGGGAAATGCCGTATTGTATTACTTGTCGCTACTTCTACTCTGTACTTAATATCGCAGTTCTGAACCAACATTTTAGCGACTGTGATTTTTGCTCGGATCGAACTTACATGCCAACGTCTAGCGCATTGAGGGCAGGGAATACCCACCTCTCAGTTTGCTACTGTGGACATCCATAAAAGTTCCCCGAGCTAGCTAGCTCTCGACTTCTAAGTTTTATTTTATTAAAGAACCTTTTTTTCTTCCTCTCGCGTTAGGATCTGAATTGAGAGCAGGACTGAAAATTCAGCCGAAAAGAAGTTACAAGTTTTATAGTAAAAGCATTTTAAACATGTCACAGAATCTTTCATGTTAGGTTTTGGTTCAGCAGGTAACATAGATGTATGGTAGACCTGATCAGATAAGCTGGCGGTATTTAACAGGCCAGTTTCCATACTAAGTTCTATAGTTCGGTGGATAGCGTTTCACTTTTTTTTTTTTTTTAAAGATTTTATTTATTTATTCATGAGAGACAGAGAGAGAGAGAGAGACAGGCAGAGGGAGAAGCAGGCTCCATGCAGAGAGCCTGATGTGGGACTCATCCCTGGACTCCAGGATCACGCCCTGGGCAGAAGGCAGGTGCTAAACCGCTGGGCCACCCAGGGATCCCCCAGCATTTCACTTTTTAGGATGACTCACATTCAAGATGTTGACTGATATCTTGAGACTAATTTTTTTTTTTAATTTTTTTTTACGTTTTTATTTATTTATGATAGTCACAGAGAGAGAGAGAGAGAGAGGCAGAGACACAGGCAGAGGGAGAAGCAGGCTCCATGCACCGGGAGCCTGACGTGGGATTCGATCCCGGATCTCCAGGATCGCGCCCTGGGCCAAAGGCAGGCGCCAAACCGCTGCGCCACCCAGGGATCCCTGAGACTAATTTTTTAAGCAATCTCAGGTAATAATGAATCTTTTAGATATGCAAAGCTTTCAGTTTCAATAGATGACCTCTTTTTTTTTTTTTTAGATGACCTCTTTATTTTTTTTTATTTATTTTTTTTTTTTATGATAGTCATACAGAGAGAGAGAGAGAGAGGGGCAGAGACATAGGCAGAGGGAGAAGCAGGCTCCATGCACCGGGAGCCTGATGTGGGATTCGATCCCGGGTCTCCAGGATCACGCCCTGGGCCAAAGGCAGGCGCCAAACCGCTGCGCCACCCAGGGATCCCTAGATGACCTCTTTAAAAGAAATTTCTCTCAGGTAGTTTTTAACTTAACATTGGCATATGCAAAAAAGGCTTTAATAAATCAAGCCTTAGGACGTTAAGGTTTTAAAATTACATTGGAATTGGAAAAAAAATCTCATACGGAAAAAAATGAATTTAATGGTCATTAAATGGACTTTTAAGGGACATTTTCTCATTTTTAAAAAGACTTTCTAAAATAGATGAAAATATTACGGTATTGAAATTAGTTGCTCATTTTTAAAAGAAACTACTTTTACAGAAATGGCTACATGAGGAAATTATTTGCTAGTACAGATTTTTATTTAATAATCATTCTTATAGTTCACAATCTTCTGTGCTGGTAGTACTTTGAGTCTCTGATTGTGTAATTTAAATTGAACTTGTATGTGTGCCTCTTTGGAGCAGTGGGAAAATTTGAGATGATATACTTAGGAGATGTTTTAATTTTAACTTTAGTACAGAATAAAAATTTTCTCCACTTGTGTGGTTTACAGTGACATTGTATGAGAAATTGCTCATTGGCTGTCAGCCAGTCAAATTTCTCAGATATCACTGGGCAAAGAGAGGCGATGAAGGTTCATCAAGCCCAGCATAGATTCATACAGCATTGCCAGATTGGCAGGCTGTAATCTTATTACTGGATAAACTTTTCAGTGCCTGAGCAGAGAGCAGACATGGTGTGTTCGCTGTACTCTCTCTGAGAGTGGAAGGTCTGAGATTTAAATGTCACTAGTCCAGATGAACAGAATTTTAGCAGCAACAATTTAGTTGAATGCTTAGCTCTTAGGAAAAGTATTATATTAATCTAAGGAAACAGTTATATTTTGAAAATCTATAGATGTCCGGATTGCTGCAGACTATGAATTTAAAAAACCAACAAAGCTATTTGAATTGTTAATACAGTATACAATATAAAAGCACACTAAGATTATTAAGCCAGGTCAAGCCTGTATCAGGGCAAAACATAGACATTGACTTCAGGACACTAAGAATTGCTCTGGAAAAGGCCACATGCTTTTTTACATGTTAAAAAAATACATGTATATATCAAATCAACAGGAAAAAAAAAAAAAGACCATTCATTAGTGTTCCTAGCACACAAAACTAAATCGAACCACTACTGGTGGTAGGGAGTCATGGTAGATATTATGCTAGTCTGAATAGGAAAAGCGTTTTACCTCTTTAGTCTTTACTGATTACCAAAAGGACACTGGCTACACTAAATAATGAGCTTCCTTTTGAAGTGTTTAAAACCTGGATTTGTTTTGTCTTCCTGGAATCCTCTTCCCTCCTCTCTCTCCTTCCCTGACTTCTATTTATCCTTTAGGTCTTAGCTTATTAAGCACACTTCCTTAAGGTCACCTTGTGTGAGACCCCAGCTGAAATTAGGTCCTTTAAGTATACTTGTCATATCATTTTTCACAATTTGTAGTTAACTTGCTATTTTTGTGTGTGGTATTTGTTTAATGTGTGTGTCCCACATCACTCTGTAAGCTCCAGAGAGAGCAGTATCCATGTATGTTTTGGTTACTGCTGTATAACCACAGTGTCTCTAATAGTCTGGCATATAATAGGCACTCAGTAAATGTCGAAGGAAAATGCTTTTTGAGTTTCTAAGTAGAGGCTTTGCTAAGTTAGGAGATATGTACATGCAGGAGGGAGATAAGGGATTGGGAGAGAAAGGTGGATCGCCTTGTGATGTTTCCATAAAGTGACAGGCCTTTGTTTTACCTTGTCTGTAGTAATAGGGCAGGTTGGGCTCAAGATTCCTTTTTTTTTTTTTTTTTTAAGATTTTATTTATTTATTCATGAGAGACAGAGAGAAAGAGAGAGAGAGAGAGAGGCAGAGACACAGGCAGAGGGGGGGAGCAGGCTTCATGCAGGGAGCCCGATGGCAGGGAACCCGATGTGGGTCTCCAGAATCAGGCCCTGGGCTGAAGGCGGCGCTAAACCACTGAGCCATCTGGGCTGCCCCTCAAGATTCTTTTAATGTTTCATCTTTTGTTTCCATTCAACAGTGGTGATGGATTATGTAAACTCATTTGGATGGGATATGTGACAGAAAGCTCCCCAAAAGAGTATTTGAGATGTTCCAAATAAATATATTAATTGGCGTTGGTGGTATAGTGGTGAGCATAGCTACCTTCCAAATAAACATATTAGAAATGCTTGCCAATTGATAGCTGTTAGAAACAAACATATCTCGATACATAGTTTATAAATTAGTAATTGTCTTGTCTTAGTTTCCTAATTGAAACATAAAGACAAAATAAGTTACTAGATTTTTTGATACTAATCTTAATATTTTTCAGCCTACATCCTACTGCATCTTATCCAGCAAATCAGGGTTCCATAAAATAAAAGGAGAAAACAGATGGTTTGAGTGGGCAGAAGCTAATATGACAGCTCATTTAGTTTCTTCTATTTGTTTTTGTGCTGCCACTTTAAAAAATCTTTTTTATACAAAATTTCCAAGATGTAAAATTTATGTAGCTGATTAATAGTTATCAGTAGTTCTGATAAATTGATCGATTGCATTATTAGACAGTTACTATTATTTGGCTAATATTAACAGGTATAATAAAATGAAAATTTAGGGCAGCCCCGGTGGTGCAGTGATTTGGCGCCGCCTGCAGCCTGGGGTGTGATCCTGGAGACCCTGGATCGAGTCCCACATCGGGCTCCCTGCATGGAGCCTGCTTCTCCCTCTGCCTGTGTCTCTGCCTCTCTCTCTGTGTCTATGAATAAATTTAAAAGAAAAAGAAAATTTAGTGGGAAGACATCCATCGAAAATAAATTATTACTGAACACAGCGGTGTCTTGTATTTTGAAGTATTTAACCTAAATACAGTATCATTTGTATTTTACTACCTTTTTTTTCTTTATCACAGTTTAGCTTTTGAAACTACTAGAGTCAAGTATGTTAAGTAGCTCATTACCTCAGGAGGTGGAGGGAAATAGTAGAAAGAACATGGGCTTTGCAGTCAGGGAAACTTTAGTTTGAATCCCAGGTTCCATCTCATATTAGTTGTGAGCAAGCAACTTCTCTGAAACTCTAGTTCCTTTCCTTAAAACAGAATTAAATCTCATAGGGTTGTTATAAGGATGTAATAAAGTATCATATCTGAATTACAGCTTTTGGCCTAAAGTAGGACCTTCATGATTAATTCTTTCATGTAATTACTATGAAAATTATTGGGACTTAATGAGCACTTAACTGTAAGCCAGGTCCTATTGAAGGTACTTTACATGCAGTAGCTTCATCCTCATAACGTCCTGTGAAGTAAGCAAGTACTGCTCTTATCTTTATTTCTCTGCAGTGATACTGAATAAAGGTGATTATTCTCCTACCACCTTTTCAAATATTTGAAGACCATTATTCTATTTAGTTTTGTTAAGCATATATTTGTCACATGACATCGTTTTAACCTTTATCTGGATGCATGCTCTTATTTTTTTTAATCAATATAACTCTTATAAATGTGGAGTGTACAAATGAACACAATGTAGGCTGATTAGCAACAGAGTTTACAGATTGATGTTGATGTGTTCTCGGTGTCCTGGGGGGTTAGATTTGCATTGATTCTTTTAGTCAACGATTAGCAGCCCTTATTAATAAAATCTTAGGTGGCCTTTTAAGAAGAGCTTCTGAATGAGCTCTTCATTTCTTCTTCATTGCATATTTAACTTTTTGAAACTAAATGTAAAGCTTTACACTCACCCTTGTTACATTTCACTTTGTCTGTTTATCCTTGATTGTATACTCTGAGGATTTTATAAGCATGCCTTCTGTGTCTTTATCTTATAAATAGTCAAAATATAGGGCCAGGGACAAAGTTCCAAGGCACATCCCCTAAAGACTTTTTTCATCTGGGTTGATATAGACCAGGAAACTTCCCTGACTGCACTAACATCCAAGTCACACTCAACATATTTTCAAAAACAGCATGGAAAACCATCTTGAATACTGTTTTGTCCAGAATACACTTTTTCCCCCCGTGGCTTTGCTAATTGTGTGATCTTGGGCAAGTACTTTAATTTCTAAGCCTGTTTTCCACCTATAAAATGGGTTGTTGCAGAGGATTAAATGAAGTAACACACATGAAGTGCTTATCTGACAGATAGTTGGAGCTCAGTGACTATAAGTTATTATTCTTATTTCCTGCAACTAAGAAGTCTGAAAATCATTCTTTCCAAGATCTACATGCAGTGGATTTGGCATTATTTGTTCTGTTTGAATTCATGCTGTCATCTAGTGATTATTATATTCTTTTCTGAGTATTCAGACACCACATGTTTTCATAATCTATTTTCAGATTTGACTAAAGATTAATTATTAAGTTTATATGTCTGTGATTTCTGAAATCTTCCCCACTGTCCCAGCTCATAAAATTTGAAGCAACTCTGACCCATCTCCAGGCCCTCAACCCTCTCCAAGATTGCAGGAGTCAGCTTTGTGATTACACTTGTTAATTGCTTTAGCAGCATAGAATGAATTGCATCTGGAACCAAAGACTTGCACTCGTAAAAAGTTGTTTTAGTTTCTCTAATTCACCAGACTTGGGTTTCGGTTCTCATTGCTCTTCTACAACTTTAGTTTAAAAACTTAGGAGAAGATAAGCAAAATACAAGTTGAGCAATTCTGCCTTCTTTACGTGCTCTCTCAACCTTAACAACATCCTCTCTGAGCAGTGATTCTTTCAGTTCCTTGTTCTCTTTGACAAACAGTATGTTATTGTGGAGATACCACTTGGTAAGAAAGTATGAAACTTGGGTCCTAATTCCCCCTCCACCTCTTAATACCCATGTGATGCTGGGCATGTTGCTTTATCTGCTTATGCTTCTATTTTTTTCGTCTGCAAAAATCTATTTGTCTCCAAAGAGATAGGCATAAGGTAAAAAGTATGTAAAACATTTCTAAGATGTTGAGTGCTGTCACATATAAGGTGGAGTAATATTTATTTGAATGTGGTTATAAAAGCTTTTATCTTTGAACAGTTTTTTTCTAAGCCTTAGTTTTTCCTGAGCTTTCGAATTCTTGTTACTGTATCTGTATGCTTTGCTCTCCCGTTATGTTCATCCTAATTTATTTAGCCCCATTAACTACTCTTCAGAGAGTCATTCTGCAACCACATTGGATGCTTCGGTCTTTTGGATCATTGGAATTGTTTACAGCTATATATGTAAAATTTAGACAGATCCCTATGAGTCATTTCTCTTAGGCCATCAGGATCTTACCTTTTGTTTTGTTTTTGAACTGTCCTGTTATAAACTGTGATACATTTGTAACTGAGCCTAGTGCTTTTTACTTTTAGAAAGCATTTATACTAAGATCACTTCCTCCCATGTTCCTGTCATAAATATGTCGTTCACATTATAACTGTGCATAGTATGTCCCCTTCGGCTTCCTTAGTCTTCTGAAAGAAATCTGTCAACAAAGCAAGTCACCAATCATATTTTGGCAGAGTTAGACTTTCTGATATAAAAGAGAATACTCTTAATGTGTCTTTATTATGACACATTAATGTTATACATCTTTTGTATGGCTGAGTGGTATGTACTTTATTTCTATAACAGTGTCAGTTTTAACCTTCTTTTTAGTACCTTCTATTTTTTTCTTTTTGTTTGTTTTGTAGTCCTAACTCAGTTGTATATTTGTGGAATAAAAGTGTTTGATTTTCAGGTTTCAGTTATTAGTGAAGATTGTCAGGGGCTTTGTGGTGGTGGCAGTGCTGATGGTGAGCAGAAGTGTTTTCCTAAAACTATACGTGCAGCAAAAAATGTCTCTGATAACTAGACCCCCCCAGAATGCCCACCCATTTGGATTTCTCAGTGAGTTATAAACATGCAACCAAAACTTACCATTTAAGAAAATTACAGGGATTCTTGCAGTTTTAAAATAATGTCAAATGAGTATAAAATATTAAGAGTGTTTTTAAAATTCCTTTCAGGCTGACTGCATTTCAGAAAGCATCAACTTTTCGTCAGTGGACCCATTCGTCAAGTGAAATATGCCTGCACTGTTTTAAAAAGCTTTGTGCTTCATCATGGAAAAATTTCCTCCCCTGCCAAAATGAAAGACATTTGAGAAGGTGATTTAAGGTGTGGACATTTGAGAAAGTGCCCCATCAAATCAGTAAACCTCAAGATAAGAGTTAAATAGATTAATCCTAAACACTTATTTTTTAAACCAGGAGGATTTCATCTTAATAGAAAAACAACTTTTATTCAATATGTATTTTCTGAGATTAAAAGAGAGAGACAAGAGTAGACTTAAAAGAAAATAAATGAAGATGGTTAGTAAAGAAGCAATGTCAACTCTTTTCTGATGAGGATAATTCAGTAATGTTAAATCCTTTCCAAATCCTTGGTTGTGGTCCTAAAGACAAGACTCGTTTTTGATGGGACTGATGCTAAGGGAAGTAGGACCTTTTTTATATTCTACTCACAGTTGTAGAAGTTGCAGTCATTGGCATGAGTGGCTTAAAAGAGGAAATAAAATTGTTTTCAATTAAATCCAAAAGTACAGTCATTTTTTTACTGCTGTGATTTTAAAAGCCTCTTCATAACCACTGAAAAAAGAATTGACAACTCTTTTAAAAGATTAAAGAAAGGCAGATGTCTGCAAACAATTCCCCTCCATCAGCCCAGAAGTCTGTATTACCTGCTACTCTTCCTGCTGTGCTTCCAGCTCCTTCTCCCTGTTCAAGTCCTAAAACAGGACTGTCTGCCCGACTCTCTAATGGAAGCTTCAGTGCACCATCACTCACCAACTCCAGAGGCTCAGAGCATACAATTTCATTTCTGCTGCAAATTGGCCTTACACGGGAGAGCGTTACCATCGAAGCCCAGGAATTATCTTTATCTGCCGTCAAGGATCTTGTGTGCTCCGTTGTTTATCAAAAGGTACCATGCATGCTATTTATGTCAGTAGTTTTTCTCCTATTGTTTCAGATACTTTTCTATAAATTATACATGCAACAGTGAGTTAACACATTTGGATCAATCGTTTATATCCTAATTTGGATCATTTTGGCAGAGTGCTAATAGACTAGAAGCCTAAAGTCTGAAATTTCAGATTCTAACAACTGGAGCTTTTATCCTAACTTCAAAATATTGCCTATTCAGTTTTTCTTTTGAGAAAGGAAGATTCATGTACAAGTCTCATTTGTTTTTAGAGAAAACAGGAGGTAGAAGGTGCAGGGCATCCAGGTGGCTTACCAAAAGGATGGGCCTCTGTCCATACCTCTTCCTAGGTGCGCTGTGTTCTGCCCTCTTTTTGTACCTTCTTCCTTCCCTTTAAGTCTTGATTTCACCTGTACTGCCATTTAATATGCAAAGACCACTCCCTCTTGCTTAAAAAAATAGGTAAATTAGTTTTGAATACGACGATATATAAATTGAAGGTGGCTTTATTTTGTTTCCCTTCCTACCTCCTGCCCTATACTATACCATTTTTTGAAGAACCTGAGCTATAAATGTCTTTATTAATCTTGATTTGATGGGTAAATGTTCTCTATTTTATATTAAAACTATATTTAAGTAAGAATTTGTTACATTTTATTTTTAATGGACTGAGCATATGTTTCAAACAAATTAGTATACTTCTTATTTTAAAAATCATGTTAGGTGAGATTGATATATTTTTACTCAGGATCCTCATCTTACTGTTTGTGTTTTAACATCTTATGTTTTATATGATTTATTATTATCTTCTGATGTAAAAGTAATTAACAGTCTAAAATGTTATGCAGTTTGTAGAAATAGCCTGTGCCTCCTGTGTGGCAACAGTAACTCATCTATTGAAATGTGGCCTAAGGATTAACTTTCCTTTCTTAGATCTGTAGAACCATCTGCCTGTCTCTTAAGTATCTTTACTTTTATTTTCTTTCATTAATTGTTACAGAGGTTTTTCACAAATATTTTGACTAGGTTTTTAAAGGTAAGATTTTAACTACAGTTTGTAACTTGAATGTTTTCTTTTTATTTGAGCCCATAGAAATTGATAACTAATGTCTTAGTTGAGTCTGTATTATTGTTTTCAATTTTATAAAATTTCACTTCGTTCTTATATACATACAGAGTCTTATATACATACTGATTTTCACATTACCTCATTCTTAATATAGATGTGAGATGTGGGTCGATGGATCAAACTCTTAGGAAACTAGGTTAAAAATCATAATCCATGAACAATTACAGCGATAGCAAGGAAATTGGATAGAGCTGGAAAAAAGCTAACTTAGGGTAAACTTTATATAAATATAAAATAGAATTACTGATTATAGAGCTAGCCAGCATAAAATGAGTATCATAGTAAACTGAATTTGAATCAGTATTATAATGATATAGGGATGTATTTGGCAAAAATATATAGTATATATAGGGTGTAAACATATTACACACTATTTTTGACATTTGCTGGGATCCTAACTGTTGTTTGTGTAGTATAAAAGAGTTTTGAGCTTGAAACTAGGTGAGCTGTAGTGTTTAATTTCTGTATTACTTTGCACAAGTGATGTGACTTCTCTAGATTACAGTTTCCAAATCTATCAAATGATTGAGTTGGGACAATTTCTGGTGTGTAATTCCAGCAGTGAGATTCAGAATCATTTAATCTAAATTTTGGTCTTCACTGCTAGAGACAGATGAAGGAGAAAGGTGTTTCAATGGATGACTTGCTCCAGGCTGAGTCCGAGAAAAATCTTAAGAGCATCAGCTTGAATTCTGAGATTTTATAGAGGTGTCTCATGGATCCCTAACTTACCTGGAGGATGGAAAAACCAAGTCAGAAGTACTTTTGTTTTTACTTTCCCTCTTTCCTATGGCACTTGTTCACTAGTCGCCCATTTTCATTACTTGAACCTTGTATAGCTCCAGGTTTACTGCCAGTACTCTCATGGGCATGCCTGCGTTTCTTCACTTCTATTCTTAGTAATTGCATTTACCTGAACCTTTTAAAAGATAGGTTACTGGTTAAATTTTAGGAAATAGATTAACCAAATGTCTCTTCCCTCAAAAAGCTTATAATCTACTGAAGGAAACATGCTCACCAGAGTAAAATATAAAGAGTAGAAAGTGAAGTTAAAGAGTGCTCTTCTCAGATAGATAAAGGATGTGGGAAGACTTCAAAAAGAAAATGACATTTCATTTGATACCTTAAAGAATGAGCAAGATTTCAATAACGTGGTGGGAGGTAAGGAATACATTCCAGATAAAAGAATCAAGATGAGCAAAGATACAGAAGGGGAAAAGAGGAAGATTATAATAGGTAACGTTTACTGAGTGCCTGCTTCAGGAGCTTTGCATTCACTTTTTCTGACTAATCCTCACAACACTTTGTGGTGCATCTCAAACTTTAATGTGTATGCCAATCATCTAGTGATTTCTACTACGATGTAGATTTGGGATGAGTAAGTTTGGGGTTGGTCTGCATTTGTAGTATACTCTTAAGTGATATAGATGTTCCTTTTCTAAGGACCTCACTGAGTAGAAAGGGTATAGGTGTTATAACTGCTACTGAATAAAGGAGGAAACTGAATTTCAAAGGCATTTAATTACTGAAAGTCAGAATTCAAACACAGGTCTTTTTTTTTTTTTTTTTTTTACGATTTTATTTATTTGAGAGGGAGAGTGAGTGAGAGAGAGAGAGAGCATGAGCGGAGGGGAGGGGCAGAGTAGGAGGGAGAAGTAGGCTCCCTACTCCATCCCAGGACCCTGGGATCATGACCTGAGCTGAAGGCAGATGCTTAACTGACTGAGCACCCTGAATGCTCCCAAACACAGGTCTTTTTTTTTTTTTAACTCAAAAACCTGTATCCTCTTTTCACTGCACCACACTTAACTTCCTTGTGCCAAAGAAAAGTTTCCCACTTGATTCCTGTAAGAATGGAGATTTAACTAAGGTCTATGTGCAGCAATGCAACATGATCAGATTTGTGTTTTGGAAAGCTTAAATGTGTAACTAAGTGTAATATAAAGTAAGGAGATCAGGTAGGAAGCCATTATAATGAAGAATGGAACTGAAATGGTTGGAAAGTGATGGTATATTTGAAGGGTATTGGGAAAGTAGTGTTGGTAAAACTTGACAGCCTATCGAACATAGAGGAAGAATAAATGGCAGAGGGGCGGTGTGAGTGATGGATGGGCGTTGATACTGGTAACCAAGATAGAAAATTCAGGAAGAAAAGTAAGGTTTTTCTGGGGAGATAATGGGACTGATTTTTATCAAACTCTAATACGACAGAGTTCCTGTGTTCTAGAAATTTTTAAAGATTAGGGCTCTAGTGTCTGCTGTGACTCTTGAAATGGAATCATTATTCCTCCAGAGGAATCTTCCCATCTCTGGGTTTGCAGAGAAACAAACAAGGCTGAAAAGTAATGAAAATAGCTCTTGGTTTGGAGGACAGAGGAAAAGCTTCTAAAAGTTAGTGAAATAAGCCCTACTTTTAAATTAAGAGAGGAAGCTACCTGACCTATAATTTCATGTTAACAATATTTTAGATATTCTAAAATGCATTTTTAGTCTACCCATAATACCGAAGGTATATTCTATCTATTTTACATTTTTTGCTGTCCAGTGTTAACAATATATTAGTAATAATTGATATCAGATATAAGGAATAGGAATTTGACCTTAGGTTTAAGAATGCCATTTACAAATTTGTAAGGCTTTTTAAATTACTACTGTAGAGTATGGTTTGTGGAATTCTTTAAAAGTTTTTGTAATTATTAAAGAAGGAGACATTGTGTGTGTACATGGATGGAGGAGAGGGAGATCTACAAGATATATAGGATATATAGATAACATAGTAAGTGCAGAACAGGACATACTATGCTATCATTTTGTATTACACATGCTTACACATACATATGTACACATACATGATTTCTTGATTGTTTTTAGATGACCTTGGAAGGAGAGAGAGTTTTCTTCCAGGAAGGGTACTGGTGACTGGGGAATAAGAGTGAAAAGGAGATTTACATTTCATTTATACCCTTGTGTACCTTTTGGATTTTGTGCCTTATACATGTATTCCATATTCAGAAATAATATTTAAATATTTTTTAGAATAACAGTGCAGTGATCTAAAAGGAATGACCATTACATTTTAAAATTATTTTGTTGGGTAAGATTGGATTTTATGTTGCTTTATTTTCTAGCACCTTTCAGACATTAACTAGAAATGTGCCATATAATATATGCAGTTATTTTTCTCTCTTTAAAGAGATATTTTTGTTAGGTGTTTGTCTTTAAAAATCAGATGAGATTTAATTTACTTATAATAAAATTCATCCATGTTAAGATCATAAGTTTGATGAATTTTAACAGTTGTGTGCAGTTGTGCAACTATCACCCATTCAAGATATAGAGCATTTCTGTCACCCCATAAGTTCCCTCTTATACTTTTGCAGTCTTTTCCTCATGCTCATCCTGGTCCTGGACTACCATTACTCTGCATTCTGTTACCGTGATTACATGTTTTCTAGATTTTCAAATAAATGAAGTCATATAGAATGTAGTCTTTTGTTCTGCCATCTTTCACATATCTCAGTGTTTTTTGCTTTTTGCTTTTAATTCATCCATGCTGTTAGGTATGTCAGTAGTTCCTTTTTGTGGCTGAGTACTCTTCCATTGCATGGCTATACTATACTTTGTTTATTCATTCATCAGTTGATTGATATTAGAGTTTTTTCTAATTTGGGGGCATTATGAATAAAGTTGCTATGGACATTATCATTCAAATCTTGCTTGTAGTTACATATTTTCATTTCCTTGGGGAAATTTTTAAGAGTAACATGGCTGTATGCTTACCAACACTTGGTATTTCCAATCTTTTTATTTTTTTATTTTTTTAAAATTATTTATTTATTTATTTATGATAGTTACACAGAGAGAGAGAGAGGCAGAGACACAGGCAGAGGGAGAAGCAGGCTCCATGCACTGGGAGCCTGACGTGGGATTCGATCCCGGGTCTCCAGGATCGTGCCCTGGGCCAAAGGCAGGCGCCAAACCACTGCGCCACCCAGGGATCCCCCAATCTTTTTAATTTAACCTTTCTGATTGGTATGTAGTAATATCTATTTGTGGTTTTAATTTGCATTTTCCTAATTACAAATAAGATAGGCTATCTGTCCATGGGCTTAATTGCCATTCACGTATTTTTTTGGTTAAGTTCTGTACAGATTATCTTATTGAGGTATAAAAAGTTCTTTAACATTTCAGATAAAAGTTCTTATCAGATATAAAATGCAGATGTCTTCTTTTAGTCTGTGATTTCTTTTCATCCTTTCTCTTTAAATAATAGTCTAAATAATCATCATTTTAAAGGCTACTGTTAGTCACCTTGATGCATAGTAGTTTACAGCCAGTTTCTTATTCTGGTCATTTATGTTGCTAATGATTTTTTTTTTTTTCAGTTTTATGGAGATATAATTGATATATAAATTTGTATTAGTTTAAGGTATACAACATAATGATATATGTATATTTTGCAGAATGATAACTACAATAAATGTAGTTAACATATATCACCTCCTACGGTTAATTTTTTTCTTGTGATGAGAACTCCTCTAAGATCTATTCTCTTAGCAGCCTTCAAATATACAGTAAAGAATTGTTAACTATAGTCATCTTGCTCTACATCACATTGCCAGAACTTATTTAGCTTATAACTAGGAGTTTGTACCCTTTGAGCACTTTTACTCATTTTCACCCTCTACCTCCGGTAACCACTAATCTGTCCTGTTTCTGTAGGTTAAGTTATATGAGATTCCACATATAAGTGAGATCATACAGTAGTTTTCTTGCTCTGCTTGACTTATTTAACATAATGCCCATAAGGTTCACCCATGCTGTCACAAATGGTAGGATTTCCTTCCTTTTGTGGCTGAATAATATTCTATTTTATTTATACCACAATTTCTTCATTCATCTTTGGATGGACATTTGGTTGTTTTCCTGTCTTGGCTATTGTAAATATAAAGATGCATTGACTTGGAGTGCAGATAATCTATTAGAGGTAGTGATTTTGTTTTCTTCAGATATATACCCAGAAATGGAGTTCCTGGGTCATACGGTAGTTCTATTTTTAATTTTTTGAGGAATGTCCACACTGTTTTCTATAGTGGATGCATAAATTTAGATTCTCACAGCAGTGCACAAAGGTTCCCTTTTCTTCACATTCTCACCAACACTTGTTATCTCTTGTCTTGTTGATGATAGCCATTCTGACAGCCATAAGGTGATATCTCCTTGTGGTTTTAATTTGCATTTCCCTGATGATTAGTGATAGGGAGGACCTTATCATGTGCCTGCTGGCTAATTGTATATCTTCTTTAGGGTAAGGTCTATTCAGTTCTTCCACCCATTTCTAAATGAGATTGTTTGTTTTTGCCATTGAGTTTTAGGAGTTCTTTTTATATTTTGGCTGTTAAACCCTTATCAGATGCATGTTTTGCAAATACTTTTCCCCCTTTGTAGTTGCCTTTTCATTTTGTTAGTAGTTTCTTTTGCTGCGAAGCTTTATAGTTTAATGTAGTCCCACTGGTTTATTTTTGCTTTTGTTGTCTTGTGTTTGGTGTCAGATCCAAAGAGTCATTGCCAAGAATGATGTCAAGGAATTTATTTCCTATGTTTTCTATTTGGAGTTTTGTGGTTTCAGGTATTTATTTCCTATGTTTTCTATTTGGAGTTTTGTGGTTTCAGGTGGTATGTTAAAGTCTTAAGTCCATTTTGAGTTGATTTTTTATCTATGGTCTGAAATAGGGGTTCAGTTTCATTCTTTTGCACATCCCAGTTCTCCCAGCACCATTTGTTGAAAAAAATGTCTTTTCCATTGTATATTTCTGATTTCTTTTTTTTTTTTTTAAGATTTTATTTATTTATTCATGAGAGAGACAGAGAGAGGCAGAGACACAGGCAGAGGAAGAAGCAGGCTCCATGCAGGAAGCCCAATGTGGGACTTGATCCCTGGACTCTGGGATCACGCTGTGAGCCAAAGGCAGAGGCTCAACCCCTGAGCCACCTAGACATCCCTTCTTGGTTTCTTTGTGAAATTCTGTCAGAAATTCATCGACCATATGTGCATAGGTTTATTTCTAGGCTCTCTGTTCCATTGATTTATATGTCCATTCTTAGGCCAGTACCATAGTGTTTTGATTATGATAGCTTTGAAGTATAGTTTGAAATCAAGAAGTGTAAATGCTTCCAGCTTTGTGGAACTGAAGATTGCTTTGGCTATTCAGGATCTTTTGTGTTTCTGTATAAATTTTAAGATTGTTTTTTCCGTTTCTGTGAAAAATACCATTGGAAATTTTATAGGGATTGCATTGAATCTGTAGATTATTTTGGGTAGTATGGGTATTTTAATAATAGTCTTTAATAATAGTCCATGAACACAGAATATTTTTCCATTTATTTGGATCTTTTTCAATTTCTTTTGTTAATGCCTTACAATTTTTAGTGTGTAGATCTTTCACCTTCTTCATTAAATTTATTTATAGGTATTTTGGGGTTTTTTGATGCAATTATACATGGGATTGTTTTCTTAATTTCTCTTTCGGATGTTAACTTATTGTATAGAAGGGCAACTGATTTTTGTATATTGATTTTGTATCTGGCAACTTCACTGAATTTGTTTATTAATTCTAACAAAATTTTGGGTGGAGTGTTTCATGTCACTTACAAATATAGCCAATTTTACTTCTTCCTTTCTTAGATGTCTTTTATTTCTTTGTCTTGCCTAAATGTTCTGGCTAGGACTTCCAGTACTATATTGGAAAGTGTCAAGAATGAACATCCCTGTCTTGTTCCTGATCTTCGGTTTCCGCCCCAAGTATGGTGTTAGTTGTGGGCTTGTCATATACAGGCTCTGTTATCTGTTATGTTGAAGTATTTTTCCTCTCTATCTCACTTCATTTAGAGTTTTTGTCATGAATTGATGTTGAATTTTGTCAAATGCTTTTTCTGCGCCTGTTGAGATGACAATATGATTTTTATCCTTTATTATGTTAATATGGTATTGCATTTATTGATTTGCAGATGTTGAACTATCCTTGCATCACTGGAATAAATCCACTTGATCATGGTATATGACATTTGTATGCTAACATTTGTTGAGGATATTTGCCTATGTGTTCAACAAGAATGTTGGGTTATAATTTTTTTTTCTTGTAGTGTCCTTGTCTGTCTTTGGTATCAGGGTAATGCTGGCCTTATGAGCCTGGAAATGTTCCTTCCTCTTTATTGTTTGGAAGAGTTTGAGAAGGATTGGTATTCTTTAAATGTTTGGTAGAATTTACCAGTGAAGCCATCTGGGTTTTTGTTTGTTGTTGGGAGGATTTTGATTACCAATTCCATCTTTTTACTATGAATTGGTCTGTTAATATTTTCTACTCATTCATGATTTAGGCTTGGTAGATTGTTCTAGGAATATATTCATTTCTTCCAACTGTCCAATTTGTTGGTTTATAATTGTTTATAGAAGCCTTTTATGATCCTTTGTACAGTGTCACTTCTTTCATTTGTAATTTTAAGTCCTCTTTTTCTTTAAGGTAAAGGTTTGTCTGTTTTGCTTATCTTTTAAAAAAAAACAGCTCAATTTCATTCATCTTTTCTATTATCATTTTAGTCTATTTATTTTCACTATGATCTTTGTAATTCTTTCCTTCTGCTAACTTTGGGCTTCGTTTATTATTTTTCTAGTCCCTTGAGGTGTAAAGTTAGGTTGTTTGAGATCTTTTCTTTTTTTCTTAATGTAGGCATTTATTGCTATGAACTCTCTCAGAACTTGCTGCATCCCATAGGTTTGGTATGTATTTTCATTTTCATTTGTCTCAAGATATTGATTTCTCTTTGATCTTGCCTTGTTGACTCATTGTACAGTTGCATGTTGTTTAATGTCCACATATTTGTGAATTTTCCAGGATTTTTTTTGTTTTTGTAATTGATTTCTAGTTTCATACCATTGTCCTGAGGAAAGATGTCTAATATGATTTCAGTCCTGTTAAATTTATTGACTTGAAAAAAAAAAATTTATTGACTTGTTTTGTGGCCTAACATGGTCTTTCCTGGTGAATGTTCCATGTTTGCTTGAGAATAATATGAATTCTGCTACTTTAGGATGGAATGTTACTGTAAATGTCTGTTAAGTTTATGGTCCAATGTATAGTTTAATTCCGTTGTTCCTTTTTGATTTTCTATCTGGATGATCTATCCATTGTTGAAAGTGTGGTATTAAAGTGTGTTGTATTGTATTTGTATAGTAATTGTATTTTATGTTCATTACCCTATTGTATAGGTGTCTATGTCTTCTTTCAAGTATCTTATTATTGGCTTTATATACTTTATAAAGGCCTTTATAGGTGCCTCTATATTGGGTGCATAAATATTTACAAATTTTGTCTCTTATTACAGTCTTTGGCTTAAAGTTTATTTTGTCTGATCTAAGTTAGGTTATATACTTTTCATTATGATGCACTATACTCTTCATTCTTTTATTTTTTTTCTCTTCATTCTTTTAACAGTATCATTTAGAGAGCCAAAAATTATAATTTTAAATGAAGTACAATTAACTTTTTCCTTTATGGATAGTGCTTTTGTTTCATATTTAAAAAGTATTTGCCTGGGGTGCTGGGGTGGCTCATTTGTTTAGGCCTCTGCCTTAAACTCAGGTCACAATCTCAGGGTCCTGGGATCGAGCCCTGCATCAGGCTCCTTCTCAGAGTGAAGTCTGCTTCTTCCTCTGACTGCCCCCCCTCCACTTGTGCTCTCTTTCTCTCTCTCACTATCAAATAAATAAAATCTTCTTTTAAAAAGTATTTGCCAAAAAAAAAAAAAAAAAGTATTTGCCTAAATGAAGATAACAAAGGTTTTATTCCCTGTTTTCTTCTGGAAGTTTCATAGTTTTAGCTTTTACCTTTATAGTCCATATGTTAGTTCTTTGAGGCTGCCACAGCTGCATGGCTTAAACAATAGAAATTTTTCTGACAGGCTAGCTGTTTCTAATTGAAGTATCAGTTGGGTTTGTTCCTTCTAAGGGCTATAAGTAAGAATCTGTTTTTTGCCTCTCTCCCAGTCTTTAAGGCCTCAAACTTTCTTTGAGATGTTCTCCCTGTGTCTTCATATTGTCTTCTCTTTATATATATCTGTGTTTACAAATTTCCCCTTTTTATAAGGACACCGTCCTGTTGGGCTAGGGTGCTCTTTAGAGACTTCATCCTACCTGGATCATCTGTCTACAAAAGCCGTATTTCCAAAGGTCACATTCACAGTTACTGGGGGTTAGGACTTAACATCTTTTGGAGGAATACAGTTCAACTCATAACAATCCGTTTCAAAATAATTTTTATATATGGTGTGAGGTAAAGGTTAAGCTTCATTTCTTTGCATTGAACATCCAATTTTTCCCAGACCTTTTGTTGAAAAGACTATATTCTTCCCTCTTTGAATTACTTTAGTAACTATATTGTAAATTAGTTGACCACATATGTTTTGATCTATTTCTGAACATTGTTTTGCTTTATTGACCTATGTATGTGTACCTTTAAACTAATTTCACATTGTCTTCAATTCTTTAGTTTTGTGAAGACATGAAGTCAGATGCATTAAGTTCTCCAGCTTTGTTCTGTTTTTCAAAATTGTTTTGACCATTCTGTGTCCTTTACATTTCCATTAAAATCAATGTGACAATTTCTACAAAAACAAAAACTATTGAAGTTGTGTACATTATTTGTTGTCTGTTTCGTGTTTTTGATACAGTTATAAATGGGGTTTTAAAAAATCTGAGTCTGATTTTTCATTTTATTATATAGAAATATTGTGATTCATGTACATTGATATTGTGTCCTGCAACCTTGCAAAACCTAATTTATTATTTCTGATAACTTTAAAAAATTCTTTAGGATTCTCTACATAGATGATCGTTTGTAAATAGAGTTTTATGCTTTGCCTTCCAAAATTTCATTTCTTTTTCTTGTTTTGTACTGGAGTCTTCAGTATTGCATAGGAGTGATAAGGTGGATATCTGTGCCTTGTTATTACCAGTCTTAAAAGGAAAAGCATTTGGTCTTCCACCATTGAGTTTCATGTAAATTTTTTTAGATGTCCTTTATCAAGTTGAAGAAATTCCTGTCCCTAGTTGGCTTAGATGTTTTATCCTGAATGATAATAAATTTGGTAAATACTTTTTCTGGATGTATGTATTCTTATCTTTTAGTCTGTTAATATGGAAGTATGTTGGCTTACTTTTGAATGTAAAACCAACCTTGCATTCCCAGAACAAATCCTCCTGGTCATCATATATTATCCTTTTTTATATTGTCCTTGATTCAATATACCTATATTTTCTTTATATTTTCCTGTCTAAGATAATGAATGTATTGGCCTGTAATTTTTTTTCTTCTATTATCTTTGTGTGGTTTTGGGATCAAGGTAATGTTGGCCTCACAAAAATGGGTTTGGATGTATTTCCCTCCTGTTTTCTGAATAAATTTGTATAAAACTGATATTATTTCTTCCTGATATATTTGATAGAATTCACCAGTGAAGCCATCCGTGTCTGGAATTTTTTTTTTTTTTTGAGAGGTTTTTAACTCAATTTCTCTAATTGGTATAGAGCTATTCAGATTATTTCTTTGTGAGCACACTTTGGTAATTTGTGTCTTTAAAGGAAAATTTTCATCTCATCTGAGTTGGCAAATCCATTGGTGAAATTTGTATTTAATGTTCATTACCCTTTATTTTATTTTAAATTTATTTTTTTTTATGATAGTCACACAGAGAGAGAGAGAGAGAGAGAGGCAGAGACACAGGCAGAGGGAGAAGCAGGCTCCATGCACCGGGGCCCGACGTGGGACTCGATCCGGGTCTCCAGGGTCGCGCCCTGGGCCAAAGGCAGGCGCCAAACCGCTGCGCCACCCAGGGATCCCTGTTCATTACCCTTTAAAGTGATTTTCTCTATTATTGTGTGTTTTCTATTTTTTCATTTTCTTTTTTCTCCCTTCTTTGAATTTAACTTTTTTTTTCAGTTTCTTTTTTTAATTATTTTTTATTTTTAAATTTTTATTTATTTATGATAGTCACACAGAGAGAGAGAGAGAGAAGCAGAGACATAGGCAGAGGGAGAAGCAGGCTCCATGCACTGGGAGCCTGACGTGGGATTTGATCCCAGGTCTCTAGGATCGCGCCCTGGGCCAAAGGCAGGCGCTAAACCGCTGCACCACCCAGGGATCCCCTTTTTTTCAGTTTCTTAAAGTGGAAGCCTCAGTCATTGTTTGGAGTCTTGTCTTTTTTATATGTGTCTAGTACTATAAGTTTCCTTGTAATCACTGCTTTAACTGCATGCCACAAACTTATATGTTGTGTTGTCATTTACATTTTGTTTAAATTATTTCCTAATTTCTCATGATTTCATCTGTAGTCCGTGGATTGTTTAACTTGGAAGCATTTAAAAGTTTTTTGGATATTTTTCTGATCTATTGATTTCTAGCTTTATTTTAATTTTGGCCAAGAATATACTTTAATTTCAATCTATATAATTTGAGGGTTTGTTTTTGTAGTGTAGGATTCTGCTCTATACTACATTCTGAATGTTACACATGCAGTTTTAAAAAATGTATATTCGGCTCTTGTTGAGTGAAGTTTTCTATAAAAGTCAGGTCAAGTTGGGTTGATGGTATTTTCTCTACCTTTATGGATTTCTTTTTTACTTGTTCTACCATTTATTGAGAAAGGAGTATTGAAACCTCTGGCTGTAATTTTAGGTTTGTCTGTTGGTCCTTTCAGTTTTAAATAATAGACATGAAAAACATGAAGCAAAAATTATTTGCAGGCACATTTAGGATTTTTACAGCCTTTGATATATTTGATTTCTTTTTCAGTGTAAGTTTTTTCCCTTATCTCTGGTAATGTACTGTTCTGAAGTCATCTTTGTGTGGTATTAATATAACCATTCTCACTTTTTTTTTCCCAAAAACGTACTGTTTGTATTGTGGTATATTTTTGCTTACAGCCTCTGTCTTCATGTGTGAAGGGGGGTTTTTTGTAAATTAAATATGCTTGAGTTATGTTTTTTAAGTTCAGTCTGACAATTTCTACTTTATAAGTGCTTAGACCATTTATATTTAATACAGTGTTTAATATAGATCCATTTAAATATATTGTTTTCTGTTCACCCTTCTGGTCTTGGGTCATTTTCTCTCTCATTTTTGAATCAAGTATGTACTGTAAGTCCATTTTATCTCCACTGTTGGTTTATTACACTCTAAAAATGTTTTTAAGCAATTGCTCTAGTGCCAGAGTCAATAGACTACATCTTTGGGCCCAAATCTGACCTACCATCTCTTTTGTGAATAGAGTTTTATTGGGACATTGCATGCTCATTCATTTATATCTTGTCTGTGGCTGCTTTTATGCTGCAACAGCAGAGTTAAGTATCTGTGACAGAGACCATATGGTACACCAAGTTTAAAATATTAGTATCTGGCCTTTTACAGAAAATTTTTGTTAAGGATGCCTGGGTGGCTCAGTGAATGAGCATCTGCCTTCAGCTCAGGGTGTGATCCCGAGGTCCTGGGATCAAGTCTTGCATCAGGCTCCTCATAGGGGAGCTTCCCTATGTATCTGCCTCTCTCTCTGTGTGTCTCTCATGAATAAATAAATAAAATCTGTAAAACGAATTTTTTTTTTGCCAACCCTTGCTCTAATTTATATAATATGCATCTTTATCAGGGATGTCTTCTAACAATATCATATTACTCTAGGTATGATGTAATGTATACCTTAGAATAGTATATTTCTATTTTCCTTCTGTTGTCACTTGTACTATTGATGTCTTACATTTTATTTCTGTAAACAGTTGATTCTCATTATTTGTGATAGTTATAATCTGTAAAGTGCCTCAAACATTGAATTAGTGAATATTCAATAGTTGCTCCTAGGGGAAATACAGGGTTAGGTTCCTGTTGAGCATCTCACAACAATTTTTTCAACCAGTAAATACATAACCTTGCTTTAAATGTTTGTATGTTTTATATGTGTTTCTGTTTAAAGTTGCCTTATTTAATTTATATTGTTGATTCACCAATAATATATTGATCTCATGGCCAACAGCACTGTAATTTATGCCTGATTGAAGCTTCTATAACACATATTCTCTTCATAAGGTATATCATAAGCTACTTGCTCTTAGGAACACTAGACAGCACTAAAGGATGATGCTTGGGGGGTGATTTTAAACAGAAAAACCACCATCAAAAAAGCCCCCAAATTCAGAACACATGACAATAAATAGACCGTGAAAGGGACATGTGTTTTTATACTGTAAAGAGTTGAAACAAGAGTTCAGAGCATCACCTTGTTTGACATCAGCTGGTAACATGCATGAGAGTGATTCAAATTTTTTGTTTTCTGTGCATGTCTGTGAATGACTGCAAAAGCACAGAAAGTATTAATTTTTGGTTACAAATTTTAGCAAGTAGGCATGTTTGCAGATCTAGAGTCTGTGAATGATGAGCATCAGCTGTTGCTGCAGATCCCACAACACATTGTAATTCTTGCTTTTTAAATTTTTATTTTTTAAAGATTTTATTTATTTATTCATGAGAGACACAAGAGAGAGACAGAGACATAGGCAGAGGGAGAAGTAGGCTCCATGCAGGGAGCCCAGTGTGGGACTCAATCCTGGGACTCCAGGATCATGACCTGAGCTGAAGGCAGATGCTCAACCTCTGAGCCACCCAGGCGTCCCTAATTCTTGCTTTTAACAGTAAATTATGTTTTAAAGAAATTGAAAGTGAGAAAAATTACCTTTTATATTTATTCACATATTTAACATTTTTATTACTTTGTCTTAGATCCAAACTGTATGCAATATGTTCTTTTCTCTGGCTTCATTTACAGTTTTTGTCTTCTCAGTTTTCATCAGTTTGAATATGATTGCTCTTTTGTGGTTTTCTTTCTGTTTTTGTTGCTGGAGTCTATTGAACTTGGTCTTGAAGTTATAGGTTCTTCAATTTGGGAAACTTCTTGTATTCATTAAAGCTTCCTTTAGTCTTTCCTGTGTGCCATTTTTACTACCCTTAAAAAATTTTCCTGAACATGTCCTTGTTTGCTTTTCTCCTCATCTTCTATCTAATATAGGCTTTCATTTGAAATATATAGTGTAATGGAAAGCTATTTGAATTGCCTCTGGGTTGTGCCATGACATCTGAGTGAATGCATTATTTTAAAGCATTTTTCAGTCCCAGCCTTCTGTAGGAAATAGGTTGAAGGAGTATGAACCAAGCTCCTTGTTAAAGTTTTCCATTATTCAGTAATTTTTGATAAGATAGTAAATTGGTTACAATCAAATGAACAACCTCTAATACATACACTTTGACAAATGCACTTCAGTATGTCTGTTTTTTTCCTTGTAAAATCTTACCAATAACTTTTAAACACCCCACAAGATTATTGATTACTTTGTCATTGAGCATTTACTGCCTTTTTTTTTAAGGAGCAAAATCTTTAAATTTTGTTTCATCGTATTTATGCAAAAGTAGCTAAATTTTCAAAAATCTTTTATTATAGACCACATGTTGTAAAGGATCGAGATTTTTAAGTGTTTACAGACTCCGTATATGTGGTTTGAAGGTTACAAGGAATTTAGTTTGTAACCGTGGTTTTCAACCCTGGCTGCCCCTTAAAACAACCAGGAAGCTTAACAAACCCTTCCCTAGACAGACCAGTTAAGTCAGGCTTTCTGGGAATGGAGAGTCTGTTTAAGTGTTCTGTATCTATGGTTCTAAGGAGTAGCCAGAGTCAGGTACCTAAATGTAATGGAAATCAGTAAGCTTAAAAGACTGGATAAGTAATAAACTGAAGATATTTTTCCAAATATTTGAATTGTATGTTTTGTTGTTATATAATTATATATGCATATATATATATTACATATATATATAATGTGTGTATGTATATAAATCTTGTATACAAATTCAAAAATTCAGTGAGGTCTGCATCTGATTATAGGTTAATATGGTAGTTGAAAATTTTAGATAGAAAAATAAGTGCTAGTGATTTCATTTCTTTTACTTGGCAGTTTGCAGAGAGTTAAATAGTGTGGTACAATGACCCCTTACCAGCTGCCATTATCTGTTACGGCTTCATGCAATTGAACAAATATTTGTGGTACACTTATTCTATTCAGTCACAGTGCTAGATACCATTGAGTTACCAAGATGAAAGATAAATTTTCTGCCCCAATGATTGATGCTTTGGAAAAAGAGAAGACGAGTGAATGTAAGCTATTGTAATATAAGGTAGAACATCGTAAGACCTGAAATAAATGTACAGAATGGCAAATGACTCAAAGGAATGACTACCATCTCATTCAGGAGTTATGAAAGCTTGCTTTAAACCCTACTTTATGCTTTTGTTATCACCAACTATGGCCCTTCACCTCGGGAAATAAATCTTAGTGACTAGTACAATGCCCTGCAACTACTTTGACAGCTTGTAGCATGGATAAAGCAAGATGCCTTTAACATCCTCAATAATCTGAAACCTGTGTATTTATGCACATATGGATTTTCTTTCCCCATGGGTAAATGAATAAAGCTGTATGATTGTGCTTCCTAGTAGTGCTCTAAATTTTATGTGAGCTAGAAATTCATGGTGATTTCTATTCTATTCATGGTAATTGCATTTACCATCCCACCATCATTTTTCTTTCAGCACCTTAAATCATAAGTTGCCTTTTATGGAGATCATGAGAATAGTAAAACATAACATTTTATATATATATCCATTTAATTACCATGTGCTGTGCTCTTCATTCCTGGACAAACTTATATTTAAACTTTAATTATATTGATTGTAATTGTTCTTTTACTTGAGTGTAGCCACCATAAAACTGTAAGCTCTGTGAGGTCAGACATGGGCACAGTAAGTGTTCAGCAAATAGTTTTTGGTTGAATAAATATAAAAAACTCCTATGAAACATGGCTATGGTTTTTAAAACCATGGTTATTAAAAACATGAATTTTGGGGTCAAATTTGTGTTTATCTCTACCACTTGCCAGTATGTATATTAAATGATACATTTTGCTTAGTCCAAAACATAGCACATAGCAATCTCACAACGTTAGCTTAGTAATGTTATTATGAGTCTGACTTTAGTGGTTTTTAAACTGAAAAGACAAAACTTTAGCCACACATACTTAGGGAACCCGTTTCTGTTGGGAGTTTACTGGAAATTAGTGGTGATCCAGAAGCAAGTGAAAGCCACTACCAGTTAAGTTTATGTTTTGCTTTTGTACTTTACAGAATATATACGTGTCATAATCTATTTTCTGCTATGTAGAAGACAACTGAGTTGTTTCTTAATCTGTATAGGTAAATTATTCACAATTTTCTGTTAGCTCTACGAACGTTCTTTTTATTCGTGCAGAAAATCAGAGGTTAATGGTATATTAATTCTGTGGTTTAATTGTTTATTTGGGCCACATGTGTCTATTTCATGTGCATTCTTTAGCTTCTAAATTGATTTTGTCTTGGAATAATTGTAGTATATTCCTCAGGGGATGATGTAGTTATATGATCCTTTAGATTAATGATGATTACAGATGTGACTTCAGAATCATAATTTTAGTTCAGCTGATTTAACTAGTTACTGTTATTTTTTAAAGATGTTTACAAGTTTATTCATTCATGAGAGACACAGATGGAGAGGCAGAGACATAGGCAGAGGGAGAAACAGGCTTCATGTGGGGAGCCGGATGCAGGACTGAATCCTGGGACCCCAGGATCTCAGTCTGAGCCAAAAGCAGGTACTCAACCACTGAGCCACCCAGGCGCCCTAGTTACTGTTATTGAGCATTGAGTTAAACATGCTTTTTTGTTTCTATGCCCTTGGACCATTATATCTAATATATGGAATTGAGATATTCCTGCACCATATGCACATTCCCAAGAATTAAACTGCCAGAAGGAGCCTGTAGAGCAACTATAAAGGCATAAGGATGGTTAAATGAAACTGTAAGATTTTTGATATCAATAGAAGGACATGAAAACCAACCAAGAGTACATTAATATCTCCATTAGGAAAAAAAATGATGAAAGTATCTATTGATAACTGTCTTAAGAAATGGATGAATCCAGATATAAATAAAATTTTAAATTTTGTGAAATATTTAAAAGACTTTGTGAGAGATATGTATTTTCGTATTCCTGAAAAAGGAAGACTGATAGTATATATACTATTTTTAGTTGCCAATTAAATTATGTTTTCCATTCAAGATTTTATGGGGATTCTTTTTATCCTAACAATATTTTTCTAAAGTTTACCTGAGACAAAAAGCCAAAAAGCATAAAGTTAAAAGTCTGAAAAATAAGAGAAAGGGAGAGAATAAAAAGCTACAATAATGGAAACTATATACTATGTGAATAGTAATAGATGCATAGTACCTTTTAGGTATTTGACTAAAGAGGTATGAGAAATAAAAAGGAATCATTTTTCAGAAGTGGAGTTTAGAAAACAAGTTAGGCAATGAGAGGAGTATTAACATAGACCTCCACTTAATATCTGACACCAGGTTAAATTTCAGAGGAATTACGGTTAAATATGAGAACTCAGATCAAAGGCATATGAGAATTAAATGGAATTAAATATTTACCAAACTTATAGGGAGTAGGATATATCACTTTCATAACAGGAAAAGGAAGCACAAGGGAAAAGAACAGTTTAGAGATTTGAGTACTGAAAATTAAAATATTTACATATGTAAAAATAAAAATAAGATTGAGGAAATACTACACAAGTATTATATATTGTTAATGTCTTTATACTGTAAAGAGCTCTTGTATTGATAAGAAAACACTGATCTCCGAATATTTAATCAAATGATTTAAAAGTATATTTCATAAAAATATTAAACAAATTAGTAAACAGGCATGTGGGGAAATGTTCAAAATAGTAGTAATAAATACAGACTAGGAATGGTGTTCAATTAGGGGAAAAATGAAATTGATATTTCCAGCATAGATAAGGATATGGTAAAACTTCATAGAAATAGAGAACAGTCAAAGATTTCAGGTTTATAATAAGCTAAAAATGGGATTGAATTTTAACAGATAATACAAAACATAAGCTGAGTTTTTTTTAAGAAAATATCTAACAGGGGACGCCTGGGTGGCTCAGCGGTTGAGCATCTGCCTTCGGCTGGGGTGTGATCCTGGGGTCTCAGGATTGAGTTCTATATCGGGCTCCCTGCATGGAGCCTGCTTCTCTCTGCCTGTGTCTCTGCCTCTCTCTCTCTGTCTCTCTCATGAATAAATAAATAAAATCTTTAAACAAAAACAAAAAAAAGAAAATATCTAACAAACCATTTATAGTTGAGTTTTGCTTAAAACTGGGATATGACCAAAAGTGGTCACTTTTTGAATGCAGTCCAATTTCATGACACATCCTGAGGGTGAATTGGGTGGAGTTTCTTTTGTTGTTGTTGTCTTTAACATAAACCAAAAATTTAGCTTCCTTTTCTTGAAGATTTGAAATACTTCCAACATTTATATTGCATTGAGATTAGTTCTGTCTTACTCATCTTTCTGTCCCCCCCAAATGCTTTAGTAGACATTTCTTAAAGGACACATTCTACTTCCTTTTACTGCTGAAAACAATACTGCAGATAATCTATGGTGGTAGTTCATCTTTACGGATGAAATGAAATGATTTATAAAAAGAAAGAAGCAGGTAAGCATGAGTATTCTTTTCCATTCTGTTTCATGTATTGGTACTTTAGTTGTGCTGTTCCAACTACATTTTCAGTTATTTAGTTCAAAGAACTCTTTCTTCCTGGGATTGTGCAAAAGGCCAGCTTCTTGAAATACCTAATATTATTCACTCTGAGAACACCAGTGAACTTTTTCCTTGTAAGAATGTAGGTTAGCATTGTTTAATTGGCAAATATTATAGCTCCACTATCTAATCTTAATGTATAAGATTAAATTAAACAAGTGGTTCTCAACCAGAGTGCTTATGATTGATCCCTGTCAACATTTAGCAATTTCTGGAGACTTTTTTTTTTTTTTTTTTTTGATTGTCACTGCTGGGGAGAGAGGGAGTGCTACTGGCATCTAGTGGGTAGAGGGCAGGGATGCTACTGCAGTGCTCCAGAGAGCCTCCCACAACAAAGAATAATCTGGTCCCAAACACTAGTAGTGTATGTTCAAGATGTGACCTATAGTTTGAGAGCTTTCAAATAGGATTTCTAGTTCGGCTTAGACATGTTTGTTTTAAGTTTAGAATACATGGTTTCTGTTGTGAGTATGGATATAGTTAATGTAAATTTTAATTTTTATTGAAGTATAGCTGACATACAATGTATATTAGTTTCAGGAATGGATGTAAAATTTTAGACTTACATGGTAGATTCCTTTATATATATATTGGCTTATAAAGCAGACTTAGCAACAAACAGAATCTCTTCCTTCTAGAAGTTTATAGGTTGAAGAGAATGCTTAAAACTGATGAAACTGAAAGAACTAGTGAAACTGGCTACCAGAACTGAGAGGGCAGACAAGTCTGAGCATCTGTAGAATTGAAGTTGAGCCAAACAGAAACTAGATCTCTGCTGGGAGGCTACTACCAAAGAGTCAGATTACAGGGAGCAAATCAAAACTGAAGGGACAGACCAAAAGCTTTGCCTATCTTAGAGTGATTGTGCATAGATTCCCAATGTCAAAATTGTATTAGTGATTAAGCCTGTACTGCTACTCTTCTGTTATTAGCGTATGTTTTTTAAACAAGAGAATAATCCAAGAAAGAGGTAGCAGGGTTCTAAAGCCAAAGACATATGCAGGTGGAGATTTTGATTCTTCCATTTGTTTTGTGATTATAGACCCTTTTCAGGTCACTCCAGATTTTCACTTGCAAAGCTGGGATCATGATTTCTACCTTCATTAAAAAAATTTGGTGATAAAATGTAAAGCTCTTTATTATTATTATTATTATTATTATTAATTATTATTTTTAATGTAAAGCTCTTAATGCAGTGTTTGTCACATAATTCATTCCCTCAGAATAGTAATACTCATAGTTTTAAAATCTCTATTATCTGGAAAGATCACTGATCATGTAGTGTTCTTAAAATTTTAATAAATACCATTCTTTCTATACACTGACATCGCTTTATTCATGCCTTTTGATTTTAGTGTTTAGTATATGACAAGCTATAAAAATTTGAGATCAAGTGTTTATCAGAGGAATGGGATTAGCCTATGTCAAGTCCTTTCCATGATGCCTGGTGCGTATTAACTACTCTCAGTGGATGTTAGTTCCTCACGTTCTTGATTTCATACTGCCAAGGAGCTTAGAAAATAGTACTATGATGCTACCACTGTATTGTGTTAATTTGTTGAATGAACATAATAGATGTAATTGGAGTAATAAAGGAAATCGGCCAACAGCAATTCATTTTAAACTGTAATAGTGTTTACTGAAGTTGAAATGACTCTTAACTAAAGCAAACTCTCTGCTTTTAGCTGATTTAAAACATTTGTTTTCAGTTTTGACCATTTACATGACACTAGACCTGAAGAATTTTTGCTTCTGTATTCTAGTTTAGGAGTGATTTTGATCTCCTTGTCAAGTGAATACATTGTTTCTGCAGGCGTGGATTGGGTATAATTTTCTGCTTGCTAAAGTAGACCTAAAACCCCAGCTGTGCCTTTTGTTTTCTGGAAATCAGTTGTCGTTCTGTGCTGGTTGTTTTTTTTTTTTTTTTCCTGCCCCTTTCTTTCTACTACAGCTGTATTGCAGTGGCTAGGTGACGTCCTACTCTTTACACTACATTTTTTTTTTTTTTTTTTTTTTGTCTTGGCAAAATAATGCCATTACTAATCTGGAGGCTCAAACTGGAAGAAAGATTTTTTTTTTTTTTTCAATTTTGCTGGATATTCAGGTAAAGATGTTGGCTAGAATGGAAAGTTCCCGAAAGTTTGAATTAAAGATAAATAGAACTAATAGCAAAACAAGGAAAAAAGGAAATGAAAAAAGATTACTCTGGTTTGTGTCAAAAGAGAAATGGTGTTAAATGAAGCAGCTCCTCTAGTGTGTCATATCCAGAAAATCCTAAATTGAAGATTAATGATGAAAGTTAAGAATAAATTCAGAGTCCACACTGCATAATTTTCTTATTGACTCATCTAGACTGTAGTGCCTTCTCTCTGTATATAGAAATAGTCATTGAAATCCTTCTCTTCAACGACATACTTAAATAGCATATTTGTTTCTGGGAATTTTATTAGTGTTAAATTAGTTCCCTTTGCTCTGTAGTCAGCAGCTTTTTTCAGCTTTTTTTAAGTTAAATATTAAATTCTAGGTACTGGACATTGAGTAGGGAGCAGGAAAAGAGAGTTCCCTCGCCCTTGTGGAACTTACTAGGATCTGGTTTATCATTACTTACTATGATTTACTTGACATCAAATTTTAAAATTACTTAAGTATTCAACTTCTCAAATTAAGTGAATATAAAGAAACCTGTGGCGCTAAGAATGTTCTATATCTTGACCTGGGTGGTAGTTACATGGGTGTATGTACATGTGTGTAGTTCCGTATTCTCATTAAGATTATTGCATTTTACTCATTATATTTCACTGTAAACTTTTTATTTTTTTATTTTTTTATTTTTTTAAATTTTTATTTATTTGTGATAGTCACAGAGAGAGAGAGAGAGAGAGAATGAGGCAGAGACACAGGCAGAGGGAGAAGCAGGCTCCATGCACCGGGAGCCTGATGTGGGATTCGATCCCGGGTCTCCAGGATCGCGCCCTGGGCCAAAGGCAGGCACCAAACCGCTGCGCCATCCAGGGATCCCTACTGTAAACTTTTTAAAATTAGATATGCATTGAAACCCTCCAGTGGTTCCCATCGCACCTAGAAAAACCATAGTTCTTTAAAAAGTATACAGTAATAAATTTTTGTTCAGATAATGTTAAATTCTGAAGCCGTGTTAATGTGTAAAAATTGTATTTAACAAAGAAGAATTAAAAACTTGAAAACTTACCTCATCTAACATTTTACTGATGCGATTTTTATGACATGAACTTTAAACTGTTCATTTTAAATAACTCTCAAAATATAGTATTGCTTGAAGGAATTTTATTTTTAAGTATTGGAACTTTTTAATTATAAACAAGTGTTAATACCATCAAAAGTAATTTCCTAAGATGGGTATAGAAAGATGCTGTTTTTTGTTATTGGAGCCATCTTTATAGTAAAAATAAAGACATGCGGAATGTAAAGTGGGCAAAGAGAGTAGCGATGCATAAGGAAGGGGTGAGCAGGGATCCCTGGGTGGCGCAGCGGTTTGGCGCCTGCCTTTGGCCCAGGGCGTGATCCTGGAGACCCGGGATTGAATCCCACGTCGGGCTCCCCGTGCATGGAGCCTGCTTCTCCCTCTGCCTGTGTCTCTGGCTCTCTCTCTTTCTCTCTGTATGACTATCATAAATAAATAAAAAATTTAAAAAAAAAAAAAAAGGAAGGGGTGAGCATTTGATAATTTAGGATGAAATTCCATTCCTCTCCTATGTGGACTGGGAAAAGACTTCATTTTGCAGAGTCAAGAGGAGTCGTTTGCACAGTCTGTAGAGAGCAAGTGTAGAAAAGCCTGGGGGAATTTGGAATGAGGCCAAATTAAAGGCCTATTTGGTTCTACCTTGCTTAGCTCTTTTGCTGTTTCTTTCATTTCCTCTTTTCTTCTTTTAATCAAGACTGAGGTAGGCCAGGGAAGGAAATATGGGCATATGTAGGTTTCTTTGTCAACTTCCTTCCATATTTTCAGTCTCTATATTCTTGACCCCTTTATTCTCCAGAGTAGGGTTTCTCTTCAGCACTGTCAACATTTTAGGCTGGATAATTCTTTGTTCTGTGCAGTATCCTATGCATCATAGGATGTTTAACAGCATCCCTGGCCTCTACCCACTAGATGCCAGTACCTACATTGTAACAATCCCAGTGTCTCAAGACATCACCGTATACCTTCTGGAGAACAAAATTACCTTGATTAAGAGCCCTAGTTTAGGAATAAGCTAAATAAATAGCCAGTGACAGTTATGACAGTTACTAAGTGTGTTATCACCTCTGCTGCTCTTCTAATTTTGTTCCCTATCACAAATGACTTTCTTTCCCATGAAAGTAGAATGCTTAGAAAGTGTCATACCATTTTATTAGCTAAGACTTGCGTTCTGGATGGTAAAGAGAAAAGAGTCCAATGAAAATTGTGAATTTATAAATGTAATCAAGAGTTGATTTTCAGGGACGCCTGGGTGGCTTAGTGGTTGACTATCTGCTTTTGGCTCAGTATGATCCTGAGTACCAGGATCGAGTCGCAATTGGGCTCCCTGCATGGAGCCTGCTGCTCCCTCTGCCTGTTGTATCTCTGCCTCTGTGTGTGTGTGTGTCTCTCATGAATAAATAAATAAATAACATCTTTTAAAAAATTGATTTTCATTAGTTTGCTAGAATATCTTCCTCTTAAAATTATACAACTTTGAAAGGGAAAAAAGTTCTTTTGTTCTTTTCTACTGGAGTCTGGCTTAAATAAAGCTATTATTTTGGTAAAGCTTTTTCTGTATAGGATGTCTTATTGGCATCATATCGTTTTGAGAAATTCAACATATATGCTATTAAATATACAGGGTTTTTTGTGTTTTTTGATATGTTGTTGAGGACTTATTAAGGATTTCCTACGTATGAGAACTATTTTGAGGAATGGTTACATTTGGAGTTTTAAAGATCTGTTAATCCATTAAAAATGCTCAAAGAATATGAATAACTAATGTATAGAAAAGGAAATACAGATGACCTGTATGCATGTAAAAATGTTCAAATTCATGTAATTAAAACTATACTGAAATACCATTTTTTACCTAACATTAACAGATTCATTAAGAACTAAATTGTGTGTTTCCTCCCCACCCCTCACATCCATATATTGAAGCCTTAACTCTCATTCAGTGTGACTTTAGAGGTAGGACTTTTAGGAAGTAATTAAGGTTAAATGAAGTCAGAGGGTTCTAGTCTGATAGGATTGGTGGCTTTATAAGAAGTGGAAGAGAGAGTCTTTCTCTCCTCCCATGTGCATTTTTGGAGGTGAGGTTATCTGAGCACTCAGTGAGAGAAGGCTGTCTGCAAATCAGGAAGAGGCCTCCTAAGAACTTTACCATGCTAATACCCTGATCTCAGGAGTCTAGCCTCCTGCAATCTGAGAAAATAAATTTGTGTCAGAAACTCCATTTATGATATTTTATTAATGTAACATAAGCTGACTAATAGTATAAAATAGGATGTGGAAAAAATAAGTACTCATTATTGCTTACAGAAACATAAATTGGTATGGTCTCTATAAAAACATTTTGGCAATATCTAAAAATGTCAAGGGGTGCCTGGGTGGCCCAGTCGGTTAAGTGTCTGACTTACGATTTTGGCTCAGGTCACAGTCTCAGGGTCGTGATATCAAGCCTCATGTTGGGCTCATCCATGCTGGGTGTGGAGCCTGCTTAAGATTGTCTTTCTTCCTCTCCTCCTGCTTCTTCCCCCCACCCTCTCACCCGCATGCACGTGCTCTCTCTAAAAAAAATAAAAAAAAAAAAAGTGTCAAATGTGTGTATTCTTTGACCTAGCAAATCTACTTCTAGGAAGTAATCTTATTCATATACTCAAAAAGTGGAAAGAGATACATATATAAGATTATATATTGGATGTTTGTAATAACAAAAGATTTGAAACAATAGCTAAGATTTATATAGCGCCCAAAATGGATTAGGAGTTTTAAGCTCTTTAGGTGTACTCATTTAATTCTCATGACCACCTTATGAAGTAGGGGATACAGAAACTTGAGGTTAAGCAAGTGTGTCACATTTATACATTGAGTAAGTGAAATGGATCAGGATTTGAATTCAAAGCAGTTGGCCTTTGTTTTTTTCCTGGACCCATATCACATCAGTAGGGAACTAGTAAAATAAAAGTATACAATTGTGTAAAAAAAAAAAAAAGAATTAGGTACAAAATGTCTTCAGAAGGATACTAAGGAAAACTGGCAACATTATTGACTGTGGCAGGGATAATTGGGCAACTCCAGCATAGATTTTGCACTGTATTCTTTTATACTTTAAAAATTTTGAGCCATGTGAGTAAATTGCCTAGTTTTAAAAAGTGTATATTATATCCCAAAATATTAATAAGTTATCTGTGAATATACATGTGTGTATAAATGGATGAGTAAACAAATGGGGGAAAATAGATCAATCTCACATGCAGAAGAATTCCAAATAATTTATATAGATATTCTGCCTTCAAGGAGAAGGAACATTAACTCACCATTCCTTAAGAGTGGGCTGCACAGGGGTGCCTGGGTGGCTTCTTTGGTTGAGTATATAACTCTTGGGTTCGGCTAGGGTCATGATCTTGGGGTTGTGGTGTCATGATCTGTGCTCAGCATGGAGCCTCTGCCCTGCTTGCTTCTCCTCAACCTCTGCTCATGGACATGCATGTGTGGTATCTCTTTCTCAAATAAATAAAATCTTTAAAAAAAAAAAAAAAGTGGGCTGCACATAGTGACTGACTTCCAGAGGGTACTGTATTAGAGGCTCAAATGGAATAGCTTTGCAGTGAGAAACCTGACAAATGCTACCTTAGCTAGATAATCAAGGTCTACATAAATAACAACAAATCCTGTTGGGTTTAGGTACACTAAATATGATGTGATGAGAACGACACTTTACCTCTTCTTCCCCAAAACCCATATCTCCAATACAATGACAAAAACATCAATTAGATTTTAATGGTGGGGCATTCTACACAATACCTGGTGTTTAGTCAAGGTCATTAGAACCCAGCGAAGTCTGAGAAAACACTGTTACAGCCAAAAGAGGCCATGACAAAGAGACATGACAGTTAAAGGTAAGTATTCTGTGGGATCCTGGGACAGAAAAAGGTAATTGAGTAAAAGCTAAGGAAAATCTAAATAAAGTACTTTAGTTAATGATAATTATCAGTATTAGTTCACTAATTGTAATTACCTTATTAATATATTAATATATTAATAATAGGGGAAACTAGGTGTGGGCTATATGGGATCTCTATGTACTATTGTCTCAATTTTTCTGTAACTCAAAAATTGTTTTTAAAAATAGTCTGTTTTTCAAACAATATGTATAATAAACATACTGAATTATATAAAAGTAAACTTGTAATTCAGGTGTCCATGTCTTACTCCACAGAGCTTAACCATAAACCTGGGAAGAGAGCCTTAGTATCATTTTTTAAGGTGATTCTATACACTAGAGTTGAGATATGGCTTAAGAATGATTCCTGCTTGAAAATCTTATTTCTGAATTTTTTTAAAAAAGATTTCGTTTTATTTGAGAGAGAGAGCACAAGCAGGGGGGTAGAGAGGTAGGAGAGGAAGAGGGAGAAGCAGACTTCTCGCTGAGCAGGGAGCCCTATGCAGCCCTATGCAGCACTTGATCCCAGGATCCTGATCTCTTCAGCTGAGATTACCTGAGCTGAAGGCAGATGCATAACCGAATGAGCCACTGAGGTGCCCCTCTGAATTTTTAAAGATTATGACCTATATATTGAAATAATTAACATGGTTTTGCTTTTTTGTTTTTTGTGGGGGTTTTTCTCAGTATAATTGTTTAGATCTTTCAAAGTGTGTGCTCATTTATTTCCTTTGTTTTTTTTGTTGTTGTTGTTTTTTTGTTTTTTAAATTTATTCGTGAGAGACACAGAGAAAGAGAGGCAGAGACACAGGCAGAGGGAGAAGCAGGCTCCACGCAGGGAGCCCGACGTGAGACTTGATCCTGGATCTCCAGGATCACGCCCTGGACTGAAGGCGGGGCTAAACCACTAAGCCACTGGGGCTGCCCTCTTTTTTTTAGATGTTTATTTTTAATATGCCCATGCCTTAAGACTTCATAATGTTTTTAAAACTTGGCTTTAGTTCTTCTCTGATGTTAGATGGCAATACTTAATACTCCTTTGCTTTTTTTTTTCAGACCCTATTTTCTGTTGCTTCATTTTGTGCTCTCAATTTCAGATGATTCCTAAATATCCTACCAAATCACACTTATAAATCATAATTGTGAATAGCAGAAATCTGTTTTTTTTTTTAATTTTTATTTATTTATGATAGTCACAGAGAGAGAGAGAGAGAGAGAGAGAGGCAGAGACACAGGCAGAGGGAGAAGCAGGCTCCATGCACCGGGAGCCCGATGTGGGATTCGATCCCGGGTCTCCAGGATCGCGCCCTAGGCCGAAGGCAGGCGCCAAACCGCTGCGCCACCTAGGGATCCCCAGAAATCTGTTTTTTACAAGATATTTAGTACATTTTTCCCCTCTTGAAACTATGTATTTCTCAACCTATAGATGAATATAGTTTATGTAAACATTTGCTAGATTGGAAAATTACTTCTTTATCATCACTGAGGGTTTTCCAGCCTGGTACACAAATGCTTATTTTAAGTAAATATTCTTAGTACTCCCTATCATTCTTTATATTTGCTCTTCAGTTTCTTAATGCCAGTATGAATTCACTAGGTCATGTGTTTATCAAGAAGATTACTTAATATGTATTTTTTTTCTAAGCCACATGTTTTTTAATGTTTTTCTTCTCATTAATATATTTGTTTAGCTCTTTAGTTATTGGGACTCCTGGTTTGGTCAAAACAATACTAATGATCCATGTAATTTACCAAAGATAGATTTGAGAGATAATTATTCCTTGTTGTCTTGCTTTACATTTTCTTACTGAATAATCCAGACCCTGCTACCTCTTTCCTGACCAATAGCTGCAGCCTTTTTTAGGAGCTTGCTCTAGTCTCTTCCTGTTCTAGTCCCTACTACACATCAGCATTATGCTTTTAAGATGCAGATTTGACCATGTCACTCACTGCCTTTCTCTGGGATTCTTTTCGTCTCTCCCCCCTTAGATGTAAGATAATAAGAACCACTAGTATTTACTTATGACACTACTATTTTAGAGTATCAAGTAATTTAATTTTGGCCAGAGTCCTATAAAGCCAGTACTCCTGTCACTCCAAATTTATAGACAAGAAACAGCATAGGGAGGTTAAGCAGCTTATCTAATGAGCTGCTATAGTTAGTAGGTGGCAAAGCCTGAACCCCATTCTGTTGACTGAGCCCATGGGGCTCCTCTGTGCATTTTTGCCTTCTTTCTACTCAGCCCTCCTCTCATTCTTCAGTCATAGAGGTCCACTTAACTTTCTCCCATTAATGTATTTATGTATTTTCTCCACTTCAACCTTTATACTTTCACTTTCACTTTTTGCCCATGGAAACCTTGCTTCTCTTTTTATGATTCTCTTCAGTTATCAATGTTAAAGTGATATTCCACATTCCTAATTACAGTTTTTTTCCCCTCTTCTAGAATTTTATCTGTTTTTCAATTTTGGCATTTCCCTTAGCATGTTATATTTTGTTTGATTTCCATCTTCCTAATAGATTATAAGATCCTGGGGAGGGGAGGGCGGCTTTACTTTACAAACCATGGGACCAATCCCTTGCACTTAGAAGACATGCAAAAAAAATGTGGAACTTTAAAAATGAGTTTTATTCATACAAATATATATTTTTAAGATTTTATTTATTTGAGAGAGAGTATGCACGAGCAGGGGGGAGGGGCAGAGGGAGGAGAAGCAAACTCCTACTGAGCAGGGAGCCCAACAAGGGGCTTGTGACCAGATGCTTAACTGACTGAGCCCCAGGTATTCCAGGATGGAATATGGAATCTTTTTTTATTAATACTAAAAAACTGTTGCAACTAATTTATGGAGACTTTTTACTCCTATTAGATGTTTTCTAATTTGATAATAAAATTTTATAAAATTTTAATTTCAAGCATTAAAATGTAATAAAAATACATTTTTTATTCTATATTTTACTTTTTTAAAATTTTTATTTATAATAGTCACACAGAGAGAGACAGAGAGAGAGAGAGAGAGAGGCAGAGACATAGGCAGAGGGAGAAGCAGGCTCCGTGCACTGGGAGCCGACGTGGGACTCGATCCCGGGTCTCCAGGATCGCGCCCTGGGCCAAAGGCAGGCGCTAAACTGCTGTGCCACCCAGGGATCCCTATATTTTACTTTTCAATTGAAAATTATTATACTGTTAGATATATCTTTAAAGCATATTATAAAGTTTTGTGGTTTTTTGTGTTATTAATAACTCAACTGAAAGTAGAATTAATATAAAAAATTCTAAATATTTCTGTATTTTTCATTATTCAGGTTTAAAAATTCAACTCCAATTTCTAATTAAGTCATTGTTTTCATTTTTTAATTTAATATTTTCCAATAAAATTTAGACGTTTTTATATATATATGCGTGTGTGTGTGTGTGTGTGTGTATGAATTTTTAATGGAAACATTAAATTCAGAAGATAAGGCATTTCCACCTAAAACACATGCTATAAGATCCTAGATTCATGTTGGGAGTGGGCCACAAATTTTGCTGTTTTTTCCAGTGGGTAAAAAGAATACATGAGTAAGTAGTTGCATGATCAAATTGTTCATATCATAATACCAACCAGAGAGATTTCTTTTGAGTCCTCACAAAGAAGGGCTACCATATGAAGTAGGTGAACCATATCCTCAGCAACATCCCTGCAATAAACGCAGTTACAATTTAGTGTGACATACATATCAAGCCATTCAGTGCAGGCCAGTGACATGCTGTATAGTAGTACATTAAAGGATATTCTCTGAGGAGCCAATTAAGTCAATGAGGATATACAATTCTGAGATAAAAGAAATTTGAAATACCTACAGCAGTATTTCTCAAGGCACTGGTACTTTAGAAGAAGATGGTCTTGGTTTTGATTTAGAAATTAATTTTGTAAGGCCAGTACTTAAAATTTTCTCTTAAATAACTTTATTAACTGTAAAAACTTTTAGAGCTCATGCCTGCATATTGTAGTCCTTTGTATGACACCAAAAGTGTCAGCTCTGTAGTCACAAAGTGTAGAAGCCTTGAAATAATATATATAGAGCATGTGAACAGATCTGCAAATCTTCTGCTCTGGTCAAAGGTTTTTTAAAAAGAAAGTTACCGGGGCACCTGGGTGATGTAGTCAGTTAAGCATTTGACTCTTGATTTTGGCTCAGGTAATGATCTCAGGGTTCTGGGATTGAGCTCTGTGTCAGGCTCCATGGTTCAGAATCTGATTGAGATTTTTCTCTCCTCCTCTGTCTGGTTCTCCCGCTTGTATGCGCTTTCTCTCTCTCTCACAAATAAATAAATCTTAAGAACCCAAAACAGTAAAAAGAAAGTTACCATAAAAAATCATGTACTTGTAATTACAGAGAGTAAAAAAAGTATCAGATAAATGCTAGAAGCCCTAGGTGCATTTGTCAAAAATGTTGGAATTGATACTCCTGTGACTATAGTTTGAGAATTACTAATCTTCTAGGAGCATCATTCAGTAGAGTTTTCTGTGATGATGAAAGTGTTCTATATCTGCATAGTCCAAAATAATAGGCAAGTCAGTAGTTAAGGTGGTGATTAGGCACATGAAATGTGGCTAGAGTGACAGAGGAGCTGAACTTTTAATTTTATTTCATTTTAATTAATTTTAATTTGGCTAGTAGCTTTGGAGGAAGCTCGGTCTAGAGGACAGGAAAGACTGCTTATCTCAGGCTATGTAATATAGAGTAGCAGTTAAGTTCAAGATTATATTCTCCATCAATAACTGAATAAAGAAATCCTATACTTCTAAGAGATATATGCTTTAAGATGATAATTTAAGTTTATTGTTCTTTTTTTCAATCTGAAAATTAAGGATACGTGGTTGCTCTTTTAGATATTAATAGAATTGTTAGCAGACAGTTTTAGGCTAAGAACTATGTGTAAAATTCTTTCAAAAGATTGAGACATTTACTCAAAAATAGAAGCCTTTGGCTATACTGATAAAGTGCTGTTTTCGTGTAGTTTCCAGAGTGTGGATTCTTTGGCATGTATGACAAAATTCTTCTCTTTCGCCATGACATGAACTCAGAAAATATTTTGCAGCTGATTACCTCAGCAGATGAAATACATGAAGGAGACCTAGTAGAAGTTGTTCTTTCAGGTAAGCAAATAGCTTCTTTTATTTTGTTGCCTTTTGTTTTTTTTTTTCAAAGAACCCTATTTTTGGTACTATAGTTGCTTAACTTCTTTTATCTATAATGATAGTTACCATGTGAGTTTTACTTTCAGGAACATTATATCACAGATGAAAAAGTAGGAAAATAAGCCCTGAATTGTTTATTTGAATGTTACTAAGCTAAGGGAATTATCATTGGAACTGAAAGAGGAATATACTCTTTGAATCAAAGAAATAAAACAATTATACTGAAATTCAATTTCCTTTTCCCCATTTCTGTGAAGAGCATAAAAGAGAATTGGGGTTCAAAAATAAAATCAGGAAAAAAAGGAGAAATAATAAAGATGTGGAAGAGGAAACTGCAGTACTGATGTTTCCCATGATTTCAATGTTGCTTCTTCCCCTGTGTGTTCTCAAGTGCACATTTTCTTACCTCCCTCATTTCCCCCCCACCCATTCTTGCCATTTGTTGTTCTTAGCTCCTTCTGTTTCTGATCTCATCCAACAGCAGATGGGCAGGATTGTTAGCAAGGAATGTAGAGGAACAAAGAATGTACCTAGTAGGCCTGCAGAACTTCTTGTTTGACAGGAAAGGAGAGAGGGAGAGAGAAAAGAGAGTGAGGGAAAGGAAGGAAAGCCAGCTAAGAGTCCAGACTTCTGCCACCATTTTTTCTACTTCTCAAACTCATCTTTGCAGCCTGTTCTTGAGATCCTCTCTACCAACACCTTTCCTTAGTCCTTGATCCTTTCCATTAATCTAGTCCCTACATTAATCATTCATCTGCACTACCACTCCAAGATGTATACGTTTCTCAATCCTTGTCTTCCTCTCCACTCCGGAAGAGTTTCACTCCTGTCCTCCCTGGAGGTAGTACTTATACCCATTCCTCCTGGACCCTTCATCAGGCCAAAGATATCCACTAATGACTTGCAGGTGGAGGTGAGAGGATATCTACTGGTATATGTATCTACTAGTGTTCAGTTGCTCACAAAGAGAAGGAGTGTCTCTTTTTCTTAACTATCAAGAACAGACAGCTTATGAACTGCGATCCTAAGTTAGAATTCAGAGAGTTTACCATTAAGGTTAAGTTCCTCAGTTTCCACAGTTTTATGTGGGGTTCTTTGCCTTTTGTTTGTTTGTTTGTTTTTAACTTTAGTGTTATGTTTCCCAGTGTTATAAGTTAAACAGTTTCTAATTGTAGGAATAAACCTACCAACTATTTGTGTTCTTGTCAGTATGTAAATATGCTTTTAGAGGTTGAAATATCAACCTACAGACCTACTTTTGGAGCTCAAATTATTTGGAGTTGATGAACTTCCTAAAATAGTTTGAAAACCACAATATTAAATGCCAAAAACAGTTTATTTTTATGATAAATGAAGTTTTTAGAGAAAAAAAGATTTCGTATACTTTGACATCAACATTCTTAATCTCATTGCAATTACAGATACAGGTTTTATTTTGCTACTTTTCTTTTTAAAAGCTTTGGCCACAGTAGAAGATTTCCAGATTCGTCCACATACTCTATACGTACATTCTTATAAAGCTCCTACTTTTTGTGATTATTGTGGTGAGATGCTCTGGGGATTGGTACGTCAAGGACTGAAATGTGAAGGTATGTGTTCTAAGTTTTTGTATCATTTGAAATAGGATTTTGCATTTGCATTTTCTCATCATTAATGAAGGAATAAGATCATTGGTTGCTGAGTAGGTGATAACCAGAGCTTAGAATTGGACAGATCTAGTTGTTCTGAATTAGAGTTGCTGGGGGTAGGAGTCAGATGCACATTTCTGAGTCCTCTAAGTACTCTAAGGTGGAGAGTCAATGAAGATTTTCTGTATCTTCTGTAAAATATTTACAGAATATTTTAAGTTTTATTGGCTAATAGTCTCTGTCGCAACTACTCAACTGCTCTTGTGCCATGAAAGCTATATAAACAAGCTATAAAATAAATTACGAGTACTGAAATTCAGATTTCATATTACTTTTACAAGTCATGGGAGGAGTTTGGTAAACAGTGCACAGTTTGCTGAAGTGCTTTGAACTAGTTGTTTTCAAACTTTACCATGTGTCAGAATCACCTCGAGGACTTGTTAAAATATACTTTGCTGGGACCCATCCCCAGATTTTCTGATTCAGTTTGGGGTGGAGCCTAATAATTTGCATTGAGTTTTTTGGCTCCCATTTAGCTTGTCATCCAAGTTCGTAATTAGGATTACTGTTGCTGCCAGAGAAAATAAATAAAAGAAGCATCAATTTTTTATGTAACATGCTTATTATATATTAAAGTTTTTTAATCTATATTTTTACTTTTAAAATATATTTAGGCTGTGGATTAAATTATCACAAACGATGTGCTTTCAAGATTCCAAATAACTGTAGTGGAGTAAGAAAGAGACGTTTATCAAATGTATCTCTGCCAGGACCTGGCCTCTCATTTCCAAGACTCCTACAGACTGATTATGTACCCCTTCCCACAGAAGAGGTATGTATTTTAAGGCAACAAAAAGGCATTTTACTACTTATTCATTGTATTTCTACAGTATATATGATATCATCCTAGAACATAAGTTATGTACTAAAGACTACTCACATTGGTACACTTAAGAAGCTTAAAATGTATTACTGGAGACAGAGTTTACTAGTAGTAATGAATTGCATTTTGTATACTTTGGGATCACATTATCACTTGGACCACTGCATTAGCCTCCTAACCGGTATTCGACTTCTGGTTCCCATACTTCACTTCATCTTACACACTACAGTCAGATCGTCTTATTTCACTATAGCTTAATACATAGCTCTATCTCGCTCTCCACTAGGAATCCTTTATATATTCTATGTTTCCAACAGCCCGTTCTTCTCCCCCCTCCCCGCCCCAGCAATCTGTTTTATTCAACATTCCCCAAGCACACCATTATTCCCTCTACCTTTGCTCTTATTGTGTCCCTTCTATATGCTGTTTCCAGATTTGGCTCAACAGCTAACTTTCCTGGATTTTCCCTTTACCTAGAAGTTATTTTATTTGCTGAATGGCAAACCACTTCTCAAACATCTCTAATGGTGTGTATAGCATTCTACCTTAATATCATAATGTCCTCCAGAAATTTATGATCTGTTTAGACAGTGCTCATGTCTTTGTGTGCCCTACCATGCCCAGCACAATACCTTGTACTAAGTAGGTGTTCAGTGATGAATGAAGGAGTGAGTGAACCCATTGCCCCTACAATATTCCAATGAGATATCTTAGTAGTTCTTTACATAATGAGACAGTAGAGACTCAATAGTGATAACTTGACTCAAGTCACAGAGCAAATTGGTAAGCAATATTAGAATTAAACCCAGATATTATTTTTAAATCGGTGATTTTTTCCCTAATATATTGTACCTCTAAAGAGTAGAACAGTAGATCAGGGAAGAAAGAAATAACTCCTTTGTTCATTTGCTAGTCCTTAAAATGATCTTCGACCATAGATTGCAATCTCATCATTTAGTTGCTTCTGTAACCCCTTTGGTTTTCCATAAATTAATGGCAAATTCAAGCCTTTGGGCTATTGTCTTGATATCGTAGCCACAATATTTTGTTATACTGAGGCATCAGAATAAAAGCTTCTGAAGTTCTTTCACAAGAATCCCGTATTTCCATGTTGTTTGTTTAGCCTTAATGTAAGATGTTTAATTTAGAAAAAAAAAAAAAGAGTGCCATTGTATAAGGAACTGAGAGCAAAGAGTTATTATAAACATATGCAAGAGCTTGGGGAAAGACTGGTAATTGAAAAGTTAGTGCATTTTATAGATGAATTGCACAGGAAACTTAGTTAGGAATGGGGTCCCTGGGATAGATACGTTGTAAGAGTTCTACCAATGATGCTGGGTTGCCAGTTACCCCAGAGGAGTGATACTAGTTTAGGAAATAGCAGGACAGAACAGATAATAAGGTGTCAAGTTTTAAGTCATTAGTTTACATTTTATCCTGAAGATTAAAATTCTTTAGAGAAGTAGAAGAAGTAGAGTGACATGTTTGAATTGGTTAAATTGTGCAGAGTATTTCAGAACAAGGAGAAATTGTAGAGTGGAACATACCTCAGAAAGGTTGTTTTTATCAGTCCAATTAGGCAGTCTCAAAAGGGAAAAAGGCATAGTAAGAGAAGGGCTCATGGAGGAAAATCAGAGGGAAGGGAGAGTGGGAAAAGAGGACACTCTAAAGGAATAGAGGAGACAGCAATGAGGAAATGAGTGCAACTTTGAAAATGAACCAGAGTTAGAGAAGAACTAACTACAAATGGCCACATGGTGAGAGCCTCCTAAGTTTTTCGTGCCAAGCTTCATGCTGGATGCTTTACTTGTCTTTTCTCATGTAATCCTCACCACAGTCCTGGAAGGTATGACAGTTGTTATCCTGATTTCATAGATAAGGAATGAGGAAGAAAAGTTTCTGAGTAGTCAAGATAATTAACCTTTTTTTCCTTGTGACCACTGACAACTGAGATAAGCTTGAAAAAAGGCCAGTTGGGAGAAACTTCTGAATCTGACTCTGAGGTTGTCATCATTTATATGTAAGAAGACAATTTCTGTTATAGGTTTAAAGTCAGTCTGAAGGGAAGCAAGTAAAGAGAGGGAGGAGCACAAGAAGATAGGCTGTTCACTGAATTTGGTTACAACGGGACCACTGAGGCAGGGGAGACCAGAATTGAATGATGGCTCTTTGGAGATGAGAGAAAGAGGAATGTTCCTAGCAGTACATTTGGGCAAATGCCTGAGGGGCCAGGACAGGACAGAATCAAGGTAAAAAGAAACTGTTGGGCTAAGTGTGTGCATAAAAGTGGAGGTGTTTTTTTCACTGAATAATATTCCAAAGTCAAATATGTGTAATTAGGGAATTGCCCCCTTAAATGCTTTTATTGCCTTTATTATTACATTTAATTGAGTTGGCAACATTGTTAGAAAGTTTTTTGAGCAAATGTTCACTTCAAATATTAGCTGAAACTCATACTGTGAAAATAATTGGATTACTTTTAGAGAACTTCTGGCTACACATTAATAAATAAAAATTTAAGTAGTAGTTTGTAAAGAGGGGCCATTAGAGCAAGGCAGGAGAACTTTCACTCAACTCTAGGTACTCTACTCTATCAGTGTTCCATTTTCACCAAATGCTCTAGGTGATTTTTTCAAAGAACCTTATTTTGGTGCTATAGTTGCTTAACTTCTTTTATCTATAATGATGGTTACCATGTGAGTTTTATTTTCAGGAACATTATATCACAGATGAAAAAGTAGGAAAATAAGCCCTGAATTGTTTATTTGAATGTTACTAAGCTAAGGGAATTATCATTGGAACTGAAAGAGGAATATACTCTTTGAATCAAAGAAATAAAACAATTATACTGAAATTCAATTTTCTTTTCCCCATTTCTGTGAAGAGCATAAAAGAGAATTGGGGTTCAAAAAATAAAATCAGGAAAAAAAGGAGAAATAATAAAGATGTGGAAGAGGAAACTGCAGTACTGATGTTTCCCATGATTTCAATGTTGCTTCTTCCCCTGTGTGTTCTCAAGTGCACATTTTACCAGTATCCTCCTTCTCCAGATTCTGGTTCAGTCTTCCATACCTTTCTTGCCTTCCTCACTCCACAGAGTGATAAGCCACAATCACTGATAAGATTGTGTATGCCTAGGTGTGTTTAGATGGGGAAAAGATTAAGAATCACTGGACTTCCATGTAGAAGACATAGGGCCAAGTCTTGATTTTGATACTAGCACTTAGTAATATGCATCCTTTTGAGCCTATTTTTTCATATTTAAAATAAATTACTACACAAGTAGGTGTAGTAATTAGGTGGCTGCTCCAACCACAGTCCCCTGCGTAGTTCCTAGCACACATGCTTTTTGTATCATGTTCCTGATATACAATCCCAGGAGAACCTGAAAAAAGACAGTCAGTCGCTAGCTGGACATTGGCATATGAAGAGATCTGTTATGAAAGGTTTTCCTTTTAGGGGTATCCTATATATTTGATGACTTGGCAAATCAGTCTTATTCTGTCTTGTATGTTTTAAACATAAAAGAGACAAACCAAAAGTGGTAGAAGCAGGAGCAAGAGAAGCAGAGTGTTGAGAATAGAGAGCCAGGGATGCACAAAAGCCTACATCTGTTTCTGGTTCTCGTTGGATTCTGTATTAGCTTTGCAGGATCACTGTGGCGTACCTTTTGCTGAAAGTGCTCTGTACCAGGCTGCCTGGCAGGTGGGTCAGCCAGACTATAGCGAGAGATCTTGGGAAGCTGAAGCAAGCAAGTTTGGTTTGGGTTTAAACATTCTTTATGTACTTTTCTTAAACTGCTTCATAATTTGCTTTAGAACATTTGTGGAGACACATTAGTGAAAAACCATCCATCAGAAACTGTATTTGTGTTTTTTTTTATAATGTTCTCCTCCATTTGTATGCCCTTTTCTTTTTTTTCCTTTCCGTCTTCCTGCTTTCTTCCAAAAAGCCTTTTTTTGCTTCTCCCTTCATTCTTTCATATACTTTCTGTTCCTTGGTTTCTTCTGGCTTCTTTTGCTTTTATTGGTTGAACATCTCAATGTAGAATGATTCAACTTCCCTGGGCTACAGATATTACTAGTTATGGAAGGCTTATGAAAGATCTCAGGATCTCAGTTCTGACACTGAAGATGCAAGCAGCTACAGCAAAATCTGCATCATCCAGATGGGAGTTGGTATTCTGTGCTTGAGAACATAGACTATATTCATTTTTGTTTCTGTGCTATAAAGTGTAGGGTCTGGTCTATAATATAATCAGTAAAGGTTGAATGAATGTGATGGGCCATATTAAACTGGCCTATAATTTAATTTGATCATTTCCTTTGTATATGTAGAAAAGATCATAGTTATAAGTATCTAGTTATCCTTCAGGTTACGCAAAAATTTTTAATCAATAACTTTAATTTTCCTTTTTGTTCATCTGGGGCGAAAAGCCCAAATAACTAGAAAGTACTTAAATCAAGGAACCTCCTAAAGCATAAGTACTGGGGGTAAAGTTGTCTTAATTTGTATCTGCCATTTTTTATATCATCATCATTAGACTTCAGTCTTTAACACATATTTTAGTATTTATAAAAATAACTTTGCAAAACCAGGACATGTTTTAAAATATTTTCAGACATCATGTTCAGTAATTCAACATGAACAATAATAACACTTTCTGAATTTATTTTTCTTGTGATTAATTTCTTGGTAACGTTTTTCAAGGGATCCAAATATGTCACAAATTCATTTTAAGACTTTTATTTGTAAAATGCTATATGTGCCTGACAAATAATAGTTCATCAGTGGATATACATATTGGTTTTTTTAGGTATATTTTTTATTGGAGTTTGATTTGCCAACATAGAGTATAACACCCAGTGCTCATCCCATCCAGTGCCCCCCTCAGTGCCTGTCACCCAGTCACCTCATCCCCCCGCCCACCTCCCCTTCCCCTACCCCTTGTTCGTTTCCCAGTTAGGAATCTCTCATGTTCTGTCACCCTCTCCGATTTTTCCCACTCATTTTGTCTCCTTTCCCCTATAATCCCTTTCACTATTTTTTATATTCCTCATATGAGTGAAACCATATTATGATTGTCCTTCTCCGATTGACTTACTTCACTCAGCATAATACCCTCTAGTTTCATCCACGTTGAAGCGAATGGTGGGTATTCATTGTTTCTAATGGCTGAGTAATATTCCATTGTATATACAGACCACATCTTCTTTATCCATTCATCTTTTGATGGACACCAAGGTTCCTTCCACAGTTTGGCTATTGTGGACATTGCTGCTATATAAACATTGCGGTGCAGGTGTCTCGGCTTTTCACTGCTTCTGTATCTTTGGGGTAAATCCCCAGCAGTGCTGGGTCGTAGGGCAGCTCTATTTTTAACTCTTTGAGGAACCTCCACACAGTTTTCCAGAGTGAATGTACCAGTTCACATTCCCACCAACAGTGCAAGAGGGTTCCCCTTTCTCCACATCCTCTCCAAAATTTGGTGTTTCCTGTCACCATTCTCATTGGTGTGAGGTGGTATCTCATTGTGTTTTTGATTTGTATTTCCCTGATGGCAAGTGATGAGCATTTTCTCCTGTGCTTGTTGGCCACGTGTATGTCTTCCTCTGAAATTTCTGTTCATGTCTTTTGCCCATTTCATGATTGGATTGTTTGTTTCTTTGCTGTTGAGTTTAATAAGTTCTTTATAGATCTTGGATACTAACCTTTTGTCTGATATGTCATTTGCATATATCTTTTCCCATTCTGTAGGTTGTCTTTTAGTTTTGTTGACTGTTTCTTTTGATGTGCAGAAGCTTTTTATCTTTTATCTTGATTAAGTCCCAATTGTTCATTTTTGCTTTTGTTTCCCTTGCCTTCGTAGATGTATCTTGCACGAAGTTCCTGTGGTCAAGTTCAAAAAGGGTGTTGCCTGTGTTCTCCTCTAGGATGTTGGTGGATTCTTGTCTGATATTTAGATCTTTCATCCGTTTTGAGTTTATCTTTGTGTGTGGTGAAAGAGGGTGGTCTAGTTTCATTCTTCTGCATGTGGATGTCCAGTTTTCCCAGCACCATTTATTGAAGAGAGTGTCTTTTTTCCAGTGGATAGTCTTTCCTCCTTTGTCGAATGTTACTTGACCATAGAGTTGAGGGCCCATATCTGGGTTCTGTATTCTCTTCCATTGGTCTGTGTGTCTGTTGTGTCACTGTTGTGCCAGTACTACTGTCTTGATGACCACAGCTTTGTAGTACAACTTGAAATCCGGCATTGTGATGCCCCCGGCTCTGGTTTTCTTTTTCAGTATTCTCCTGGTATTCGGGGTCTTTTCCGATTCCAAACAAATCTTAAGATTATTTGTTCCAACTCTCTGAAGAAAGTCCATGGTATTTTGATAGGGATTTCATTGAACGTGTAAATTGCCCTGGGTAGCATAGACATTTTCACATATTAATTCTTCCAATCCATGAGTATGGAATATTTTTCCATCTCTTTGTGTCTTCCTCAATTTCTTTCAGAAGTGTTCTGTAGTTTTTAGGGTATAGATCCTTTACATCTTTGGTTAGGTTTATGCCTAGGTATCTTATGCTTTTGGGTGCAATTCTTTTTTTTTTTATTTTTTTTTTAAATTTTTATTTATTTATGATAGTCACAGAGAGAGAGAGAGAGAGAGAGGCAGAGACACAGGCAGAGGGAGAAGCAGACTCCATGCACTGGGAGCCCGACGTGGGATTCGATCCCGGGTCTCCAGGATTGCGCCCTGGGCCAAAGGCAGGCGCTAAACCGCTGCGCCACCCAGGGTTCCCTTTTGGGTGCAATTCTAAGTGGGATTGACTCCTTAATTTCTCTTTCTTTAGTCTCATTGTTAGTGTATAGAAATGCCACAGATTTTTGGGCATTGATTTTGTATCCTGCCACACTGCCGAATTGCTTTAGGAGTTCTGGTAATTTTGGGGTGGAGTCTTTTGGGTTTTCTACGTACAGTATCCTGTCATCTGAGAAGAGGAAGACTTTGACTTCTTCATGGGCCATGTGAATGCCTTTTATTTCTTTTTGTTGTCTGATTGCTGAGGCTAGGACTTCTAGTACTATGTTGAATAGCAGTGGTGAGAGTGGACATCCCTGTCGTGTTCCTGATCTTAGGGTAAAGGCTCTCAGTTTTTCCCCATTAAGAATGATATTTGCTGTGGTCTTTTGGTAGATGGCTTTTAAGATGCTGAGGAACGTTTCCTCTATCCCTACACTCTGAAGAGTTTTGATCAGGAATGGATGCTGTATTTTGTCAAATGTTTTCTCTGCATCTATTGAGAGGATCATATTGTGAAGATGAAAAAAAATTTGTAGCATAAATAATAGCAAAATATCTGTACTATTCACATTCAAGTGTTGGTAAGTTAGGCTCCCAGAGGAAATTGCTGAGATGTACATTTTTAGATATTTGGCTTCAGTGTTCAAAATAAATGACTTGTGGTTAAGTCTTGCTCTTAATACTTTATTTTTAATATTAACTTATGAAAATTACTTCTGTTTTAGTCACATGTTCACCAAGAACCAAGTAAGAGAATTCCTTCTTGGAGTGGTCGCCCAATCTGGATGGAAAAGATGGTAATGTGCAGAGTAAAAGTTCCACACACATTTGCTGTTCATTCTTACACCCGTCCCACAATATGTCAGTACTGCAAGCGGTTACTGAAAGGTCTCTTTCGCCAAGGAATGCAGTGTAAAGGTAAGATTGGATGTTTTTTTCTTTTCTTTTTTTTCTTTCTTTTTTACATTTTATTTATTTATTCATGAGAGACACGGAGTGGCAGAGATATAGGCAGAAGGAGGAGCAGACTCCATGCAGGGAGCCCGATGTGGGACTTGATCCCAGGACCGCAGGATCATGCCCTGAGCCAAAGGCATATGCTCAACCGCTGAGACACCCAGGCATCCCAAGATTGGATGTTTTTCTTAAGTACAATTCATATGTTAGCAAATTTGGTTCAAAATATTTGTATTTCAGAAGTGTTAGGCAAAGAAATTGGTTCCCTAGTTGTTAACTTAAAAAAGATAATACATACAAATATGCATGTACATACTTATTTATTAACAACTGTTCTTTGCAGAATGTGTACTATGTACCAACAATTACGCTGTAGGAAAGTTAGAATGTAAAGAGAAAAACTAGAATTTGGATTTATAAGGTATGGTTGCTTAACATGAACCAATATAGTATGGTTAGTAAGCAGATATTTCAGTTAAGTCTTTCTGATTCAAACCCAGATGCTACCCAAAATATAAAATAATATTTTCCTCTTTCCATTAAATATTCATACACACAAACATATTACAGAAGTTTTGTTGTTTTCTTTTTTAAGATTGTATTTATTTGAGAGACAGGGCATGAGCAGGGGAGACAAGGCAGAGGGAAAGGGAGAAGCAGACTCAACTTGCTACTGAGCAGGGAGCTCGATGTGAGGCTCAGTCCCAAGACCCTGGATCATGACCTGAGCCGAAGGCAGACGCTTAACCTGCTGAGCCACCCAGGCACCCTGAGTTTTATTGTTTTTGTTTTTAATTCTGTAGCTAGGAGAGCTATAGTAAAACTGTTACTCCAGAGAAGAATTGTACTAAAGTAGGAAGAATATAGTAGAAGCCCCTGGAATTGTGATAGGGATTATCCATATTTGGATATGAAACAGTATTGTATACTAATATTCTAGAAACACCTCTTAATGAACCAGGTTTTTAATAGAATAGAATATTTTTCCTTTGGTTGTGTAATGATTTTATGCATTTTAAGATGATTTTATCTTTTTGTCTCATATCTTCTTCACAACCATGCTGTACTGAAGACGAAAGTAGAGTTTAAAATGTCTTAGTAATTACTGAGCCAGTGTGCTGTATAAATAGCCTGTCTATAATCCTGTGTACTTATTTTTTATGTGATTATTTTAACAATTCTTAATATCCTACTTTTTACAAGTAGATGTAGTTGAGGAATTGAATTACCTATTTTTATCTAAATAAAACATTAGAGCTGAGGTCTTTGCAACTATAAATACAGAACCAAATAATTGTACGTAAATTTAACTTACGTATATAGAAAACTTCTCTTGCCCATATATGGCAACATAGGAGAACATCAAATAGAGAATGAGTTGTGCCTTTGTTGCCAGGTATTTAATAACTATCAGGCAGGCATAATTAAATGTTGACATTTTATTTCAGCAGCTTACTTTTGAATATGAATTAATATATAAATTAATACTTTAAAATATCAACACTAAAGTGTATTGGCAAGCAGCCACTAAGGAATGTTTTGGGAAAGAACATTAATAACAGATGTGTAAATTCTAGCCAATAAGATAATCTTAGTAAAGGTTATAAATAGTGCTGCTCTGTTGAACAGAACAGAAATATTCTAAAATGATATGCAGAGCAGTACGACATCTTATAGAGGACCTAAAATAAATATGTGGATTAATGAATTTTGAAATAAAGTCAGTTCTGCCACTGGGTTATTGGTTTAATTTCTTAGAACTCTAAAAGAATAATGTTTGTGTTTATATTGGTTCAGAAAGTAGCTTATATTGGTTCAGAAATACATTTTTATAGCTAAGCTATTTTAATTATTAGTCAAAAACAATCACTTATTTTAGTGTTTACTCTATTTTTATAATATGAATTAAGATACTTAAAAAGGAGTATTTGGGTGGCTCAATTGCTTCAGTGTTTGCCTTCAGCCTCAGGTCATGATCTTAGGGGTCCTGGGATCAATCCCCACATTGGGCTCCCTGCTCAGCAAGGAGTCTCCCTCTCCCTCCACCCCACCTCTTGTATGTTTTCTCTTAAATAAAATCTTAAAAAAAAAAGTAAAAGTCATTTTCATTCACCTTGTCAAGCTAAAAACGAAAAAAATAATATAGTTAAAACATTTAGGGATCCCTGGGTGGCGCAGCGGTTTGGCGCCCGCCTTTGGCCCAGGGCGCGATTCTGGAGACCCGGGATTGAATCCCACATCGGGCTCCCAGTGCATGGAGGCTGCTTCTCCCTCTGCCTATGTCTCTGCCTCTCTCTCTCTCTCTCTCTCTGTGACTATCATAAATAAATAAAAATTTAAAAAAAAAAAAATTTAAACTGAATCATTTGAGGAAAACAAAGTTCCAAAGAGCAGTATTCATTCATTCACCTGTTTATTTTCTTCTGTGAAAATTAAAACTCAAGGCAGCTTGAAAGCATATATAAAATACAAGAAAACATAAATAAGTCAATAAAAACATGAGAAGGCAGGAGGGCACTTGATGTAAGCAGCACTGGGTATTATATGCAACTGACAAAATGCAACTGACAAATCATTAAATTCTACTCTTGAAACTAATCCACTATATGTTAACTAACTTGAATTTAAATAAAATCTTAAAAAAGGGAACAAAACCATTGGTAGGAGTACAGAGAAATAAAAATGCCTGCCATTTGAACATACTTGCTCAGGCAGGCCACAATCTGGCTGTACATTTTCAAAGGGAAAACAAATCTTGTTATTGTCACAATTTGTAAAACCTCATGAGAATAAGAAGTACACCAATTATTTAAGATATATGGGATATATTAATAGTAATATTATATATCAATTTTTCTAGGGCATTTCACTTACAAAGACAAGTTTTGTCACCCTCCAATTTTTTTTAAATTTTTTTTTTTTAAGATTTATTTATTCATTCATGATAGACATAGAGAGAGGCGCAGAGACACAGGCAGAGGGAGAAGCAGGCTCCACGCCGGGAGCCCGACATGGGACTCGATCCCGGGACTCCAGGATCGCGCCAAACCGCTGAGCCACCCAGGGATCCCCAAATTTTTAATCATGAGACTTTTTCTTATAATGACCTTTACCTTATGCCATTGGTATGATACCCAGAATTTTCTTGAATTATAAGGATTACAAAATCATTCTGAGTCAGGACTTGAAATCATTTTTATCCAAATATTGCTGGTAGATGTATTTCTAAGATGGAAGGTAGTAGTAGACGGTAGTTACAGGAGTGGGTCTCAATTTTGGTGTCACCTAAAAAATACTTACTAAAATACACTCCCAGAGCTGCTGATATAATAGGTTTGGGGTGGGGCAGAAGAGTTTGCATTTCTAACAAGGTCTTAATAATACTGATGCTGCTGGTCTAGGAACCACAGTTTGAGAACCACTGATTTACACAGTAGTATTGAACACGTTGCACCTGACACTCATCTGCAACGCTGTCAACTCTGATGTTCTTGCAGGCTAAAGAAAACTGTGCATAAAGGTGGGAAATCTTGTGCATGAGCAGCTTAGTCCTTCCTTATAAGGCTGTATGGGAAAGCCCTTGCTAATTCCTAATTGAAGCTTGTAGAGTCTCAGTCTCTTCCGCATATGCACCAGGCCCTAATAATTAGGGACTGAAAGTAAGTGCTTGACATATGTTGGAAAAGTAGTCAGCCTGAGAAACTCTTAAAGGGAATGTGGAAAGATGAATGTGAGGCTAAGGGAAGGAAACATGGAGCTCTCAGCAACATTTTGACAATGTGTCTATCAAACGAATAGTTTTAGCTTCATTATAGAGATAAAGAAACTGACCATTGGTAGAAATGGGGAAGATGGTGGCAGAGTAGGAGGAATCCAGGTTCATTCATCCCAAGAATACAATTAGATAGCTATCAAAGCATCCTAAATATCCCAGAAATCTACTTGAAGACGGACAGAACAAACTCCACAATTACGTGTAGAGAGAGGCCACAATAAAGAAGGTAGGAAGTGCAGGACATTGTTTACAGGAGAAATGGGTCCTGGCTGCTGCAGAGGGGAGGGAGCCATGGTCATAGAGAAGGGCAAGAGAAGAGCACTCAGGGGAATGCACAGGAGAATGTTTCCCCATCCACTGGCTTGGAAAGCAAGGTGGGCTAAATTTTGTGAGTTCTTGTAGGCAGAGGGACTTCATGTCCAAAGTTTTAAGTGTCAGTGGACTGGGCTCCAAGAGTCTAGAGGCATCAAAGAATCTAGAGGCATCGAGTCTGCTCTTGAAGAAAAGGGCAGGCAAACAACCCCAGGGACAGTGTGGAAACAATGATTTGAGGAGTGCCTGGGGCACACAGTGGGGAGATTATTTCCTGTTCTCAGGTCAGTCAGAGAAAGACAAATACCATATGATTTTATGCAAGTGGAATTTAAGAAAAAAAACCAGCAAAGGGGACAAAAAAGAGAAACTAAGAAACAGACTCTTAACTAAGAACAAACTGATGGTTACTAGAGGTAGGTGGGGGGATGGGTGAAATAGGTAATGGGGATTAAGGAGTACACTTTGAGCACCAGGGTTATATGGAAGTGTTGAATCACTATGTTGCACACTTGAAACTCACATTACACTATGTTAACTAGTTGGAATTTAAATTAAAACTTAAAAGAAAATAAGAAACTGAGCCCTGAGGAGTTAAATACCTATTAAGAGGTGGCATCAGAATTTGAAACAAGACCTTTATTCCCAAACCTGAGTTCTGAGTAAAGGCAAACTTTAAAAAGTCTCTAACCGTATCTGATACTGCCTGACTTTTTTCGTAAATTAATAAACCAAATACTTTATTTCAGATTGTAAATTCAACTGCCATAAACGCTGTGCATCAAAAGTACCAAGGGACTGCCTTGGAGAGGTTACTTTCAATGGAGGTAAAATTCTTTATCTTAATTTCCATAAAGGATTAGAAAAGGTCACAATTCTTTGTGTATTATCTTTGTATAAGGTTATATTTGCATATTTTATTTTGTCTGTTTCTTAACTTTGACTTTTTAAGACTTAATAAACAAAATGCAGACATCAATAATGGTACACTTTTATTAGTCATTATGCCTTCCCCTTTTTCCTTTAACCAGTTACTACTCTGTAGTCTAATATTGCCAGTGGTGCTGCATATTCTCTTCCATCTTAGACATAAAAAGACTTATTTTAACACCCTGCTATAGTCCCTAAAGGTTTTCGTTGTTCTAGTACTTACTGCCTCTGTGTGCCAGGCACTGTTCTTCACTCTTTACATATATTAACATTCATTTATTTATTTCTAAAGATTTTATTTATTTATTCACGAGAGACACAGAGGCACAGGGAGGAGAAGCAAGCTCCATGCAAAGAGCCCGACATGGGACTCATCCCGGAACTCCGGATCACACCCCAAATCAAAGGCAGAGGCTCTACCGCTGAGTCACCCAGGAGTCCGGATATATTGACATTTAAACTAAGAACACCCCTTTGAGTTTAAGTACTTAAAGAAGAGTGAACTTGGGCACAAAGACATTAGATAACTTGCTCAAGAAATGTAGCCAGAAACTTACAGAGTTGGGATTTGAACCCATGTAGTTGGCTTCTGAGTCCATAGTCTTTAGAACACATTGTACTGCCTCACTGTCTCTCTCCCTTAGTCATTCCCTAGACATTTTCCCGTGGGTGCTGTTGTTTTTTTCCCTCTTTTCGAGATTATATTAATTTGAAGTGATTACCTTTTTGGAAGGAAGGAGTAATGATTCTAAGCATAATTTTTCTTTAATATTTACAAGACTGGTAAAAATTGGATGTAATAGTTCTATAGGAGGAAAAGCATAAGGAATGGAAATTAAATTTCTTAAAACTTTTTTCCTTTAATGGCTTGTATTTTATGGTTGCTATTTAACACCACTGACAACGTGATTGGTTTTTTCATTTGGGTTACTTTGAACTAATGCAGTTTTTCTTTAGACCAAAGTCTAAAGATTTCTCTAGATTTATGGTTCATATCTTTTTGTACTTTTCTACTGTTTGATAAATGGTTATCAAATACTCTTTATATTGATTTTAAGGTACATTTGTATACTGAGCTTGACAAATCTTTCAAATGTTGACTGGTTACTTAGGGTTTTTTCCCCTGTAAATTACCTATTTACATGTTTTGTCCATTTTTCTGTTTGCTTATTTGTTATTGATTTGCAGGGAGTTTTGTTCATAATTCTACCTAATAATTCTTTGTTAGTTATACTTGACAAACACCTTCTCTCAGTTATGCTTATCATTTTTTAGAGTAGCTTTATTGAGATAATTTGCATACTTAACACATTTAGTTTATTCACTAAGTTAGGTAGCTGTCATTATAGTCCAGTGGTGGGACATTTTCATCACCCTGAAAAGAGAACTGCATACACTCTCGTAGTCACTCCTCACTTTTCCACACTAGCCCCTGGCAACTGCCAATCAACTTTCTATCTCTATGGGTCTGTCCATTCTAGGCATTTCATATAAATGAAGTCATATAATATGTAGTCTTTTGGGACTGGTATCTCACATAGCTTCATGTTTTCAGGGTTCATCCATGTTAAACATGTATCAATACTACCTTTTGCTTTGTGGATGAGTAACATTCCTCTGCTTGAATATACCACATTTTATTTTCTAGTCAATGGACATTTGAGTTGTATCCACTTTGGGGCTATTATGAATAACACTATGAACATTTGAGTACAGTTTCTGTGGACATATATTTTCCTTTTGCTTGGGCAGGTATCTAGTTGTGTAATTGTTGAGTCATATGGTAACTCTGTATTTAACCTACAGAGAACTGCTAAATGTTTTCATTTTGTCCAGCAATGTGTGAGGATTCTGATTTCTCTGCATGCTCCTCAGCACTTGTTATTGTCTATCATTTTGACTGTTGCCATCCTAGTGAGTATGAGGTGATACCTCATTGTGGTTTTGATTTGCATTTTGCTAATGGCTAATTGACATGCACTTCTTTTCACATATCTGTTTGGTCATTTTTACATTTGCTTTGGGGAATATCTTATTCCTATCCTTTGCCCATTTAACTGTTTATATCAGTTTGTTATTGAATCATAAGAGTTCTTTAAATATTTGCAATACAAGTCCCTTATTTGATATATGTAAATACTTTCCCCTTCTTTTGGGCTTTTTGCTTTCTTGAGGTATCATTTGCAGCACAAAAAATTTTAAGTCCAATTTATTTTTTCTTTTGTCACTTAGGTTTTTGGTGTTAAGGTTACAAAGATTTATTCCTATGTTTTCTTCTAAGAGTTTTATAAAATTAGCTCTTATATTTAGACCCGTGATCTACCTTAATTTTCTATTTGGTTTAAGAAAGAGGTCCAGTTTCACCTTTTTTGCACGTAGGTATCAGTTGAAATAGCACCAGTTTTTGAGTAGACTATTTATTCTTTTCCCAACGAATTGCCTTGGACCTTTGTGGAAAACCAGTTAACCCAACATACTATAGTGGTGGCTAATTTTTTACTTTGCTTTTAGTATCTTTTGTCATGGAAATTTAAATTCTAATTAATCAAATTACTTTTCTTCCTTATGGTATATGGATTTTGTATCTTCCTCAAATACTGCTTTATCCTAAGTCATAAAGATATTTTCCTAGATTTTCATTGAGAGTTTTAAAGCTTTTTTCCCCCCACATTTAATATATTTTTTTCTATCTAGATGTATTGATCTCCCATTAATAGAAAACTTTGAATTCATTTAAAACTTTGCCAGAACCTTCCAGTCTGGGAGCAGATACAGATATACCTATGGATATCGACAGCAGTGATATGAACAGTGATGGTAGTCGGGGATTGGATGACACAGAAGAACCATCTCCTCCAGAAGACAAAATGTTCTTCTTGGATCCATCTGATCTTGATGTGGAAAGAGATGAGGAAGCCGTGAAAACAATCAGGTAGTGCATGTATATGTCCCACAATCTGCTTCCCAAATCAGGGTCAGTCCAAGGCGCTCCCTTAAGAAAGAGTCTCTTTACATGGAACCTAAATGTAATTTAAAATTTAATTAAATTGTTGCTAATTCTGTTACATGTACCACAGTATTTCTGAAATAAATTATATCACTCCTGCCATCCACTCAGGATGGGAAGGTGTGAGAATCCTTGTTTTCTTGAAGAAAAAAACGCTTTATATAAGTCTAGCCTAGATGATATCCCACTGTGGAGCAGGCACCACAAGGTGTCAGAATTGAACTATCCGTTAAAGCAACCAGTTTTTTCATGCAGGCAGATTATTGATGTCAGAAACACCAGGACTAATGTATACCTGCAGACGTTGCACACAGATGATGGTGATGAATTTAGGAGCAGTTTTCATATACCACAGTTTATTAGACTATTAGCACTTTGTAAAAATGCTTTTGGCTTATAAAACTTTTAAATATCCTCTTATGTTTATAGGAATTCAGTTTTTCTGTATATACAGCTTTATAGGATATACTACTTTGTGAAAAAATTTTAATATTTTGGCAGGTTTTGGTTTTCATTGGCAACCAGGAGGTATTTAGAAAAAATGGATCATTTACCAGTCTCACGTGGCTGAGTGATCATTTATTCATTTTTGCTTATCATTAGATTACAGCTATTAACTATCATTATCATTTTCTTTTTTCACTAAGATTTAATTTCCCTATTTGGCAGAGACAGCACAAGCGGGCAGGAGTGGGGCAGAGGGAGAGGGAGAATCAGGCTCCCTGCTAAGCAGGGGAGCCTGATGTGAGGCTTGATTCTAGGACCCTGCAACCATGACCTGAGCTGAAGGCAGACACTTAGCCAACAGACCCCTCAGGCACCCCTATCATTATTCTGAACTAAAACTTAATATTTACTCGGTTTAGAGACTATCAGGAGAACTTCGGTAGCTTCCTAATCATGAATACTTTATAATTTAAAAGAAAATATTTAACTGAGACTGAAACTGAAAAACTATATGTTTTTCACACATAGCCCTCAAATTGTTCTTTTCCTCCAGCTGCGTTATTCCTGACCCATGTTTCAGTATTACCTGATTTAACTCAGTACGTTATTTTTTTTTTTTTTAAGATTTTATTTATTTGTTCATAAGAGACTTAGGCAGAGGCAGAGGGAGAAGCAGGTTTCCTGCAGGGAGCCAGATGTGGGACTCGATCCTAGGACCCAGGGATCACGCCCTGAGCTAAAGGCAGATGCTCAACCACTGAGCTGCCCAAGTGTCCCTATTTTTTAAATTTTCTTAATTGTTATCTGTAAATCCTTTTCCTTTCAGCATCTTCTACTAGAAATACTTTTTGCTAACATGAATAATGGAATTGACATTTGAAAAGCAGTTTACTTTTTACCTTGTTGTGAATTCACTAATTAATCATGCTGCCTAGGGCAAAAGAAACTTTCTCAACAGAAGTCCCAAATGAGACCCTCTACCAGGCTTCAGATCTTCTAATTAGGGAGAATTCATTCTGCTCTGTGCATTGTTCTGTGTTATCACCCTTCACAAAATATTGATGACAAATAATGAGAACTTGCAGTATTATCTTAGTCTTTTATAAATCAATTGTGTATCATCATAATGGGGTTAATTTATTTTCTTAAGCTATTTCTCTTAGATATTTTGAAAAATTTTAGGTCAATTGTCTTAAAAAGGGCTGATGAGTTTATAGTATTTATATGATTTTTAAAAATTTAAATTATCAATATTTTATCATAAATTCTAAATGTTTTTTAGTCCATCAACAAGCAGTAATATTCCGCTAATGAGGGTTGTACAGTCCATCAAGCACACAAAGAGGAAGAGCAGCACGATGGTGAAGGAAGGGTGGATGGTCCATTACAGCAGCAGGGACACCCTGGTCAGTAATCTCAGACATTGTAATATGGTAGTGAAATTTTGTTATGTGCTTTACTTTATGCATTTTTAAAATCAAAGTAAGAATGAAATAAATATTAAGACATTATAGTACACTGGAACTATAGGTAAGTTTGTAAAGAGTTTTCAAAAGGCAGAACTTTGAAATATTTTTACAAACTAGTAGAGCAGTAGAGATTCAGAAAGTGTCTGAGGATACAATACCAAATATCAAATCCATTAAAGAAATAATTGATAAGATGGACTTCATTACAATTAAAAGCTTCTCCTCAGCAAATGACAGTGTCAAGAGAATAAGACAAACACAGATTAGGAGAAGATCTTTGTGAAAGAGACATTGATGGAAGACTGTTCTCCAGAATACACAAAGAACTCTTAAAACTCACTAGTAAGAAAACAAACAACCCAATTAAAAGGTGAGTCAAAGACCTTAACACATACCTCCCCAGAGAAGATATACAGATGGCAAATTAGCATATGAAAAGATGTTCTATATCATATATCAGGGAAGTGCAATTTAAAACAACAGTACAATATCACTACAGACTGGAGTGGCCAAAATCTGGAACATTGACAACACCAAAGGCTGGCAAGGATGTAGAGCAACACATACTTTCATTCATTGCTGGTAGGAATGCAAAATGGTATGGACGCTTTTAAAGACAGTTTGACGGCTACTTACAAAACTGAACATACTCTTATCATATGATGTAGCAGTTGCACTCCTTGGTTTTTACCCAAAGGATATAAAAACTTATGTTCACACAAAACCTGAATATGGATGTTACAGTAGCTTTATTCATAATTGCCAGAACTTGGAAGCAACAGGATGTCCTTCAGTAAGTGAATTGGCAAATAAACTGTGGTACATCCTTCCTGACAATGGAATATTATTTAGTACTAAACAGCAGTGAGCTATGAAAAGACAGGAAGGAATCATAAATGCATATTACTAAGACAAGAAGCCAATGTAAAAAGGCTACACACTGTATAATTCCAACTATGTGACATCTGGAAAAAGCAAAACTATGGAGACAGTGAAAAAGATCAAGGATAGGGGGCAGGTAGAGATGAATAGGCAGAAAGAACACAATTTTTAAGGCAAGGAAAAACTCTAAAGTCCCTTAATGATGGAAACCTGTCATCATACATTTGTCCAAACCCATAAAATGTAGGATACCAAGAGTAACCCATAATGTAAACTCTGGACTTTGTGATTATGATGTATCAATATAGGTTCATCAGTTGTAACAAGTGTACCACTCTGAATGAGGATGTAGATAATGGGGAGGCTATGCATATGTGGGGAGCAGGGGGTATATGAGAAGTCTCTGTACCTTCCCTTTAATTATGCTCTGACCAAAAATGGCTAAAGTCTTCATTAAAAAAAAAATAATTTAGACATGTGAAAAAAAAACCACATGTCAAAAAACAAAAGCAAAGACACATGACAAACTGGAAAAGTATTCTAAAGTCATAATCTAGACAGGGAATAATTTCATTATATGTGAAGGCTGACAACAAATTGGTCAGAAAAAGGCCACAACACAAAGAATGGGGAAAGAATATCAACAGAGTTCGCAGGCAAGGAAATGCAAATGACTCTTAAACATTAGAGTTTTTTTTTCGTTTTTTAATAAAAAGTACAGTTTAAAACTTCACTGAATTGTCAGCTCTTATTTATCAGTGTAGCCAAGATCAAAAAGTTTAGTAACATAACTACATTAGTGAAGGTTTGAGTAAATAGGTATTCATGTTGCTGATGAAACTATAAATTGAGTCAAATCTTATGTAGAGTGATTGACACTGTCAAGGAAAATTTACATGTGTATGTCATTTGACCTAGCGAGCCAGAGGAAATGTAGCCTGTAGGTAAATTACCTATCTGCACATGTGTACCACATAGGTATTTGTGTGTGCATGCATAAAATTCTTTAAAAGTATTCCCAGAAACCTACTATCCTTGGATGGGAGTGGGATGTTAGCAGTGATGGCAATATACTTGTCACTCTATCCTTCCTATGTTTGCAGAATTTTGACTCTCATGAATTTTAAACCTATTCAGAAATACAAACTTATGAATAGGAATGAAAGAAAAAGGAAGATGCAGATACTTTGAAGGAATCATTTTTATACCTGAGTATTATGCCCTTTATTTTATAGAGAAAGAGGCATTACTGGAGACTGGACAGCAAATGTCTAACATTATTTCAAAATGAATCTGGATCAAAGTACTATAAGGTAAAGATTCCACATTTTAAAAAATACATACATTGAAATATTCTGTATTTTCCAAATATATTCAAGTAATGTTGATTATTGGAGTATACCTATTATGACTGCCTAATATCATTTATAGAAGTCATTGTTAAGTTTCTTGTTGAAATAAGTGTCCCACACTCCTCCATATCCCCCAACCCCCCAGCCCTGCTACACAAGGTGGTTTGTCGTGTGTTCCTTTGGTTTTGGCTTGCTTCTCAGGTTGTTCCTGATTTCCTTTTGGATGCTATGATTTAGATTGGGAAGTTTAGTAAGTCCCATTATCATAGCCTGTGCGAAGAGGCCAGGAAGTATTTGGTGTTCTCCACCACTCCATTTTATCTTAGGCCCCGATTCCCAAAAGCTGCTGCTGCTTTGTATAGTCTTATTTGTACAAGACTTTGTATAGTCGTCTTTGCTTGGCTTGCTCCACACTTTGCCATGTCACAGACCAACACCAAAAAAAATTGTAGAGTGTAGCAGTTGTATCCCTAAGAGAGAGTATAGAAACTCATGACTTGCTTTGAACTGGTTGGGTTCTTTTAAATATGTTTTTTTGTGTGTGTGTTAGGAAGTAAGCTACATGTAAATAATTGTTACAGCTATGGGCAGAACTAGAATAGAATACTTGAACAATCTATACTAACATTCTTTTTTCGCTCTTATTTTTGCTTTGTTCTCTGAGGGCTGTATCTTGCAGATAGCTGCTAGTAGACGAGTAATTGTTGAGTTGATTTAATGATGATTGGAAAGTGACAGATGTTGGATATAGTGGCAGTCACCCTTCATGGTCCTCCCCTTCCTTGCATTCTAATGACCTGCTGAAGGCCTGAATCACTGCCTTAGTTATAATCTCCTTGCTCTGCCTTTGGCATTGCTGGGCATACAAATCATTCAAGGCAGATATTATCGTAAGATTTAACTATGTGTTCTATGTACCACATACTTGTGTTCATCTTAATGCAAACATTAGAAACACATATCTCTGATTAGTGTATTTGAAAATAAAAACAAAGATGTATTCATATTTTTTAATGCTTAATTTTTTACTTCAGGAAATTCCACTTTCAGAAATTCTTCGCATATCTTCGCCACAAGATTTCACAAACATTTCACAAGGCAGCAACCCACACTGTTTTGAAATCATCACTGATACTATGGTATACTTTGTTGGGGAGAACAATGGGGACAGCTCCCACAATCCTGTTCTTGCTGCCACTGGAGTTGGAGTTGATGTAGCACAGAGCTGGGAAAAAGCAATTCGCCAAGCTCTCATGCCTGTTACCCCTCAAGCAAGTGTTTGCACTTCTCCGGGGCAAGGGAAAGATCACAGTAAGCAATAAGCTTGTTGATGGCTTTTTTACCCCCTCTGGTTGTTAAGCATTTTGTGGGTGTGGTTGTATGTGTGCATTTCTTTTTTTTTGTTTTTTTTTTTTGTATGTCTGTATTTCTAATGCTCATTTTAAGCTTCGTCTTTAGTAACCAGTATTGTTAGTTAATTCCTTTATACGTTAGTTATAATGTATATATACAATCCCCAGAGCTTGGTTCCAGAGTCAGTCTCCCTACATTTAGATCCTGGCTCTGCCAACACATATGTGATCTTAGGCAAAACTCTACTTCTCTGTAATAGTACATACCTTACGGGGCTGTCAGCATTTAAGGAAAGAGAACCAGTAAAGAATAAAACAGTGTTCGGTATCCATGAACTCTCATTGGATTAAGCAAACTACAGTATTTTGCTTCATGGTAAGATACACAGGTGATGAAGTATTACAGTTCACATCATACTTGTGAAATCTATGAAGTCAGAAATGCTGTTTTTCTCTTTTTTAAAATATTCATTTGAGAAAGAGAGAGTGCAAGCAGGAGGAGAGGCAGAGAAAAAGGGAGAAGCAGACTCCCCATTGAGCCCAATGTGGGACCCAATCCCACGACTGAGATCATGACCTGAGCTGAAGGCAGATGCTTAACCATCTGAGCCACCTAGGCTTCCCTTCTTTTAACTGTATTAAAACATTCAGAAATACTAAAAAATTATTGAAACATGTTCTTTGCACTAACAAAATTTATAAAATAAAACCTAAATTTGGGCAGCCCCGGTGGCTCAGCGGTTTAGCGCCGCCTTTGGCCCAGGGCATGATCCTGGAGTCCGGGGATCGGATCCCACGTCGGGCTCCCTGCATGGAGTCTGCTTCTCCCTCTGCATCTCTCTCTCTCTCTCTGTGTCTCGTGAATAAATATATAAAATCTTAAAAAAAATAAAATAAAAACCTAAATTTGATAAAGAATCAAATGAAAGCCATAATATGTCACTTTTAACGCCATTGATGTTAGGTTATTTATGGAGAAACATTCATTAGACAAATATATTTAAATTGAAATAGATATCATTTCCTAAATGTACTTTATTTCAGTTCAGCTGTATTATTTCATATACCTATTCTTGGCATTATGCTAGGTTCTAAGCTAGAATACAAAAGAAATACAGAAATTAAAGGAGATAGGACTACAAACATAAGTGTTGAATAGTAGCATAAAGCAGTAGAGCGCAGAAATGAATAATGCCTTACTTGGGGGATGCAGATATGGATAGCAGGAGTAAGCAGAAACTGTGGCAGAAGAACCTGATTTGGACCTTGACCTTGGATCTCAAGTAGGTTAAGATAGGATAAATTAAAAGAGAAGGGTGGGGGAAGTAGTGAATCTTGTTAAAGAGAGTTGTGATCAAAGGGATGAATGTAATGACTGTGAACACGTTTGGTGTTTAATATTGACTCTTAGAGGATGAATTAGATAGGTATTTATAGTGCTTTTTGTTTTGGTGAATTTTAGACAGAACTTTGATATCCTAATTAAGGCCATGGACCTTTTCCCCCAGAAAATAAAACAGGTACATAACACAAATTTTATGTATGTATCACTGGATATAGGAACTTTCTCTCTTGAGTTTAGTCTCTAAAACGAGAATTGCAGAAGGGTTAAGAGTGAGGATACTAGAGAATGAAAGCACAGTTGCTGCTTACTGGCTAATGTGATCTTGGTCTCTGCAGTCTCTAATCTAAAGTGGGAATAATAATAAATGCCTATAATGCACTGAGCACAGTTCCTGACACATTAATAATATTATTACTTGGCTGTTGGCTGCTGCTGCTTTTTCTCAGGGAGAGTTCTGGGAAGCAATAGAAAGTAAAAATAGATGGAGCTAGACAGCGGAGTCCTTTGAAACAAAATCATTTTTGCCTTACACTAGGAAACTGGAATGACTGAAAAGCAGAACTTTTGAGGCTTTAATATCATTGATGCTGTGCCTTTTTTGTCTGTTCATTAATATTTAATATTTGAATTATTTAAAATATTTTCAGATTGACTTCATATCTTTATTTTTTTTTTTTAAGAATTTTTAACTATTCATGAGAGACACAGAGAGAGAGAGAGAGAGGCAGGGACACAGGCAGAGAGAGAAGCAGGCTCCATGCAGGAAGCCTGATGTGGGACTCGATCCCGGGTCTCCAGGATCAGGCCTTGGGCTGAAGGCGGTGCTAAATTGCTGAGCCACCCGGGCTGCCCAACTTCATAGTTTTAAATGCAGTTTTTGACAGTCATGTTACTTATATTTGACATATGCTTATATATTCTTGTTTTAAATTTTTATATTTTGGATCATAAAGGAAATTACACATCTTGTCTCTGAGTTGTCTCCGAGATTCTAGATGTTTGAGACCTTGTCTCTTACTCACTTCACCTGTGTCAGTTATACTTCCTTTGCTTACCAAAGTAATACAGACATTTAAACTTCACAGTAATATGGAATATAAAACGAGAAAGTCCTTCTAGTACCCTTGTAACACACTCCCTTGTTGCTGTTCCTGTATCTCCCCCCTCAGAAAAGCATTATTAACCATTTGGTGTATATTTCTTGGTTTAGGGAGAAGGGAAGTTGATTCTCTCTGTACTGTATTGTTATAGTTTTACAAAAAATGTGGTCATACTTCATTCTTTTTGCAACTTGCTTTTATGCACTATTTAATTAATATGTATCAGATATAGTTCAATATCAGTATATAGACTTAACTGATTTTTACTTTTTTTTATTAAGTAATGCATGCTTTTTATGTTTTAGAAAATGCAGGCAGCATAGAAGTGTATAAAGACTAAATAAAGTCTTTGTTCCCCAACCCTATGCTCTCTCACTCACCAGAAGTATCATAGTTTCTTTGTTTGTAATTCAAATGCTGCTGCCTTACAACTTGCCTTTCTGACTTAATATGCCATGGATAGCTTTCCAACTCAGTTATGTACAGCTCTACACCATTGAGTGTTTAGATAGTATTTCTTTGTGTGGATGTATCATATTTTATTTAACCACTTTCTTGTTGATGGGTTAGTATTGTGTGTGTGGATAATTTTTTTTAAAGAACATAATTATATTAACTGTATGTTAGCTAGTTTTTAAGATTTAATTTATTGTGGACATTCACATGTCAGCAAATGTTAATATTAAGCCATATAAGTTTTGTTCTTTTTCTCATACATCATCCTTCTGTTTCTACAGAAGATTTGTCTACTAGTATCTCTGTATCTAATTGTCAGATCCAAGAAAATGTGGTAAGTAAACATTAGTTAAAATATGCAAATTGGGTAATTAAAATAGGTAAAATAAGATGTGAAAATCTTATTAGAAAATAAGCTCAAGAGACAAAAAAACCAAACTCTTAAATACAAACTGGTGGTTGCCAGAGGGGAGTTGGGTGGGGGGATAGATAAAATAGATAAAGGAAATTAAGGATACATTGATCTTGATGAGCACTGAGAAACATTTAGAATTGTAAATCACTATATTGTTCACCTGAAACTAATAGAGCAATGTATGTTAATTATACTTGAATTAAAAAAAAATGTTTATAGGCCAAAGTAATGAGCAATTGGCCTAAAGACACTCACTAGATTTTGTGGCTAATTACTTCTCTAAGGAGTTCTGCTTTATGAAGGAAACTAAGGCAGATTTTTTTTAAACTGTGAAAATAAAGATAACTTTTTCTCAAGTGATAGTAGAATGTTACATAGTGATAGACTAGTTCAAAGAGGAGGGAGGGATTACTTCACACTGGGTCAGGAGGGTAAGCTTCCTAAAGGAAGTGAAACCTGAGCGGCACCACAAGGAGGGACAGGAATTTCAGATGAGGGTGGGGAACAGTAGTAGTTTGTGCAAGTGCAGGGACCTGGATGGGCAAATAGAAGGAAGCAGGACATACAAGACTTTTAAGGAATAGTGAATAGCATGTTGGGGATTATAACAGGAGTCAGCATAATTTCTATGAAGAAATAGATAGTAAATATTTTAGGCTTTGGAGACCATACCCAATTGCTTGATTCTGCCGTGGTAGTGAGAAAGCGTTCATAGGCAGTACATGAAGGAATGAGCATGACTGTGCCCCAATATAACTTTATTTGTGGACACTTGAATTTGAATTTTACATCATTTTCACATGTCAGAAAATACTATTATTTTCTCCTTTGTAACCATTTAAAATGTAAAGTTTGTTCTTTATATATCAGGAGCCTGTACAAAAAGCCATCAGGCTGGATTTTTGGCCTACAAACTAATTTACCAACCCTGGATTAGAAAGAAAAAAGGCTAGAAAAAGAAGTCATAAAATAGTTCATTGACTATATATAAATTTCTCTGTTGCCATCTTCAACTTGGGGCATCCAGCTACAGCTCTGTAGCATATAGATGTTGGCTTTTCTAAGATTGCAGTGAAAACTGGATATCCAGTAGTGGATATCCAGGAAATAGAGGGTTTCAAGGAGATGTAATCTGTATATCTCTTGTAGTGGTAGGTAGAACAGATACCAGATTCTTGGGGAGGGAAAGAGGAATAATACAAACACGAGATCACTAACTTTGAAGGATCTCCCAGGAACTTGAGGGACATACCCATTCATTGCTGAGAACAGAAAAGGTTCAGAGCTGGTCTTTGTGAAAAAACGTTTCTATCAGTTTTTATATGAATAGTGGATGTTCCCTCATCTACTCTGATTAGAACCAAAATTTGGTTGGTTAAACAAAAAGCTGATTAAAGTTGGGAAGCATATAAAAATGATTCTTATAAACCTTAAAATTTTTCATTATACCTTAAAACATGCATATATGCACATTGATTGATTTGCTTTGTCACAGAGCTGAGATTTTTTTCTTTAAGTATGGGTCTGCTAAGTAGAGTTCCACTTGGTCTATCTTGCATCAACCACATCTGTATGTAGTAATACAGTTCTGATGCTAATCACCCTGATTTTGTGCAGACTCCACAGGTTAAGGGCACAGTTCCTAACAAGGCTGCCTTTATTTGAGACACCAGCCACAAGTACAGAGGTCCAGAGTTCACCCGTACTTCTGACCAATTGGCTACAGATTCAGAGGATTCCCATGAACCCACACTGAGGTTCAGTAATTCATTAGAATGACTCAGAACCTAGGGAAAGTGCTGGATTTAGGATTACAGCTTTATTTAAAAAGGATAAAATTCCAGACCAGCCAACCAAAGACGCATAGGATGCAGTCTGGGAGAGTTCTGAATGTAGAGCTTCTGCATTCTCTCCCTGAAATCAGGACATGCAAATCTACCAGCACATTGATGTGTCACTAGCCTGGAAAATTATCTGGCCTTAGTGTCCAAAGTTTTTATTAGAGTTTCATTAAGTAGGCATGATTGACTGAATCTTTGGCCACATGATTGAACTCATTCTCCTACTCCCCTCTGCCTCCCTTGAGTTTGGACTAGTTCGAAGCCCCAACACTCTTGGTTGATCTTTCTGGTGACCCTACCCCATCCTGAATCATCTTGTTAGCATACTTCAGGTGTGATCCAAAGGGCTCACGAATGACATAATGTAAGAAACTCCTATGAATTGGGAAATTCCAAGGATTTAGGGTCTCTTTTAGGAACCAGGGACAAAGGCCAGTCAAATTCTTATTATACAACAGTGCCCATAATGCATTCTCTATAATTTCCAATTTTTGTTTCTTTAAAGTAGAACCAGGAATACTTATGAATTATTCTGGAAACAGAATTCTCACTCCCCCAATCTTTATTTTGCTCACAAATAAATTGACAGCAATTGGTTTGGTATCTCATCTTTATGGAGTTTCTTTTTTTCTTTTTTAAGAGTTATTTGTTTAGAAAGAGAGAACATAAACAGGAGGGAGAGAGGGAGAGAGAATCTCAAGCAGACCTACACTGAGCATGGAGCCCCACACCAGGCTCAGTCTCACTGCCCTGAGATCATGACCTGAGCAGAAACCAAGAGTTGGATGCTTAACTGACTGAGCCACCCAGACACCCCTTTATGGAGTTTCTAAAACTACCTAGTTTTCATAGTAATCTCTGTTTCATTGACTTAAAAAGTATATATATTTAAATTTTTGCAGTAATTAAACTCTGATCTATAACAAGTACATTTGGCATAAAGGGTTTGGGAACATGTTCAGTTTAAAGATTCACTCTTTGGGACACCACCCCCAGTTTGTTAGGCTACTGTAGACATCAATCAGTGTGTGCTCTTCAGAGGGAATGGGGAGAGTACAGGTTGTTCTGGTGAATGAGTAAAGAACAGGTGTTAGGAGAGCTTCTACAAATATGTAGTACTTATTTGACCCTGGTATGTCCTGAATTATTTACCTTTTTAATAGATTTCACTGTTTCTCTAATACATCATAAGCCTCTTACCTAGGTCTGTTTTACAAATTAGCTGCCTTTTACAGAGTCCTCTATACAGTTAGGGCTCAATAAATGTTGATGACAATCCTAAATTCACAGGCATTTTTTAAATTAGGAGGAATCCTAGAGATGTAGAATACTTTTATACAGATGAGAAAGCCAAGTCCCAGGGAAGTCAACAATTTAGGATTATCCAATTTCAACAGAAATTAGGAAATCAGATTTATGGAATTACTGATTTTTATATGCTGGGCACTGGACTTGACACTTGATATATATCTTTCATTTAATTTACTTAAAAATCCAGTGAATTAGATGTTATGTATCACCTTTACCAGTGAGAAATTGAGGTCTGTGCAATTCTGTTTATTCAGTTGAGTTACTGCCATGAAACAGGCACTTGGGGGGAGTATAACACCCTCCATGCCGACTGTGGCACATACCCAGACGGAGACTCCTGACTGAAGCACCAGGGAGAGGACTGGAGAGCGCCCTCCAAAGATATTCCCACAGCAACAGCCAGCACCAAGAAGGAAGGGAGGGAGGGAAGAAGATTGAAGAGGGATCTAAGTTACAGACTTTCTCACACATAACCCTTTCCATCAGGCTTTCAAAATGAGCTTAAATCTCAGTAATATGAACCTTCTGAGTTTTTCTCTCAGATCAAAGATAACAAATCTCCTTAATGGTGAAATAGGTAAAATTTTGTTCTTAATTTTTTTTGTTAACTTTTTATGGAGCATTACTTAATAAATACAAGATTTTCTTTTATTCAAAACTTTTTCCCCTCAAAGGCCTTCTTACAGAATAGATTATACTTGTATGTCAAGAGCCATAGCATTAAAATTGGGCTTTTCTAGGACATGGGAAGTCTGTTCATAAAATATTTGTTAGGCAATTTAGCTGCCTCTCAGAAACAAAAATATCTTAAAGTATTTTGAAAAGAGAGATGTTGACAGTGTTAAATAGAGGGAAATAATGCTGCTTACCCTTCCCTAAATAGGACATTAGCACTGTTTACCAGATCTTTGCCGATGAGGTGCTTGGTTCAGGCCAGTTTGGTATCGTCTATGGAGGTAAGTGACTGCAGGCCCATTTGTCTGCTGTTCGCATGAATGTTGTATCAGATCCTAAGATCTGTGGCTCATGATATTGGCAGAGTCATTTAAGCTCACTGTGCTTAGTATCTTCATCTGTTTAATGGAGCTTACAAAACTTGACCTGCATTGTTCACAGGTTGTTAATTAAGCCTGATACACATAAAAGTACTTTATAAGCTATAATCCAAGGTATAAAAGAAAAGTAATATTAAATCCTAGTCCTCCCTTGCTAGACACTCTTTAAGTGGCCTTTCTGCCTCAACACTTGCTCTGACATGTGGTTAAATAACTGTGCTGACTCAGTGAATCTAGAATAAAATTAGTTCACTGATACAATGTTTCTATCTTGACAGTATCTGAAGACTAAGAGTAGTTAACTATCATTTATTTAATAAGGTAGACTATTTTTCAGCAAAAAAGTTGATTCAAATTTCCTGGCATTTGAAGTATGCCTTTATTAGGGGCAACTATTATTAAGGGAAAATAATAATTTACTTCTTAAAGAGTAAAGGAGAAGGAACAAAATCAGCCAAAAAAAGAAATCTAAGAGTAAATAAATACATATCAGTTTCAGTCTTTGGACAACGTCCTAATAAAGCTTTTATATTGTATATGAGCTGTCAATTTGCTTTTTTCTATACCTTTTTTTTTTTTTTTTTAATAGGAAAACATAGAAAAACTGGAAGGGATGTGGCTATTAAAGTAATTGATAAGATGAGGTTCCCCACAAAACAGGAAAGTCAACTCCGTAATGAAGTGGCTATTTTACAGGTAAAAAAAAAAACCCAAGTTGCTTTGTATTGGTTTTAATTTTTGATTTGTGGATTTTTAAATGTAAGTCTTTTTAGAGCTGATAAGAAAAAAAGCTTGTTTTTTCTTCTGTTTTCATCTTATGACCTTTGGGCTTAGTGAGAGGCTGGTGGGCATCTACATTAAATCCTTATGTCTTTTTTTTTTTAAAGGGAAAAATTAAATTACAGTCCTCTAGGAGTTACAAGAACTGCCATTATGATAGTTTGTTTAGAATACATTTTCATAAGTAAAATCTTAATAACAACAAAGTAAGAATTTATTAATTCATCACTCCAGAAGCTCAAAATACTTGGATACTTCTGTCACCACATTTGGCTTAGGAGGTCAGTGCTGTACCCATGCAGTGCTCACAGATGATGGTACTTGGTTGACATAGCAATTGCTGTAAAAATAAATGCTTAAAAATTGTGTGCCTTTTCACAGTAGCATTTGTTATTTTATTAATTTAAAACTCTAAAGACTTAATTTTATAATACCATTAAGGTATATTTTTAAATATATATCAGTAATGACCTAACTTTCATTAAATAAATTACCATTTTCATTTAACATTTTTACCTCTTTTGGGGGTCATCAAGAAGACTTAAATTTAGTTTTATCTTTATTTGTATGAATATCATATAAATTATAATATGCAAACGTCTATTCATTGTGTAGCTTTTGGATAATATTTAAGAAATCATGGTAATATAATAGTTAATGCTGTCAGAACCCCATTTGCTTGTGAGTGAAGTTCAAGAAGACAAAACCTACTGAACTTAGGCTTCCTTGAAGAAGCAGGTAAGAAACTTACAAACACACAATTCATTTTACATGTATTACATTATTGGTTACCAGCAATGACATTTGCCTCCTGTGTTTTTCAGAGGAGTGATAATCAAAAGATTGTGGTCTACAAGCTACTTATGGTCCCTTCAAGGTCACTTCCTCCTGTACAACTGTCTTCATATAGAATATTAATAGCATTCGGACTGTATTAGAATGTGAATATTGTTAGTGATCTTTTTTCATATCTAATTCTGGAATCTTGTTCATTGTCCCACTAATATAACAAAAATAAATAAATATTAAGGATACATTCTTAAGGCTTGATTCATCCTTGCCACTCTGATCACAGACAAATCTCTGAACTAAACACTAAAGTGTTTTTGGCCATGTTTTATCAACTATGGCTCATAATAATTAAATTTAGGGAATTCTGGGTAATGCACAGGGCAACAATGGTAGTATAGCCTTCTGTAGCAATTGTTATTAGTTTAAAACTCCTAAGATTTAATTTTATAATACTTCTTTTTCATTGACTACCATACAGGGAATATGGTTAAGTAATTGTAGTATGTCTCCAAATATACTATTTTCATCTTAAATTTAATACCATGCTTTTTGTTGTAGATTCTCTTCAAATTGTTTATATACAAATTTACATTTTTATATTTAGTTAATGACTTACTTTGTGCCAGAAACTGTACTTATTAATAAGTACTTTTTCTTAACATCACCCAAGGAAGAGGACAGGTTTAGAGGGTTTTTTTTTTTTTTTTAAGATTTTATTTATTTATTCATGAGAGACACACAGAGAGAGAAAGAGGCAGAGATACAGGCAGAGGGAGAAGCAGGCTCCATGCAGGGAGCCCGACGCGGGACTCGATCCCGGGTCTCCAGGATCACACCCTGGGCGAAGGCTGCACTAAACCACTGAGTCACCCAGGCTGCCCAGGTTTAGAGTTTCAATCTGTCTGCAAACCACATGCTGTTTCTACTCTACCACACTGGACCTGCTGTGTGTGTATGTGTGCGCACGTGTGCGCACATACGTAAAATCGTGACTTTATTTCCTTTGCAATGTATAAATTCAACAAATTCTTCTATATATAACGATCAACTTTAGTCTACTTTGTGTTTGAATTACAATTCTCTTAGAACAATCTGAATTTGGTAAAAACATTTTTTAAAGGAAACTTTTTTCCAAATAGCAACTCATTTCATTTGATGAAATTCATTACACAGGATTTAGTCATATGGGCATTTCAGCTAGACTGTTGCATACGGGTTGAAAGGAACTTACTACACTTATATACTCCACCCTTTGGTTCCCCCCTCCCCTCTCAGCTGTGTCATCCTTACTTTCCAGTCTTTGCCCCTGATTCTTCTTGTATGTAGTCCTCATTAAACAAACCTAAAAGGCTGGCTGACGCCAGCCTGATAGTTGATTCTGGTACTGTAAGTTACCTGCAGCTCCACTGACTTCCACAGTTTTTCTTCCCTATGTCCTCACCTTTATAAAGAAAGGTTATAGCACAAAGACTAAGCATACTACTGAGACTACAGTTTTGGCCTTTCCAGTGGCAGGGAGAGTCAATTACAGAATCAGTGATTAAGGAATGACCTTATAGTTAACCCAGAAACATCCAGCCTCGCTCTTGAGTGCTTGGTGATAAACTCTGTATTTCTATCAATTTAAAAGAAAGGAGGACATGGGGTGCCTGGGTAGCTCAGTCAGTTGGGCGCCTGCTTTCGGCTCAGGTGGTGATCCCAGGGTCCTGGGATCAAGTCTTGCATTGGGCTCCCTGCTCCATGGGGAGCCTGCCCTCTGTCTCTGCTTCCCTCCCTCTCTTTCTGTCTCTCATGAATAAATAGAATCTTCAAAAAAAAAAAAAAAAAAAAAAAGAAAAGAAGACATGACATTTTTGGACATCTGCAGATACTGTTAGGCTGAACCAAAATCTCTTGGAAAAGGTCCCAGTGTAGATACTACTTTCAACAAATTGAGTCTCTTCTGAATGATGGCCCCACTGTCTCCCTATTCCTTAAATATGTCAGATATGGTCCTGTCTCAAGGACTTTGCTTTATCTATTCCCTCTGCCTGGAATGCCGTGTGTCATTTGCTAATGAGGCCCATGCATTCTGTTTAGCATTACACCCATCCACCCCCACCTCCTTACTTTTTCTTCCTTCCATAGCATTTACCACCTTCATACTGGGTAGTTTACTAGTTTATCACCTATTATCTATCCCACCTTGCTAGAATAAGCTTCACAAGATGAGAGGTACTTGTCAGTTTTGTTTACTCTTGAATCCAGACTACCTACATAGTACCAAGAGCATAGCAAATACTCATTTAACATTTATTGAATAAATGTGTTTATATGGAGCATTACCTATAACATATTGTTAAATTTTTTAAATAGAAATGTGGAATGGTTCCATTTGTATAGTTTCTTAGGGTAATGTGTAATTTGCACATGTGTACATCAGTTATGTAAAGAAAAGGATCCACACCTACATAAACTGTCAACATGGCTACATCTGGCTGAGGAGTATATTATGAGGCAGGAAAGAAAGGAAGGCGTTTTACTTGTGTTTCATAGGGATATGGTAATATAAAATATCTTTTGCTCTTGCCTGAAAAGGGTTGGTTATAGAGTAGTAATGGGAGAAAATGTGTGTTGCTCTCATGGCTTCCTATGTAAATGAGAAAAAATATTAGGAGATATTTCAAAGAGAAATTTCTGGTTTTAACACTGTGGTGTATAAATTCACCATTTTTCCCCTTCTCAGAAGTCACCTAAAAGCAACAAGAAAAATGATAATAGAGAAAAAATTTCAAAACTTATGAAAATAGAAGAAAGCTCAGACCTATAAAATAGGTAAAGGAGTTCTTCCAGAAACACTGGAAATGGAGCCAAGGGTGCATGCAGGAAGAGGCACCACATTAAGTGCTGTTTTTGCTGGCACTTTCTGATATCTGCAATTGTGATATCCTCTGTAGCTGCCTCCTCAAATAGAAGAAAGCCAAGGGGGTCATGATCTGATAAGATTTAATTCAAGGGAAGACACAGTAAGTGAAGGGAAGAAGGGCACTTTAGTAGTGGAAGAGAGAAGATTACACCAAATAGCGGCATTATAAAGGAAAACTAGAGAGGCGGCAGGGAGAAACTGAAAAGCACATAGGAGTCTTGGCAGATGAAGTAGCCAAAGCTAACAACATGGAAGGCCTAAACAGTATAAGGTAATCTAACCACTTTATACTAAAGTCTGTACCCTAAAAATCAAAGAACAGAGAGTACCCCATTCATTCAAAACAGCAGGATGAATAGTATCCTTTGATCCTAATGCAATAAAACTAGAAATAAATGACAAAATTGGAGAACAGAAAGCTCCCACCACCTGAAAAAAAATTTTTTAATATCTTAGAGCAAAATCAAGATTTCAGAGTATTTAAAAAATAATCGTGAAAATACTGTATATCAGTTTTTGGACAATTGCTCAAAAAATTTATAACCTCAAATATTTACACAAGAATGAATGAAAATAAATGAATTAAGAATCAAACTCAAGAGGTTAAAGAATGAACAATAAAGGAAAGCAAAAATAAGAAAGAACATCTTGGGGAGATGACCACAACTACTGAAAAAAAACCTAAAGGCATTTTAATTTTACGATGCTGCCTTGTCCAGTTCTATCAGATAAATTTGAAAACCTGGAGAAAATGATTCTCAATCAAAGTATAATTTACCAAAAGACTCCAGAGGAAATGGGACATTTAAATAAATAAAGTTAAGAGACAATGTTACAGAATACTTCTTTCTATCTTTGTGTGTGTATACCATTTACCGGCAGGTGGGAAGAAAGAAACTTAAAACTACAGCATGGGGACAGCCAACCACACTTCCAACTCTAGGTTTTTGTTTTTTTTCCCCAACTCTAGGTTGATCAAAGTTGTAATATTCTGAATCTTTCCCTGCTCACTGCTATTTTCACTGTAGAAATGTGTCACTTTTAATTTAGCTGCTTGGAATACCATCTCATTACATTATTTTAAATGGATTAGTAAACTATTTATTTTGCACTTGCTAGTCATTTTTTAAAGCACCATGATTCAGACATTGAGCTAAAATGACTAAGTCTCTGCTGTCAGGGAACTTACTGGCTACAAAGTAAGATACATGCACTTGGCACAGTACCATGGGATAAGTACTGCTGCATGTATATATAGTATTAGATGGAAACTACTGCAGTCGTCCTAGAAAGAGGTAATGTGAGCTGAAATTAAAGCAGCTACAGTGAGAATTGAGAGATGATGGCAGATTCAAAAAATATTTTAGAGATGGTGCTCAACTTCACATAAGCCAAAAAGTTATGTCTTAGCATAATTAGTACCTATAATAAGGATAAAAGCATAAAAAATACATTTCTAATAATAAAGAATAAAAGCTTAAACACTTAGGCCAATAGAGCATATTTAAAATTGAAATGAAGCCATATTATTGAAGATAGGAAGGGGTAAGCAGAGGAATAGATTTGTGTTCAGGAATAAAAAGCTGTTGAATATTTTTGAGCATGGCTGACGTATCATGATAATCTGCTTCTGAGGAAAGTTTTTTGTTCTTGTTGTTGTTGTTGTTTTTAACCAGTAAGGTAGATTGCTTTTTTATTAACAGAAACAGGAGATGATGGAGGTAGAGATCTTGAGCCCAAAAGAAGGAAAAGCAAATGGAAGATTGAAAATCCAGACTTAGATAAATAACTACCTTAAAATTGGAACCAGCTCTCGAGCACAGACCTCTACAGACACAGCCCCAGAGAGCCAAAGTTCTGTGTAATTGGCTAAATTTGACTGGCAATTGGTGCCTATTTATGGACAGTATAAAATTAGCATTGTGTCAGGAGACTAAAAAGATGAGAAAGAAGAAAATGTAGTAATGGACAAGGGCACTTAGGTAATCAATTGGGAAGACAGCCTTTCCCCTCAGTGCATCCAGTCCAGTACAGATCTTGGAAAATCCAAATCCAGGATCCTGTTTGTTTGCTTTTACTGCTTATTTTTCTATGCTGTTTTTCTTTCTGTGCCATGTACTCCATACAATTAATTGTAGTACAGTTAGATATTTGCATAGTAAAACTATTTCTCTACTTAAGTTGGTTATATAAATATCCTTGCAACTCTTCAGAATTTGCACCATCCTGGGATTGTAAACCTGGAATGTATGTTTGAAACTCCAGAACGAGTTTTTGTGGTAATGGAAAAGCTACATGGAGATATGTTGGAAATGATTCTATCCAGTGAGAAAAGTCGACTTCCAGAACGAATTACCAAATTCATGGTCACACAGGTATTTTAACCCTTTCTTTTTTTTTTGAAACGAGAATACTTGAAAACAGAAAATTAAATAGCAGTGCTTTTACATATCAGGATATTGTGGGAATTAACCTTGAAGAACAGATTAACACTTCAGTTAAAACTTGATGAACTGTCGTGGACTTTTCAAATTACCATACCATTTAAGAGGTCAGATGGGGATTCAGCTATGATTTTTACCAGGCACTGAAAAAATTCTGTTTTCTCCAATAACAGATCCTTGTTGCCTTGAGGAATCTCCATTTTAAGAATATTGTACACTGTGATTTAAAGCCAGAAAATGTGCTGCTTGCATCAGCAGAGCCATTTCCTCAGGTAAGATACTTTCTAGAACCTTGTTAAGTACCTGACATTACAGAGCACCCATGTAATGAAAGGAAGTGCTATAGGTTCAGATATATCACTATCTTAACAGAAGTAATTAGCCTGTAACTACCAGTGAGGATTAGTACTTGAATAATTTGAACTCAGATCTTACTCATTGTTTATTTTCATTAAGACTTTTTAGACTTAACTGGACCTCAAGGTATAACGTTTTGCACATAGTGCAGTTCACTCTCCCTGTGCATTGGGAATGAAGTGAGGGATATCAATCTTGACTGGTGCCTGGTGCTCAGAACAAATTCCCCATAAAATAATACAGGGTAGAACTGTCAGTGGAGGACACTAGATTTTTTTTTGTGGGGGGGGGGGAACTAGATTTTGAGGCAGGCTGCTCACTCCCCTTCCTCTTTATGGTATTTTATTTCAAACATTTTCACTAAAACCAATATAAGAATTACATTTCCTGTCCCTGCCATCACTCACACATGTATATCCTCTATTTGTGTGTGTCCATAACTTATGTGTAATGCATGGATTTTTTTTACTTGGTTAATAAATTTCATCTCACTAAAGTGTTGACCTTGATCCAAATTTCATAACCTAAAAAATGGTTCATAAACCCAAAGTTTGAAACATTCTTCCTGAGGAATATGTTGGTAGTACCCATAAATATTTTTCATGCTTATCATTGGTAAATTCTCCAATTAACTAGAATATCTTTTGCCAAACTTGTTTATATACATTTGAAAAATTCACAGTTAAACACTAAGACAGACTAAGACAGACTAAGGACAACTGACTTTCACTTGAATTAAATACAACTCAAACTGTCTTTTAAGAAGAAGATATACTGTTAAAAATTATTCAACTCTTACAAGGAAATAATCCTGTTCTTTTATAATGCCTATATGGCTTAAAACGGATTCCCTGTCATTGTGAGGTAAAAAGGGTTCCCTCATAGTTGGTGTGATATTTTAAATAAAAGTGTTTCCACACATTATCATCTCATTTGGTTTTCAGAATTGTTGGGCAAAGGTTGCATACCCCTACAGTGAGACTAAAACTCCATCTTTCTGACCTCTGTTTTGAACAAAGGGAAAATAATGTCATTTACTTGTCATTCCTTCTTGCTCAAATGCTAGCCATGGCCACACTTCCTTATTCAGTTGCCTACTGCCAAGGCATCTTTTATCAGGATGTTAGGGCATTTAACCAAAAAGAAGCTCACATGTCTTCATGGTCAATAATCCTGTGTTCCTCCAGTACTTAATCAGAAGGGAGCCACATTCGGTAATGACATAGAACGCTACCATAAAAACATGCACGAGGCTCCATGTCCTAGAAATAGCAAGAAGCATTTGAATGAATGCACCTTCATCTTTGCTCTCCAGGCAGTTTATACCATTAGTTTTTAGAAGCCAAATCCTTTTTTTCAATTTATCATAATGCTTTTGTGAAGACATTTGTGAGTCAGGGCATTTCCGCATTTCCTCCATAAAGTACTTGGCATTTGCTTGTTCACAAATGTGACCTTACTTTCCAAAACCCAAACTTCTAGAAGATGTGCAGCAAGGTAAGTGTTCTGAGCTCTGCCAAGCTCATTACACTTCCAGAACGCTGTTCCCAAAAGGATATTGTAGTGACTGTGGCTACCTTCAGACAAAACTGTTGTCAAATCCAGTATCTCACCAGCAATTGTTTGTTGCATAGTCATAGAAGACACCTTCGCTCTTGATCTTTAAAGCAATCTCTAGCATTGCTCTTCTATGGGCTCCATTAATTCTCTTTACTACACCTCAAGTTATTTGCCAACAGAGAGTAATCCTCGAGAATATAGATTCTAGGATTAAGGAAAATAAAGGGTCAGTTTTTAAATACCAACTTATTTTTCATTCGGCAAACATTTACTGAGTACCTTTGTGTTTCCAGGCACTGTGAGGTCACTGAGGATTAAAAAATGAAACACATAATTCTTGCTCACAGATAGAAAAGCAGCTCCTTAAAAGCCAAATGCTAAAAAATCAGCACTCTCCCATATCATCAAAAAACTTTGAGCACTTAACACCACCAGTCTGGTTTTTGGCATTCTGGAAGCTAGAATTTATAAAGGTGTTTTTGTTTTTTGGTTTTTTTTTTTAAAGAAAATATGAACGGCTTTCCTAGTGCTTATGTCAGTAATAGATCACAAGGTTATAAATGTATCTGCTTTTTTGGAAAAGGGTACTTTACAATTGCCCCATCTACATTCATTTTTGTTCATAATCAGTAGTTGGCAGGTATGTTGAAATGATTCAGTATCATACTTAGGGACAGGTATATAGAGATAGATAGATGAAAATGCAAAATTAATAACATCTTTTTATTCCCAGGTGAAGCTGTGTGACTTTGGTTTTGCACGCATCATTGGTGAAAAGTCATTCAGGAGATCTGTGGTAGGAACTCCAGCATACTTAGCCCCTGAAGTTCTCAGGAGCAAAGGTTACAACCGTTCTCTAGATATGTGGTCAGTGGGAGTTATCGTCTATGTGAGCCTCAGTGGCACATTTCCTTTTAATGAAGATGAAGATATAAATGACCAAATCCAAAATGCTGCATTTATGTACCCACCAAATCCGTGGAGAGAAATTTCTGGTGAAGGTAAGAAGAAGAAGAAAAAAAAAAAGCTTAAGCTCTGTGCCGTTTAGTCTAAAAATCTTTGTGATCCCAAATCAGCATGTCTCTCCTGTCTCATCAATTTCTCATATTCATCTTTCAATTCAGCCAATTTTTGAGCAGTCTTCCTTTTGAATGGTCTCTTCTCTAACGTCCATCTAGTACCCAGGCATAGGACAAATCCATAGGACTATCTTAATGGTCCTGTCCACTAGATTCTTTCCTGGTCCTTCCCAGTCACTACTGCTGCCAAATCTGTCTTCAGGAAACATTACTTTTGTCTTTTTCTGCCCCAGACATCTTGGGCTCCCTTTAACCACATTGCAGCTGTAGATCTGAGACAGCCTGAATTTACCTTCCATCCTCCTCTTCCTTGCCCCCCCCTACAGAAAACCTGTCTACTCTTGCCAACTACTTTCTACATTTTGCTTGGGCCTTTCACCTGCCTACAGTCCCTCTGCCTCGCAGCTGAAATCCTTGCAGTCTCTCAAGGGCCCTTAACTCGTGGCTCATCTGTGAAGTCTTCCCTGAGCCCTTTCTCTAAACTTTGTAAGATAAACTTAGGCTACTAGCAGGAGAGATTTCTCCTTAAGTATTCTTTCTTTTCATAATTATTTTCAGAACCAGATTGTAAGCTAGTTACCTAGAATGAACTGTATAGACATTCACCAGTTTGTTTGCAGCCCTCCTGTGGCCCAGTCCTAGGAAGCAGGATACACTGGTTTTCCCTGCCCAGGAAAGGTTTTTGAGCCTGCAAGCCTGGGTTCTATACCTATCAAGAATGCCTTGGCTATGCCTCTTTAGTTTGATACTACCAGGAAGGGCACACAATGTACTAAATGGTCCCATACTGAATAGAACCCCACTAGAGAATATCCCCACCTGGATTTAGCCAACCTTTGGAACAGGGGTCTTCTTGGTTTTCCAAAAGTAGCAGGCCTAATCCTAGGAATTAACAGCCCATTAAACTGGTAAAGTTTGAGGAACAACATGTGAAGACAGTAGCTAGCTTACTTGGTAATGAACAACTAATTGAAGTATATATGAGGGTTTCTCTTAGAGTTCCTGGGGGCAGTGTGGTGTGCAGACCCTCTCATATCGGAATCAATTAGTGAGTGTACTAAGACAAAAATGCCTGGCTATATCCCAGAGATTCCACTTCACCAGTGAGAAGGACATAAGGAATGCATTTTAGGAAATACCCCCCAAATAATTTGATGCACATGGTGGATAACCACTTAAGGAACAGCGGATCAAAATGGGAAGTATTTGGAACACAGAGGAGTTCATAAAATACCTGTGGTGTGCAGAAGAGAAACAGAAGCAGTTATAATGTAAATCTTTCACTTGACTCATCCCTGGGTCCAGGCTTTTGTATCAATATTTCAAGTGTGCCGTCACATAGGGCTGTAGTCAGTATGCAGTACGGTTTTGGTTTTGCAGCTGCTCCATTTCTTCAAGTAACTGGATAAAATAAGTATGCCAAGATCTCACCACATACACCAAACACCATGAAGGTATTTGTGTAAAATCTTTTGAGTGTGAACTTGTGGTAATAAGTTACCTTGTCAGTCTAGCCCTATCTACAGAGGCAAGGCAATAGTTTTGGCTCCTTTGCAGACCAAGCCAGGGACTAGGGAATGATGTCATTGGAAGGAAACAACAAATCAGTCTGTAATCAGTTTTTTTTATTAATTTTAAAATAATAATAGCTAATGCTAAGCATGATTCTAAGCCCTTTACGTGTATTATTTCATCTTCTCAACAACCTCAGTTTACAGATGAGGAAACGGACAAATGGCAGCATGTAATAACTGACCCTCTGCCACATGCAGTAAGTGGCTGCAAAGTTGACGCTTGAACCTGTGGTCTGTCCTGCCACCTTAACAAAACAGACACGCTTCCTAAATAGGTACTCTGTTCGTTCAGTAGACATTTATGGATCACTGACCAGTCAAGGCTATGGCCTTGAGAAGCAAAAACCCTCAACTCTGTATTTCTGTGGATTGAATAGCCTTCCAGGCAGACTCCCAAGTTTGGTGTGCCCCATTACACCCAAATCCATGTGTCTGATTTCGTCTTTTCTCTTAGCAATTGATTTGATAAACAACCTACTTCAAGTGAAGATGAGAAAACGATACAGTGTGGACAAATCTCTTAGTCATCCCTGGCTGCAGGTAAAAAAAAATCTTTGGTGATCCTCATTTGAGCCATTCCTTGTAATTTGTCTTACCTAATGAAACTACTCTAAGACCAACAGATTCTCCTCATCTTAGAATACTGTTAAGTGTTCTTCAGTGATTAATTTGTACTGTGGCTGCCTCTCTGGAAATTGCAGTATATCACTGAAATGCAGAACTGATAGGTAATTAAACTCCCATGAACTGAAGCAGTGCTTTAGCTTTCTTATAGGACCGTATGTTTCATTTCGCCTTTTTGTAAGATAAGCATATTATTTTGTCAAATATATTTTACTTTTAAAACATCCACTAAAAGATTAATATTTGCACTGATGAGATCAGAAAGGCCATTTAAAACGTTTGGCTTAGTCCCCCAAAAGCTAGATTTGCCAAACAATACCCCCAAACTTCAGAGTAAAGAGAAGCTTCAAAACTATTTTAAAGGGAGTAGGGGTTAGAATTAACTTCACAACAAATGCAATCATAATTAGTCTCCATGATTATCAAATTATCCTGGTGATAGATTCTAAGTACTATCCCCTCTTTTGAGAACTAAGGTGTGGGTGTAAGGTCAGAGTATAGAACAGAATGTTTTAATGATTATTATTAACCATTTCAGAAGCCTCAGGCAATTTTTTTTTTAATCGTAGAAACTAGTTACTTTATTAGAGAGTCTAAATTTGAAAAAGCATTTAACATTGCTAATTTAAAATACTACAAATGGAACTTACTGTATAGCAAGTACTTGGCGTTGTCAATTTTGTGACTAGGATGCTAAGAAAAAAAAAGTTCACATTATTTTGTTTCCTTTATAGTGTGTAATCACTTCATTTTTCTTCTAGGACTATCAGACTTGGCTTGACCTTAGAGAATTTGAAACTCGCATCGGCGAACGTTACATTACACATGAAAGTGATGATGCCCGCTGGGAAGTACATGCATACACCCACAATCTTGTGTACCCAAAGCACTTCATTATGGCTCCCAATCCAGATGACATGGAGGAAGATCCTTAATTATCAGTGAGCCTGACTACAGTAAGGAAGGATTTCATTTTATGGACTGATACTCCTACTTTGCTACACGACTGTTGTTCTTTGTAGGTTGTCATCTGCAAGGGTGCAAAGACATGGGGAAATCTAATAAGGAATTGGTGATACCTGTCCTGTAGTTCATCGTGAGTAGGTGCAAGAGGGGAAACTGAGTAATAAATACAATGGAACCAAGATGAAGCTTTTCATAATTTTTATGGCATAAACAATGACTGGTTTTTTTGTATTTTTTCCTAATCCTTCACTTTAGTACTATAGTGGCATTTAATTTATCTTCCCTTTCCTATTCTTACATTATTTTTTAAAAAGGAGAAAAAGGAAAGCTTAGAGTCCAGCCATTGCATATCTTGATCAAATCATGTAAGTTTTAAGGTTGATTACTAACCAGGTTTGCATTTAATATATAACTGAGGAGGAGCCCCCAGCATGTGATATGCTTTGAGGGCTCTAAACATTTGTTTAACCAGAGGCACACGGGGTTTTTCCTAGGCACCTAGAAATGTTTCCTAGATGCTAGGCTGTTTTACCTTTTTTTGTTTTGTTTTTTTTTAAGGTCAGTCAAAATTCCAAAACCATGATCCCTAACCTTTGATGCTAAATTCTTAATAGGTTCTCTACAACATAAAAATTAAGTTGTCACCTTTTGTGAGTTTGTTGTAACAGCCTCTAAGATAGTTTTGAACAATTGGTGTCACGGGACCGGGAGGAAGGCCTGCTGGTCTCTCTCTTCCTCACTCAGCTCCTCCACTTGCTGTGTACTCCTGTTCCCACTGACACCACTGTAATGCCACAACTGGTTTCCAACATTCAATGGCTATATATCCAAACCTTAATTACACAATTTATCTTTATGGAGTTGAATACTTTGAGGAAGAAAATTACTAAAAGGCCAGTGCAGATCAGTTAATGCTACAGAGAAGAACAGCTAAGAGTGTATCCTTTTTTTTCTTCCCTTAGCTTACTGGAAAGCTTTCCGGTATCTAGAATGTTTTTAAATCATTTTAAGCAGGTTGGGGGAGTGGATGGGGTGAAGCATCAAACACCCATTTTATTCTTTCATTTGCTCTGCTGATACTGTAGCCCTACTTTTACAGTTTGTTTTTTTTTAACATGTTAGTACCAGCAGCCAGCTAAAGTTTTTCTACTCAGATAAAATGTTGTTTAAGAGGTTAGACTTTTTTTAAAGCTATGAAAAAGTTACTGTTTTCTCCTCCAAAAAAAGTTTAAGATCTGGGACCACCCACTTATTAAAAAAAAAAAAAAAAAAAAAAAAAAAACTAGTGGCTTTTTGTGTCTTCATTCCACAGTAATCACTGTAAACTTTTCTTATTCTCCCCAAAAAGAGCTAAAGATTTGGAGTCAGAAAATCCAGTATTAAGTCTTAGCTTCAATCTGTCTGAGCCTCAAGATCATCAGTCTATAAAATGAACATCATAATTCTGGCCTACACTATCCTCACAGTGTTGTTGTGAAGATGGGCTATGTATGAAGATACTCAGTCAATAAACTAAAAACTAAAGTGTTAACTGTCATTGCCCCACTGGATCTGAGGTAGCAAAGGAAAAGAATGTCCCTGTGTACAATCTAAGCCAGAGAGGGCCTTTGGGGGAGCCCTAAGCTACTGCCAAGTGAGTAGCCAACCTGCAGTCTCCTGTGTTCTGAGCTCTTCACAAATTTTTACCTACCCTCACAAAAGCCACAAAGTGAGTGCATTATGGACTTCATCTCACAGATAGGAAACTGAGGCACAGGAAGATTAGTAACCAGCTACTGAGGGTCACAGCATGTGAATGTGAACCCCGGCGGTGTGGCCCCAGCCCCTCTGACCCCTGCGAATCACTGTGCTGCATTGCCTATCCATAAACCTCTACAGGAAACAGTCTACAAGGTCTCTCAGTATTTCATTCCCCTATAGGAGTTTAAAACATGTAACCAAATTTTGCAAAACCTTTTAGAAATGTATTTTCTCTGTGATAAAGGAGGACTTCCCCAAATTTGTCCCAAGTAAATATGTTAATATCAATGTGCTAAAATGGAGTAATTTTGAATCCCTAGGCATCCTTTTGTGGTTTTACTGCATAAGGTGAAAATTAACTGGAATGATGTTTGCTCTACTTATATAATCAAACTTTACAAGCCATGAAACTAATTGCACTCTTTTTTTGTTTGTGTTGTTGAATGCCTAAGAAATTTTCTAAACAAAATTTGTAAAGGCACTGTCAGATATTTTGGAGTTGAGTCATTTACTCCAGATACTGTATAACCTGCATAGCCATTTTTGTCTTGAAGTTGTTTTTGTATAAGAAATAATTGTTAGAAACATTTGATAATGTACAAAGTAGTCTATAATGACACTGTTTAGTACATTTTTTATTTTTTTGTTACATCCCAATTTTTGTAAATATCCTCAAAGAAGCTTGATAATAAAATGTATTTCCATATCACCATACTTTTCCATGTGAAAACCTGAGCCTATCTCTAGTAGAGGTATCCAAAGAAAATTTTATTTGGTTTGTTATTTTCCCAGGCCTTGATAAAAGAACTATTTTGAAAATAGTGTTTGTAAATTGAATTAATGCTATATTTAAAACACTTTTTTTTTGACTACCTAAAATAAAAAACAATTCATTATTTCGATTTTATATGAAATTTGAGATAATTATCTGGAGGTCTTATTTCTTGGCATGAAAGTTTGGAATAATTATGACTACAAATTTTTCAGGAGCTACCATCAAATATTCAATTATTGTACCTGCTACAAGACTTACATAAGCCAGATGCCATTCAAAGTGAACTTTCTAGGTTTTAAGATACACAAGGAATTGCCTGATTCCTCCCATTAATTATAAAACCTTAAAATAATTGAGAGGTGCCAATGTTGGGGACTTTCACCGTCCAGAAATTCTCCAACTCTTTGAAAAAAGAAAACATGGAAAAAAAATAAGGGTGACTATAAATGGCCCAAGGCGAGGCAGCATATGAAAAATAAGCCCTCTATCTTCCTACTTTAGAGTGAGATACAGAATGCTGGTCCTGTTCTGAGTTAAAGCAAACAAGCAATAGAAAGCCAAGAGTTGACCACTCTGCCAGTAAACTTCCAATAGAGTTACGCTATAAGTTCAAAACATATGGCTGATATTCTTTTCCTTTAATTTCATTTTAAGCTTGTGTTGCCAATATAACAATTCTTCAGAAAGTCTATACTGGTATTAATATAAAATTCTGTGAACATGAGAACAGAACAAAAAACTGGACAGTTACCTGAAAATGACGGAGAATTAGCTCAAATCAAAAAATTATTCCTCCTATGTAGTCTACATTAACTCATATTTCAGGTACATGTTAGGTTTACTAGTTATTCTTTTAAGATTTTATTTTTGAAAGAACAGAGGTATAAGCAAGGGGAGAGGGAGAATCCGGAGTAGATGCTGCACTAAACACAGAGCCTGACATGGAGCTGGAGATCCCACAACTCCCAAAATCGTGACCTGAGCTAAAATCAAGAGTCAGACACTCCTCAGACTGAGCCACCCAGGCACCCCTAAATTTTTTTAATCTAATTGTTTTTCATTATAAGATTCACAGAAGCAGAGGGTAAAAAAATTACCACAAGGAACAAATCTCTACTCCTCCAACCCACTTCCACATTGGGATATTTAGTAGTGATTAATGGGCATCCTTTCCTTACTTTTTATATATAAGTAACTATCACAGAAAACAACCAGTCTACACTAATATATTAATTTCTATGAAATTACTTACAAGCATTTCTTTAAATGTAGCTTTTCCCCCAACAAAAATGGAATCATAACTATAAAACATTCTCCACTGTGCTTTTTTTACTTTCACAGTCTTAGAGTTGGTTCAGAACATACTGCTCTACCTCATTTTTTTTTTTAAATAATAAATGGATAGTTCTATTTAATCCATTCCCTGTGAAAGGCCAGTTAGGTTCTAGTTTTTGCTAAACTAATCAGTGTTCATGTTTACTTTTAAAAATAAAAATACAGCAACTAGACTTACTACTTAAAGGACACTCAGTTTCACAGTAACTTGTTTCATGAAGCTGAAAGCACACAACTGTGCCAGAAGCAGGAAACAACCTTAAAAGATCAATATTTAGTTGTACTGTATGAGGAGTTATTTTTATTGGCTATAAAGACATAAAATATTTATTTTACCTGTAATATATGAGACGTGTTCCCTTTATCTTAGTCAGACATAGGAGTAAAATGTCCACACAGGTCACCGCCAGGCAAGTTCACCAAACCCAGCTACAGGTGACACAGAGGGTTTTGACTGACATGTATTCATCGGATGGCTTCTACCATGAAGTCTCTGATGGGGTAGCAAGGCAAAAAAGTTAAATCTTTCTCCCATCTTCTTAGGATTCATTAACATATCATACCCCTGAAGTAACTGTTGCCTGGCTGGCTCATCTGATTTGTCTAAAAGAACCTGAAAAGAAAAAAATTTCTTAGTAAAAATAACCAGGAGGATTCCTAGTTACATGCAGCATTACTAATGGCCATTGGCTGCTCAATAAAGAGTGCTTCAGCTGGAATTTCTGATCACCTGCCTCAGAATCATGGGGTGCTTATTAAAACACAGACTGCTAAGAAGCAAACCTGTGGATTTGTATGTTTAACATTCCTAGGTGGTTTGATCTACACTGAAGGGTTAAGCTGTTTTCAGGACACTTCTGAAATTCATACCCATAAGCACAGTCCAGTTTTCTTAATCAATCTGAACACTATTCGAAGTCGGCCTCATGTGGAGTGTGGGGTGAGTCCGAAGCAGCCCCACCCCCAGAGCAGTCTGGTTGCACTACACCCTACACTTCTGGAAAGACTACCCAAAATGCGCTGAACGAGAAGAGCACTGAGGCCAGGTGAACTTACTATTTTACATGGTTTTTTTTTGAAATACTACAAAATTAGAATATTTAATGATCACAAAATAAATCATTACCTTCAGTCGGACATCAATGCCCATATTTTTTAAAAACGTCTGTTGTTTTATTGGCCCCAGAGAAGCTACTTGTCCCTCTGCCATTCTGCGCAGGTAACTGAAATCCACATCAGCTGTGAGATCTGCTGTTCCTGGGGCAGTCAGGACATCATGAAGCTTGTGGCCACAAAACCCCTTGAACATAATTTTTTAAATGATGAGTTTTTATCCCTTTATGGTTATCATTATCAAGATTAAAGACATGCTATCATTTGGCACATTTTACATAACTGAAAAAGAAAAACATAGCCTATGTGGTTTACAAACTCTTAATATGGTAGCACCTCTTCCTCAAATGAGATGCTATGTGGAAAATCCAATGGGAAGTACAGCACTGAGTGCCTTGAGATGCTACCTTTCACGTTTCATTACTGCCTGTGGTGATGAAGTAGAGATCCCATCAGAGGTCCCATCAGAACTGAGTGCTGATCACCAGACTCTAGATGGCATTTGACAAAGCATATCCATCAACCACATGCATCAGAATCTCCTGAGAACATCTTACTGCTCTTTGCCTAGGCCTAGTAAATCAGAATCCTGGAGGTAAGGCTAAGGAATCAGCATTTTAAAAAAACAAAACAAAACAAAACAAAACACACACTCCAGAGTTTTGTTTTTTGTTTTTGGTACAGTAAAATTCAAAATTGAGAACCACAGATCTAGAAAATGACTAACAGTATCTAGTTAAATGTATCTCAATTCAGGTATACAGAACAGAATTGAAAAGGATGCTTAGGAAAAATAAAAATATATCCAGAAAGGAAAAAAGATTGAAAATATGATAGGAAAAGTCTGATTATAGTAACTATATCAAACCTGCAAAGTAGTATTTACATTTTTTTTTAATGGAGGGAGAGAAATTCTTAAGAACTTGAAAATCTTCCCATTTGCATTATTTGGATGCTAAGTAGGATCTATGTAGAGCTAGGTTATGCAGCTTAAGGAAGAATGTACATGATTCACGCCCTGTTCCAAAGCCAGTCTGCACGATGAGATCCTACAGTTTGGGCAATTAAAATAATATGAATTAAAATTCATAACAAATAATGTAATATTACAAGGCTACACACCATAAAAACCAAAGGTAAAAATCTTCAATGAGCTGCAAACCTAACAACCTAGATCATACCAATTAACTTATGGTCAGTCATGCTCCTGAATCATACATACTCTGAAGGTATCGGTCTTCGTTCCATCATGACCATAGTCGGCAATCAGAGCAGCACCTCCAGTTAATGCAATGCGCTGAGAAAGCTCCTGAATAATAACGCCGGCCTCAGGACACACTTCCACGTGGTCTCTTATTTCATCACGCTAGTAAGAGAAGAGTTGAATCAAAATCCATCACTGAAAAGAATGGTTTCCTTAGGATTTTCCTACAATGAGGATTTCTTAGTTACACTAAAAATAAATTCCTTCCCTATCCATTATGTTGTCTACACTCAACCTTTCACAGGACATCCTTTTTATTATACACAACTCCCCAGTGCTGTGTTGCTGTCCACTAAGTTTATATTTTAATTCTAATCCTTTTTATTTTTTTTTAACAATTTTATTTGAGAGACTGAGAAAGTGGGAGAGGGAGAGGCAGGCAACCCCTGAACGGAGAGCCTGATGCAGGACTCAATTCCAGGACCCCAAGATCATGACTTGAGTAGAAGGCAGACACCTAACCAACTGAGCCACCCAGGGAAACCTCTAATCCCTTTTATAAAAAGGCATATGTTCTCCCAAACTCCTAGATGGCCAATTCATTATCATTTTGTTTATAGTGATATTACTCTCATAATCATATATTTCCCTGGGTTGAATGCACGGGGAAGGAGTTTTGTCTGCCTAGAATGGACACTCAACAATTTGTGCTGAAAGAACAAATGATATAAACCCAATATAATAGGGACGCCTTGGTGGCTCAGTGGTTGGGCCTCTGCCTTCAGCTCAGGGCATGATCCTGGAGTTCTGGGATCGAGTCTTGCATGGGGCTCCCAGCGGGGAGCCTGCTTCTTGCTCTGCCTATTCTCTGGCTCTCTCTCCATATCTGTCTCTCATGAATAAATAAAGTCTTTAAAAATAAGTAAATAAATAAATAAATAAATAAACCCAGTATAATAAAATAGACCCTAGTAAGCAAGTATATTATGATGCCTTCTGCTGGGGCAAAAAGTATTCCAGTGATACACCCTCTATTTAGAAACTTCAGCTTATAAACTTGTCAATGTACCTGAGGCCCTAATTTCCTAAGATGTTCAACTATTTACTGAAAGTGTCCTCAATATGTGCCTATTAATCTAAAAAGTGAAGTGACAATATTATAACTTGTCAACTTGACTAGTATATATGAAATTTCACTAATTTCTGAGAAAATAGTAAAAAACTCTTTTCATTATAAGAACATACAGTAACTTTTGCTCCTTCCTAACACCCCATTAAAAATGAAGTACTGGGGCACCTGGGTGGCTCACTCAGTTAGCTGGCCAACTCTTGGTTCCAAATTAGGTCACGATCTTGGGGTCCTGGGATCGAGCCCTGCGTCAGGCTCCTCACTCAGCAGAGAGTCTGCTTGAGGATTCCCTCTCTCCCTCTCCCTCTACTCCCTTTGCCCCACTCATGCTCTCTAAAATAAATCTTAAAAAAAAAAAAGAAAAACAATAGGGACACGTGGGTGCCTCAGTGGTTGAGTGTCTGCCTTTGGCTCGGGTGGTGATCCTGAGGTCCTGGGATTGAGTCCTACATCAGGCTCCCCATGGGAAGCCTGCTTCTCCCTCTGCCTATATATTTGCCTCTCTCTGTGTGTCTCTCATGAATAAATAAAACCTTAAAAAAAAAATAGAAGTACTAACCTGCCCTGATCTTGTCTAAAATGGCACAGAACTAATAGGTATGGAGTAACACACTTAGCTCTTGAGTCTCTGCTCTTCCTACTGCTTACTAGAAACAAACTTACAGAGTATTTCCTCATTATGTATATAATAGGCTTATTTTGAGGATTAAATCAAGCAATAAACTACTTAGTCCCCAATTCTATTAAATAAATTATTGTCGTTGAACTGTAAAACCTATGAGGTTAGCCAGTTTGGGCATAAGCTGACACACCTCAGCATACTGTGCTGACATTCTTACTATCTCAGACCACTCTTGAAGATGGTAGATTCTGTTACCATTTGCCCCATTAAAATGAGAGGGATTTTAAAAATTAAAAAAAAAAAAAGAGAGAGAGAGAGGGGGGGGGAAAGGGCAGCCTCGGTGACTCAGCGGTCTAGCGCCGCCTTCAGCCCAGGGTGTGATCCAACCTGGGATCGAGTGCCATGTTGGGCTCCCTGCATGGAGCCTGCTTCTCCCTCTGCCTCTGTGTGTGTGTCTCTCTGTCTCTCATGAATAAATAAATAAAATCTTAAAAAAAAAATGAGAGGGAAAAATCATCACTTCCCGTGTCATAAGTGACTACTACTAAAGTCACACTGAAAACAATCACATCTCCCAGGGCCAGGGGGTCAGCTCCTGGTAGCTATGAATTTGCTTCTCACTCAGGTAAAACTGGGTAGCCAGAATATGAAAAAATAGAATTGTTCATAAGCACTCAGGCTGTTATTTTAACTTATTTATGCTCTGCAAAAAACAACACGAAAACAAAAAAACTTAATTGATAGGCTTGTGTTTAAAAGCTCCTATACTTCTGAAGCAAGTAACTTCTGAGGAAGAAGTTCTTAGTTATGGTCCAGAAAGTAGATCTTTTTAAAAACAGGCAATCCATTCTGTTCAGATGACCCTTCATTGAATTATGTTCCTGTAGGTCTTACAGAGTTGTTATTTGGTTCCAGTAAGATTCTTGCAGGTAGAATGTTAAAACATAAGGAGCATGGGGATTTTGTATAATGAGAAGTAACGGGAAAAAAGTGAATTAGACTTTTACTGCTGTAATTAAAGCTTAGTAAAAAAAAATTTAAAAATAAAAATAACTTACAAGAAAATGAATGTTTTTCTTTTTGAGAGAGAGAGAGAATGTGGGGTGGGAGGCATGGAGGCAGAGGAGAGAGAATATCAAGGAAGCTCCATGCCCAGCACAGAGCCAGACACAGGGCTCAATCTCACAACCCTGAGATCATGACCTGAGCCAAAATCAAGAGTTGGACGCTTAAGCAACTGAGCCACCTAAAGAAGTTTCTGAAATCTGTAAAATGCCCTTTATCATTATAGTCAGTGTATATCTTACAAGAAGTGATCTTTTAAGAGAAATGAAGCATGTTTTACATAGTTGAGATATACTTTTTAAAAAGAGGATGGATTGCTCATCCAGAATGAAACTACACACACATATATATGCACATGCTCATATGTGTGTGTGTGTGTATATACACACACACACACTCACATGCTCTTAGAGTAAAATGTAGATTCTGAGAAAGGTTTCATGTATTTCACTTTTTTGTTAAAAGGCCAGTCTATCAACAAAGTCCCCAAATATATATATTTAGAAAAATAATGCCATGATTGAATTTCAGCAAGAATAATCTTATTTTACCTATTTACAACTAAAATATTTTTGTTTAGTTCAAAAACTATATTAAAGTTATATTTTTAGGTTATGAGACAAGGCTTTCATAACTACTTGAACTCTTAAAGTAAGAATGTTTTAATATAGGTAATAGACACTTTATTATTTTTTAAGATTTCATTTGAGAGAGGAGAGAACACAAGCAAAAGGAGGGGCCGAAGTAGAAGGAGAAACAGACTTTCTGCAGGGAGCTCAACTCCATCCCAAGACTCTGGGATCATATCCTGAGCCAAAGACAGATGCTTAACCAACTGAGCCATCCAGGCAACCTTAATACATGCAATACTCACTTTAGATGAAAAATTAGTTCAGCTTCCGTTTTTTCTTCATTATTACTTAAAGCTGCTAGGTTATTTAGGTGCAAAGATGATTTTTGTTTATCTAGAGGTACATATTTTGCTACATGGATATTTATGGTCTATAACAGTATTTACGTTAAACTTGATGCTGTAGTTATAAACTCCTAAAAATTAAAAAATAAATAAAACAGGCAATCTAAAGCCCAAACATTCCTGACAAGTATAGGATTTTTTGAATCCTTACACAACGACCCCAAGATAGAAAGGCTTTTATGATTATTCCTGAGGTCAATAGTAAGCAGCAGTAAATGTACCATTCTGGCAGTCTAGAATCAAACTTATTTAATCAAACTAATAAAAAAGTTGCTTTGAGAATTAAATGAGAAAATCCGGAGTAATATATACAAACTGCTGAATAAATAGTTGTTTTCACAGACCTTAAGCTCTTCTGGTCAGGCAGACAATACTAAGACCATGTCATAGGAAACTGAGGGAAAGGGAGAAGGTAAAGGACTTGCCTGAGTGAATGCTTACTAGCTTCCTTCTCACATTACATTCACATCATGCCGCCCAGAAATGATCCCAACCAGGCTCCTGACTCGAGATTCTCTGCACTTTCCACTATTAATAAAAAGCAACAAGGCAACTGGGTGGCTCAGTGGTGGAGCATCTGCCTTTGGCTCAGTCACGTTCCCTGGGTCCTGGGATCGAGTCCTGCACCAGGCTCCCCACGGGGAGTCTGCTTCTCCCTCTGCCTCTGTCTCTGCCTCTCTCTCTGTGTCTCTCATGAATAAATAAATAAAATCTTAAAAAAAAAAGAAGCACCTCACATGTTACGGCAACCCTTCCCTTGTCCCTGTCAAGGAACGCTATAACAGGAACTCAGAAGATTAGACTATCAAGATTTGGTTGGCAATAAACTAAGAAGAAACATCTTCCTACTTGTATGAAGACTTCTGCTGGCGTGACACAAGGCGCCAAAACAAACCGCAGCTTATCAGAAACTTGTGGATCAATATCAATGAATACTTCTCGCCATCCTTGTGGTGTTTTCTAAACACAAAATAATGCATAAAAAACAATTTTTACCAGTTTTTTTCTTAGAATTGGCTCTACTAAAAACAACTATTATTTTCTCCTACTACTACATATAAAACAGATGTCTAACATTTATTTACAGAGTCCTTTACCACTTAAAATTATTTAAAGGCAATACTTCATTTCCTTTGAACATTAAGAGGTGACTGGCAGACATCGACTACTGGTGTTGGTTAGATAAGAGGCGGAGCCACAGAAGATAAAATGACCAGCATGGCAAGTGCCCCCTTCAATGGAAAACAGGCTCCGAAGGATGAATCAGAAGCTTCTGCTAACAAATCAATACATGCTCTTGGCCCTAGAGATTACCAGTGCACATACATCACCACCAATCTTAACTCCGCTCACTTCAACTTTAATGAAGAAACATTTTAATCTCTGGATATTAACACTTTGCTAAAATGTAACCCTTGCTTGTACTATAGCCATTTACTGTCTTATATTGGCGTATGTCTTTACCCCTGGAGAAAAAAGCATTCTTCCTAGTTAACCTAAGAAAATGAAGGTTCCACTTAATAGTCCACTTTTGGACTATTTTCTTTTTTTTTTTTTGGACTATTTTCAATGATTTATATTTTTCAGAATTCCAAATAAAGTTAACTTCAAAAATAATCAATTACCATAAGTGTTTGCTTACAACATAAGGCCCTTTGTTACTCGATATAAACAGGACTTTATCTCATGTATACCTGAAACTTATGGACAGGAAGAACGTCAAAAAATTCATGTGCAAGATAAAAGCTGTACCCTATTTAAAAACAGAAGAAAAAACCTGTTTCAGCATTTTTAAGGTAATACTTCATTTTTTTGAACATTAACAAAAAGAAATGCCTAGGAACTTGTGGTGCTTCCACAACCATCACTACCGGAGAATCCCCCCACCTCATTTACTTCTTCACCTTACTCTGTAGAGCATACAAAAGAACAACTACTGCTGTCCTCATTTTCTACATATCAGGATCAGACAGCCAAAATATCTCAATTATCAATGTAAATTTTTATTCATCACTAGGCATGAAAGAAATGAGAACTCAAATTTGTTAGCTAAAAGAGGCTTTGAACGTTCTAAAATCATCTGAAACAGCTGAGCCCAGGACTGGCTGAGGTGGCCTGCCCAAGATCAGATAGCCACTTTAGGTGTGAGCAGGGATTCACCAACATAGGACTCTGGCCCGGGGCAGGGATTTTCCCTCCTCCCTAAAGATGAGCAAGAGCATTCAAAAGATGAAAGTTAAACTAAACCCACCTAAAGCTGCTTCCATCAGGCCCCACCACCTTGGGCTGCTTCAGCACTAGTACTACCTTAGGGATCCAGGAAAAACTAAAAAAACAGCAATCTACACTTTTTTATTTTGCAAAACCTCATGAAATTCATTGCTCCTTATTGTTAGTCGTGTTATTTTTAAACACAATGCTCTTTTAGAGAAAAGAATTCACTATTCCCAATGAGTGAGGGATCTGGGAGCACTAACTCAATCTATTAGAGTGCCCTGCATGGCTACGGTCATCTATTATTGCTGTGATGGGATGTGATCAAAACTATTTCATTACACAGAGTAAAATAATTACCTTTTGGAACATCATGCAGATCTCGGTACCATGAAATGGGAATCCCAGATTTCGTAACACCTTTCATATATACAGAGGATCCAGCATTTCGCTCCAGCGGGATCTTCTCTTCAGTCAGGGTTAATGCCTGAATCTCACTCAATTTTTCGCTCACCTCTACCATATGTATTGAAATGTCACAGTTTTTCAGCACAGATCCAAGCTGGCTGAACACCTAAAGACAAAAAGAAGGAAAAAGTGCGAAATATAATGTGTTAAGTAGATTTTGGGTTTTCTAACCATTTACTTCAATAATTCACTCCTGTCACACAAGCCACTTTCCAGCAGTCTATGAGAATCATAACCTAGGGTGCCTGGGTGGCTCAGCAGTTTGGTGCTTGCCTTTGGCCCAGAGCATGATCCTGGAGTCCCAGGATCAAGTCCCATGTCAAGCTCCCTGCATGGAGCCTGCTTCTCCCTCTGCCTGTGTCTCTGCCTCTCTCTGTGTCTCTCATTAATAAATAAATAAAATCTTAAAAAAAAGTAATCATAACCTATCTGTTATTAAACAGTGCCTACACGGGCAGCCTGGGTAGCTCAGTGGTTTGGCGCCGCCTTCAGCCCGGGGCATGGTCCTGGAAACTCGGGATCGAGTCCCACGTCGGGTTCCCTGCATGGGGCCTGCTTCTCCCTCTTTCTGTGTCTCTGCCCCTCTCTCTCTGTGTCTCTCATGAATAAATAAATAAATCTTTAAAAAACAAAAACAAAAATACTGTCTACATAAGAAATAAATAATACACAATTTTATTTGCTAACAATAAAAATTAGACTGATTAAAAAATGAAAATTAAAGATTTAGCATCTAATAAATAATCAGATTAGGGAATCTAAAAAGATAACAAGAAAATAAATTGTATATATAAATTTTAGAAAGCTGCTATGAAATAATCTCATCTTTGAGATGTTTAAACTGTATCTTCAAGAGATAAAATTTGAATGGCACTAAAATGGCACATTTTTAATTTTTTCTTAGCTACATGCATTTTTATAACTGTTGTAAACATGAAGAAAAAATGTTAATACTTTATCAATATTTTAATGCTAAAAATTCAATGCCAAAGCATAAAGTATGTCATTTTTCATCTGAATTTAGTTTTCATTGGTGATTTGATTCCTACTTTTGAGATCTAAATGTGTAGGTAAGAGCTGAGAATAAGGACAAGATGATTTTTCCAAGTTTCATTTTGAAATGAAATTACAAATAGGAAAAAACTTCCCAAAAGAAAAATCCTTCATGAATTATGTTCAAGAAATGAAAACAAGTCTATAAATATGTTTTTGTCTATTTTCTTAACATTCCTTTAAATTCTTTGGCTATTTAAGGTTGTTAGGACTTGATCTGGGAAAGTATCCTTTATACATTTTAAGAGCTGTGGGCTTGATTTTTAAAGTACTGAAACAAGACAGTATCATTTGAGAACTGTATTAGATATTTTATATTCATATGACTTTGCCAATTCAAAGAGCTATAAAATAGAGCCCTGGAAACCTAAACCAGTGGTTGGTTTCTTTACTCCCCAAATAGGATATAATGAGGATTATTTGCCTGATGTTATAAATTTTTTAAAAGCCTTTGACTCCTAATTTCAAGCAAAAATCATACAGCATCAAAACATTTAAATGTATACTGAATATGTGTCTTGTTTTTTTTACACTGAATTGCCAGATACACACGAGTTAAACTAAAAAAAGACTAACAGATTCCAGAACGGTGTAACTATGAAAGCTTAACAAATACAAACACTTATCCTGTACAATATTCCTCCTTTTCAATGTTTATAAAATATTAGGTAGAATGGTAGAAAGAATAATACATGGAAAAATATTGACTATCTGTGACAAAAGAAAGTGACCTGACCCTTCCTTTGAAGCCCCCATGTCCTCCCTTAGCATTAGAGGTCATCAAGGTTCTCTATCTGAAGCTTAGCATTCCCTGCTTTTTCTTTATAACTGTTACTGAACACGTTTGTATCACCAAACACGTATTGTTTAATGTTGACTATTTGGGGATTTTATATAATTCAATCATATAATTCAATCATATGATACGAATTCTTGTACAAATTGCTATTTTCATTCAACAAGACATTGAGTTCCATCTGAATATTGTGCATTCTGCTGTGATTTCATCCATTTGCACAATCCTTGGCATTCACTGTATGACTGTAATACACTTATTTTTAGGACTTCATTTGTTTCTTTGAGAGAGAGCATTGTGTACAAACATGGTGTGAGGGTGGAGAGGGAGAAGCACTCATTCCTCACTGAGCAGAGAGCCTGACTCAGGCCTCAATCCTAGGACCCTGAGATCATGACCTGAGTCCAAGGCAGACATTTAACCAACTGAGCCACCCAGGTGCCCCAACTCTACTACAATTTATTGATCTATTTTCCCACTGATAGTCGTTTGGGTGGTTTCCAGTTTTTTTGCCATTTAATTTTTTTTTTTAAGATTTTATTTATTTATTCATGGGAGGCACAGAGAGACAGAGGCAGAGACACAGGCAGAGGGAGAAGCAGGCTCCATACAGGGAGCCCGACATGGGACTCAATCCCGAGTCCTCAGGATCACACCCTGGGGCCGAAGGCCACGTTAAACCGCTGCGTCACCGGGGCTGCCCCTTTTGTTTTCTTTTTTTTCTTTTTTTAATTTTTTTTGCCATTCTAAACAAAGCAGCTGTCTTCTTGTCCTTGTATCCTGGTACATATATGCACTAGCTCCCATAGGGCATACACCTAGTAGTAAAACCACTAAGAATTTTGAGGTTTGCAGATGATGCCCAATAAGCACTTCTCAAAGTGCTTGTACCAAATTACACTCATACAAACAGTATATGAGAGTCCTTACTGCTCCACATCTCCCCATCCTCACCAACCCTTGGTGCTGCCACACCTTCTCGTTTTTGTGGGTACAATGGTATCCCACTGTAATTTTAACTTTCATTTCCCTGACTCCCAATTGGTCTGAGCATCTTTTTGTTTTTCCTGGCCACATGGATTTCCTTTTCCATGATGTCCTGTTCACACCTTTAGCCTGATTTTTCTGTCACAATCTTAATGGAAAGGAATTCTTTATGTATTCTAACTACCAGTTCTTTAATTAGTTATATCTGTTGCAAATAACTCCTCCCACTTTGTGGCTTGTCTTATCCCTCTCTTTACAGTGTCTTTGAAGAAGAGAAGCTCCCAATTTCCTTAAAGAACAAAAAATTCTTTTTTTTTTTTTTTTTTTTTTAATTTATGATAGTCACAGAGAGAGAGAGAGGCAGAGACACAGGCAGAGGGAGAAGCAGGCTCCGTGCCGGGAGCCCGACGTGGGATTTGATCCTGGGTCTCCAGGATCACGCCCTGGGCCAAAGGCAGGCGCTAAACCGCTGCGCCACCCAGGGATCCCCAAGAACAAAAAATTCTTTAATGCAGTTGCAATTATCCTTCTATTCATCTTTTCCTTTATGGCTTCTGCTTTTTATATAATTATAATTTTATATAAATTATAATTTTCATATAATTCAAAACTCTTTACCCAGAAGACACACATATTCTCCCATAATGTCTTCTAAAGGTTTTAAACTTTCACCTTTCACATTCGTCTCCACCCTCATTTTTTGAATTACAGACGACAGTAAGTTACGATTTATTATGTCATTCTGATGTTGGAACTTGGCTGAGAAACAGGAGGTGAAGAAGGCAAGACTGAAAGCCAGGAAACAAGTTTGCAAACAAGTCAAAAGAACAAAGATTCAGGTAAGTACACAAGGCTCTAAAGAATTTCTTTTATTACCTACCCTCAAAATATCTCCCGCGAGGGTACCCTTGCCTGGGCCCAGTTCCACCAGTTGGAAAGCTGCATTTTTTCCAGTGGCCATCCATTCGCTAATGAACCATATACCTAGCAGCTGTGACAAGGAAAAAACTACACTGAAGTATCATAAAGTATAAAAGTATCCTGCAATCTGAAACTCCACATAAATGCATACTTTATGCCAGGAAGCAAAATGTTTGCAAACAACCACATGTATATTAGTTAATATGTACATATATGTATGCCCATCTAGAAGCTCCACAGAGACTACATTACAAAAGATACCACTTGGAAAGCTTAGTAACAGGAGAAAACAGGTAAAAGGCAGTCTGCCCTGGAAGAGGTCTCATAACACAGGTCTCATAATTACAGGAAGGTACCAGTCTTTGAAAGCAAATAAACACATGAAATAAGATTATGCTGTATTTTTCATATTCATATGATTTCAATAATTCTACTTTCTTTTGTACACTATTTCCTATATCTAAATATATCAAGGGGGTTGGAAATGTAGAAATCAATGAACTAGAATTCCTGAGAAGAATTCAAAATTTCTTTACAGGGGGACTTTTGCTGTAACTATGGTGCAATCGTGGGTAGGGGCTTTCGAATGTGCTTCTCTCCACTAACTCCTTAGTGTCTTGCATCTTTTCTCTCTTTCTTCACTTATCTCTCTCTTGTCACTTATCTTTCTCTCTCTCTCTCTCCTATTGTTCTCTATTCCTTCAGCATATAGGTGATTAAAAATGAAAACTAAAAAAAAATCCAAAGAAAAGAAAATTTGATGAATCACAAAAACAAAGCTATAAAATGCTATATTATTATGGAAGAATACAACTTGATCTGCTTTGAATGCTTGTTGATATTCATTTCTTTTACAGGTTTTTTTTTAATTTTTTTTTTTTCTTTTACAGTTTACATTGGATATTACCTCCCCAAAGATCTGACTTATTTCCGGTGAAGTGATAAAATCTCCTTTTTCTCCAAGCATGTCACGTTGCACATAATATCCCTGAGTAAAAAGAGAAAGTAGAGAAAACAAATTAACTTTCAAATACACTTTTTAAACCCCTCCAAAATCTTCTATGATGTATACAATGACATAAACATTTGGTAAGAAAGTTCTCTCCTCTAAATAAATAAGATAAACACAGTAACTTAACTTAAACTTTACAAAGTGTCAGTCATGTTGCAGAATGGGTGAAAACATGACAATTACTTGACCATAAAGGCAAAAGCTACACCATGTCCACCTTCACATCTAACACCCTCCCCACACACTTCCCATCCCTGCTCCCACAAACCATTAGAATAAGACCCTGCTTGCCCCTCCCCTTCAGCCTCTTCTCCCAAATTCTCACTGTTTCAACTTAGCCCTGCCTACTGGTGATGTTGTTGCTTGACCTGGTTGCTTATTATGTGGGAGCTCTCACTTTGTGAGAATTCATCAAGCTATGTACCTGTGATTTATGCATTTTTCTATATGAATGTTTATATCTCCATAAAAAGTTCTGAGTTGTTTCTTTTTTGTTTTTTAATTAGCTCTGCTTGTCCATACATCCATGCCATAACAAATGGTCTCCTTTTCCCCCTCTCATTTCTCCCTGGCAATCTCATCCTCAATAAAACTGAATCTGCCCAAACACCACCTCCCCTAACCTCCCCCCACCACCCCAGCCCTCCAATCTCTGACTAAATGCAGTGCCTCCCTTTACATGTTTATTTATTTATATGTCTGTATTCCTCACCTAGAGGCATAGTTATTTGGGACAGAGGACTATCATATTTACCCCCCCCCCTTTTTTTTTAAAGATTTATTGGATCACAACCCTAGCTGAAGGCAGGCATCCAACCGCTGAGCCACCCAGGTGTCCCTTTATTTACCCAAGTTTTAGCATACCAAGTCTTAGCATACGTCTAAAGGTCAAGATATATTCAGTAGTTCTTTGTTAAAAAAAATTCCCTACGCTCTTCAAGTCCCTTCTTCCACCACCTTACTCTTAGGTAACATGGGCTCCTGCACATATAGGAAGTAAAGAATGGTATAAAATAGGATTTACTTCCTGACCCCATCTGGCCTCCATCTGTTCCCATGCATTCCTCAGAACTCAAGATGAAATCGCTTTATCTTCCGCTCTTATCCAAACCCAATCCTGCCACCTGTGCTCTGGATCATCACCTCTCCTCTTGGCTTTCATGGGCCAGGATCTTGTTATCCCCTCCTTCTCTGACAACTTTCAAAAAACTTTCAAATAAACTTTTTATGGAATCTGCCCAAACACTACCTCCCCTAACCTCCCCCCACAACCCCACTCCTCCAATCTCAGACTAAATGAGATTTAGAGATTTCTGCTCTCTCAGCAGCAGAAATATACTTGAATCATTCCCATTTTTAAAAAATTGTTTTCACTTCATACAGCATCCCCTCTGTTATTTTTCTCTTTCCCTTCATAAGTGAGCATTTCAGAGGTGTTTTTATGGCACATTATGAACCACTCTGGTAGCCTGATGAAGACTATGGATCCCTTCATATAATGTTTTTAAATGAAGAATTTAAAACACACAGGATTGCAAAAAGGTAAGTAAACCAAAAAATAAAGAAATACTCATCCAATATTTAAAAAATAAATTTATGATATAGTAACAATATGCATCTTTATAAGGGTATTAATAAACAAAGCCAAGCCTAAGGTCTAATAAGTAACAAAGTTTTGAAGTACAGAAGAGTACAATGAATGGTATTTTGAGATATCTACGATCACTGTTGGGATATGACAATGTCAATGATTTCCACTGATTGTGCTCAATCACTGATATTAGTGATGCCACTGGTTATTTCCTATGTTCATAATAAGAGAAATGCTAGATTTCAGTTAGAAGCTAATGAGGGAAATGCATGTTAAAACCATAAGATATTGGGATCCCTGGGTGGTGCAGCGGTTTAGCGCCTGCCTTTGGCCCAGGGCGAGATCCTAGAGACCCGGGATCGAATCCCACGTCGGGCTCCCGGTACATGGAGCCTGCTTCTCCCTCTCCCTCTGCCTGTATCTCTGCCTCTCTCTCTCTCTCTCTCTGTATCATAAATAAATAAGAAAAAAGACTTTAAAAAGAAAAAAAAAAAACCCATGAGATATCACCTTATGCCTATTAGAAAGGCCACGATAAAAACACAAGAGATAACAATTGTTGGTGTAGAACCTCTTCTACACAAGGCCATTACTTTCAAGACCAGAAGATGTAGCTGATTTACCTAATAGATACAAACAGAAATTAAAATGAGGGGACAGAGGACTATGTCCCAAATGAAAGATAAAGACAAAATCACAGAAAAAAGCACTAAATGAAACTGAAATAAGCAATATGCCTGATAAAGAGTTCAAAGTAATGGTCATAAAGCTACTCCTCAGACTTGAGAAAAGAGTGAATGAATGCAAAGAGAATTTCACAAAGAGCCAGAAAATATTCAAAAGAACTAGTCAGAGCTGAAGAATATAATAACTAAAATGAAAAATACACTAAAGGGAATCAACAGATTAGAAGATGCAGACAGATTAGCAATCTGAAAGGGTAATTGGAACCAAAGAAGCTGAACAGTAAAAACAAAAGAAGAATTTAAAAAAGGAGAGTAAATTAAAGGACCTTTGCAACATCTTCAAGCATAAGTGCATTCACATTATTAGGGATCCCAGAAGGCTAAGAGAGAAGGGGAGGCAAAAAAATGATTTAAAAAAGTAAGAGGGGGATCCCTGGCTGGCTCAGCGGTTTAGTGCCTGCCTTTGGCCCAGGGCGTGGTCCTGGAGCCCTGGGATCAAGTCCCACATTGGGCTCCCTGCATGGAGCCTGCTTCTCCTTCTGCCTGTGTCTCTGCCTCTCTTTCTATGTCTCTCATGAATAAAAAATAAAATCTTAACAACAACAAAAAAAGTAATAGTTGAAAACTTCCCTAATCTGGGGAACAAAGTAGACATCCAGATCCAGGAAGCACAGAGAACCTCTAACAAGACAAACCAATGGGCAGCCTGGGTGGCTCAGTGGTTTAGTGCCACCCTCAGCCCAGGGTGTGATCCTGGAGACCCAGAATCGAGTCCCACGTTGGGCTCCCTGCATGGAGCCTGCTTCTCCCTGTGCCTATGTCTCTCCCTCTCTCTCTCTCTCTCTCTCTGTGTCTCTCATGAATATATAAAATCTTAAAAAAAAAAAAAAAAAGACAAACCCAGGAAGGTTCACAAGACGCAAAATAATTAAAATGGCAAAAAGTAATGATAAAGAGACAATTTTAAAAGGAACAAGAGAAAACAGTTACATACAAGGGAAGTCCCATACGGTTATAAGCTGATTTTTCAGCAGAAACGTTGCAGGCCAGAAAGGAGTGGTGATAAAGCATTGATATTAAAAGCACTGAAAGAAAAAAAACTCAACCAAGAATATTCTACCCAAGCAAGATTATTATTCAGAATACAAAACAAGTTGAAGGAATTCAGGAAACTATGAAAGGAAAATACTTCACAGCAAAACCAAACATATAGGGAAAATAACAGATTCATTACTTACAAAGATAGGACGGAGGTTAAAACACAAAAGGAGCAAAATCAATTATATGTTCAAAAAAATCAGTCAAAGGGTACACAAAATAAAGATGTAAATATGACATCATATACATAAAATGTGGAGGAGGGAGTAAAAATTCAGTGCTTTTAGAATGTGCTAAAACTTAAGCCACCATTAACTTAATATAAGCTGCTATACACATAGGATGTTATATATGAACACAATGGTAACCACAAATCAAAACCTGTAATAGGTAAGAGTTTGAGCATAATGCTAAGGAATGTCATCAAAGCACAAGGAGAGAGCAAAAGAAGAAAGGAACAGAGAATAACTACAAAAACAAACAGATGATGAACAAAATGGCAATAAGTATATATATGTATCAGTAATTACTGTAAGTGGAGTGTTCCAATCAAAAAATGTAGGGTGAATGGATTAAAAAAAACAAGACTTTTGTATATGCTACATACAAAAGATTCACTTCAGACCTAAAGTGAGGAAATCAAGAAGATATTCCATGCAAATGGGAACAGGCAAAAAAAAAAAAAAGAAAGAGTAGCAATCCTTTTATCAAACAAAACAGACTTTAAAACAAAGACTGCAGCAAAAATCAAAGGCCACTACATAATGAAAAAGGGATCAATTCAATAAAAGGATATGACAATTGTAAGAATATATGCACCCAACACAGGAGCATCTAAAGCTCCTGGGAATATAAAGCAAATATTAACAGACAGAAGGAAAAACAGTAATATAATAACAGTAAGATATTTTAACGCCCCACTCTTACACCAATGAATAGATGATCCAAATGGAAATTCAACAAGGAAACAATGGCTTCAAAAGACATATTGGGGGCAGCCCGGGTGGCTCGGCGGTTTAGTGCTGCCTTCAGTCCAGGACGTGACCCCAGAGACCCAGGATCGAGTCCCACGTCAGGCTCCCTGCATGAAGCCTGCTTCTCCCTCTGCCTCTCTCTCTGTGTCTCATGAATAAATAAAAATTTTAAAAAATCTTTATTTATTTTTTTATGATAGTCACAGAGAGAGAGAGAGAGAGGCAGAGACACAGGCAGAGGGAGAAGCAGGCTCCATGCTCTGGGAGCCCGACGTGGGACTCGATCCCGGGTCTCCAGGATCGCTCCCTGGGCCAAAGGCAGGCGCTAAACCGCTGCGCCACCCAGGGATCCCCCTAAAAATCTTTAAAAACAAAAAAGAATACTATATTGGGGAGCCTGGGTGGCTCAGTCAGTTAAGCATCCAACTCTTGATTTTAATGATCTCAGGGTCATGAGACTGAGCCCCATGTCGAGCTCCACACTGGACATGGAGCCTGCTTATAAGATTCTCCTCTCTGCCCCACTCTCCTCCACTGCTCTCATACTGTACACACTGTACCCATGCCTTCTTAAAAAAATAAATAAAAAAGGCAGAGGAACTAAATAGATATTTTTCCAAAGATATTCAGATGCCCAACAGACACATGAAAAGATGCTCAACATCACTAATCACCAGGGAAATGCAAATCAAAACAACAGTATCACCTCACACCAGTCAAAATGATTAATATAAATAACACGTACTGACAAGGATGTGGAGAGAAGGACACCTTTATTTATTGTTCATGGTTATATAAATGGTACAACAACTATGAAAAACAGTATGTAAGTTTCTCAAAAATTTAAATAGAACTACCCTATGGTCTGGTAATTCCACCACTGGATATTTACCCAAAGAAAATAAAAACGCCAATTCATAAAGATACATGCAACCCTATGTTTACTTCAGCATTACTTACAAGAGCCAAGATATAGAATCAACTTAAGTGTCCAGCAATACACAGGTGGATAAAGATGTGGTATACACACACATACATACACACACACACACACACACACACACAATGGAGTATTACTCCTAAAATCTTACCATTTATGACAACATGGATAAACCTAAAGGCTATTATGCTAAGTGAAATAAGTCAGATGGACTAAAATACCATATGATTCACTTACATGTGTAATGTGAAAAAACAAAACAAACAAAAACCAGACTTTTAAATACAGAGAACAACTTTTTGCTAAAGGGGAGAGGGATAGGGGGGCAGGTAGGCAAAACAAGTAACGGGATTTTAAGAAGAACAAACTTCCAGTTACAAAATAAATAAGTCACAGAGATGAAAAGTACAGCATAGGAATCACAGTCAAAAAAAAAGGAATCAGTCAGTAATATCGTAATAATATTGTATGGTGTGAGACGGTGACTACAACTTAACTGTGGTGAGCCCTGAGTAATGTACATAATTGTCAAATCACTATGTTGTACACCTGAAACTATGTCAACTACACTTCAGTAATTTTTTTTAAAATGAGGGAAAAAATCATGGAATATTATTCAAGCATAAGAAAAGGAAATCTAAAAAAAAAAAAAAAAGAAATCTACCATTTGTGACAACATGGATGAACCTTTAAGGCCTTATGCTATGTGAAATAAGAGAAAGACAAATACTCTAGGATTCACTTATGTGTGAAATCTTAAAAAAAAAAAAAACACCTCATAGAAAAAGAGATCAGACTTTTATTTACCAGACGTGGAGGGTAGAGGGAGAATTGGAGGAAGCTGGGCAAAAGGTACAAACTTCCAGTTATATAATAACTAGTATAGATGTGATGTACAACAGGATGACTACAGCTAACACAGCTGTATGATATACATAAAAAGTTAAGAAAGTGGGCTGCCTGGGTGGCTCAGCGGTTGAGCATCTGCCTTTGACCCGGGGCGTGATTCCAGAGTTCTGGGATGGAGTGCCGCATCCGGCTCCCTTCAAGGAGCCTGCCTATGTCTCTTCCTTCTCTCTGTGTCTCTCGTGAATAAATAAATAACACTTAAAAAAAAAAAAGTTAAAGTAAATCATAAGAGCTCTCATCACAAGAAAATGTTTTCCCTTTTTCTTTCTATTGTACCTATATGAAAAGATGGATGTTAACTGAACCCACTGTGGTAATCATCTCACAACATATGCAAATCAAACCATCATGCCCTAAGCCTTAAACAGTGATGTATGTCAATCCTTCTTTAATAAAAATGGCGGAGGGAAAAAAAAGAAGTTAATGCAAATAAAGGTGTAATTTTTCTTCCCATCAAAGTTTACAGCCCCCTGCTCTCTAGTTAAGGATTCCCTAGGTTAAGAAACCCTACTCTCAAACGGTAGCTACATTTGTGGTAAATATAGCCTAAGGTATAGTTGTCAAAACCACTATGTTGCACAACTGAAACCAATGTAACACTGTATCACTATATTTCAATTTTTTTAAAGGTTAAACTAAATAAATAAATAAATAAATAAATAAATAAATAAATAAATAAATAAATAAATAAAATAGAAATTAAGGCTGATTTTAAAAGAAAAAAAAAAAGCCTCTAAATTGAAGAGTTCTTGAAGGCTTAATCCTGGGTAACCTTCTCCTCTCTAAATATACTCTCCCTGATTCCTTGGGTTTAAACACCATCTATATACTGATGATGAACAAATTTCTGCTTTCTGCATTCCCTTTCCCCTGAGAAATGACCCCAACATCTACCATCAGTCCAGGTAGGTAAGACACCCTGGTCCTCATCTCCTAGATTCAATCGGCTGCCCTGCCTCCTAAACACCTCTGGATTTGTTCTCCACCGACCTGATCGATCCCTAATCACCTGACAGAAACTGATCCACCTCTGGGTCCTCCGGGGAAGGCACCGCACTGCCGGCGCGGAGGACCCCCGGGCGGGCCTGGTCCTCCGGCTCCCCGACCCGTACCTTGGCGGGGTTGGTCAAGACCTCCTTCATGTACTCAGCCACAGTGATGGGGCCAGTTGCCTTGATTTTATACACAAGATGCCGCAGCATCGGCGTCACTTGGTTTTCTGCCGGCTCTCTCCCAGAGCTGAAGCATTGCCCGCTCCAAAGACAAGGAATGACTACAATTAAAAACAGTTAAATGGGACGATGAACAAAAAAATCTTAGTATTTGCAAGTGCAAGCAGCCTGAGTGCCTTCGAGGCGGCTGTGTTGCTCTTCACCTCGCCCGCAGCACGGACAGCGGCCTCCGGACCGCAGCACGCCCCGGGGCCGGCAGCAGGCAGGCAGTGCCCGCGGCCACACGGCCATTCCGGGCCTGAGGCTGGACGTCTGCAGCCCGGAGCGCCTCAGGAGCCCCCGACTGAGGAAGGCGCCCCAGGTCTCTGCCCCCCGCAAGCGGAGCCCGGGCGCGGCGAACGCTTACCCTTGCGAGCCGCCGCGCACAGCCGCCCCGAGCCGCCCCTCACGAGGACGCTCATGCCGTACTCCGCACGCCGCAGAACGCTGCCCCAGGGTGGGGAGCGAAGCCATTTCCGGGAGGAGACACGCCCCCGCAGGAAGTACGTCACTCGGCCAAACGGAAGGAGGCTGTGGGCCGTCTGCGCGTGTTTTGCTGATAATGGCGGCCGCCAAGAAGCCTTTGGAGTTCCATGCCAAGCGGCCGTGGTGCGGAGAGGAAGCGGTGGAAGATCCCGACGAGGACGACGAGGAGGATAACGATGAAGCCGAGGATGGGTTCTCTCTGGAAGAAGTATTACGGCTTGGAGGCACCAAGGTAATGGCCTCGGACTCTCGGACGCGGGGACAGAGGCGCGTGGAGTGGTCTCCCGAGTGCGGGGCGAGTGACCCGGTTGCCCCCGAGCGGGGGCGGGAGCGGGAGTGGGCGTCCTGCGCCCAGATCCCAGCTTGGAAATGTGCGCTGTGCGCTTCCCGCACTTTTCCGCTGCTTTGTACAAGAGAAGAGACTTTTGGAATCGAACGTTTTTGCGATGTGGTCTCTCCGAGGATGTAGGTGACCCTTTTATTTCACTGATCTGTAACGGGCACTCCATCTGATCGGTGATGACTGAACTTTTTGAAAGGTCCTGACGTGGCTTCTGCGTTCTGAACTCCAGTGTTGTTAGAATGTTAACTTTTGTACGGAGTTGACGCACATGTTTACGCTTTAGAAGCCCTCTGCTGTCTCGGAATTTACATCCCCATTAAGAGAAAGAAACAGTAACCAAACTTTTGAGTACATGATTCATCAGATGCAGAGTAGTGCCATGGAGAAAAACTTTTCAAGATGATGAGTGGGAAGGGTCTAACAGTTTTAAATGAGGTGATCGGGGGACTCCTCCCTGAGATGTTTGAGAAGAAAACTAGTGAAGAAAGGAGTGAGCCATGCTGTTCTGGGAGCAACAAAACTGTCAGCGTAGCTGAGGCAGAATGAGTTAAGAGGAGAGTAATAAGAAGTGAAGTCGGGGAGGAAGATTGTAGGCCTTTCTCTGAGTTTGATGCAAGACTTTAGTAGAAGATTTGGAGGAAATACGTCACAGAGTTTGGCTTATTTTTTAGTAAGTTTTGAGATTGTTAGTGGGGGGAGAGGTGTGGGTCAGGAGAAATGCAATTTACAGGGGCAGAGTCACAGTTTGCCCTGTACTTGGATTGTATTTAATTTTTGAATAGGTTATATTTCACGTGCTACAAAAAAGTTCTTTTAAAAAGGAGGAGTGCAGGGGCACCTGGGTGGCTCAGTGGTTAAGCGTCTGCTTTTGACTCAGGTGGTGATACCTGGGTCCTAGGATCCAGTCCCGCATTGGGCTCCCAGGAGGGAGCCTACTTCTCCCTCTGCCTATACCTCTGCCTCTCTCTGTGTTTCTCATGAATAAAGTAATAAAATCTTAAAAGGAAAAAGTATATGGTGAAAAGTCTTTTTTCCCACTTTTATCTCTAGCCATGCAATTTCCCTTCCAGAAAGCAAGTATTTTTATGTCTTTTATAGCTTCCAAACAAACACGCACATTATTTTTACACAAAAGGTACCATACTATATCTTAAATATTTTGTGTATATTTTTTCTTACTGTCTTAAAAAATGCTTCCATATCCATATATAAAGTTGTGTGATTGGTTTTGTAATGCCTGCGTAAATCATTGTTTTAATTTCTCTAACTGGCCATTTATTGTGGGCCTTTAGGTTGTCAATCTTGCTATTTTAAATAATGCTTCAGGGCAGCTGGAATGGCTCAGTGGTTTAGCACCGCCTTCGCCCCAGGGCCTGATCCTGGAGATCTGGAATACCGTTGGGCTCCCTGTATGGAGCCTGCTTGTGTCTCTGCCTCTCTCTCTCTCTGTCTCTTGTTAATAAATAAATAAATCTTTTAAAAATAATGCTTCAGTAAATAACCTTTAAAGTATATCTTTTCCCACATTTGTAAGTATATATGTAATCTAAATTGATAGAAATGGAACTGCTGGATCAAAGGATGTGTGTCTTGTATTTTGATTGAAGGTAGCAAGTTGTCCTCCATAGAGGTTATGCTAGTTTACATTTCCATCGGCCATGTAGAAAAGTGCCTTTTCCTCCCATCCTCTCCGCAGTACCACCTGTCATAATTTTATCTTTGTTCATCTCACAGATTAGAAAATGGATGTACATGGTGGTATTAATTTGGATTTTTCCTAATGTCAGTGAAGTTGAACATCTTTTCACCTTTTTAAAAAACCAATTTCCCTTAATGAACCATTTGTTTATATCCTTTGCAGATCTTTCTTTTCAGCTGACACTGCCTTAACTAATGTGTAGGAACTTTCATACTAAATATTAAATCCCATTACTTTGATGTCAGTTGCCAGTATTTTTTTTCAAACTTACTGTCTTTTGACTTTTGTATGTTTTCTGTCTCTGAGAATGACAATTTTACCCATCTTTGCCTTTAAAAGCCTGCATTTTATGTCAGATTTAGATTTTCTCTACTCTGAAATTAATTATGGTGTGCAATCTCCTATTATTTTATAGATTTATTTTCACATTTAAATATTTGTTTCATCAAGTATTTATTTGGTTGTAGGGTGGGAGCCCAGGCAATACCATGATAATTGAATTTAATTGATTTTAAAGTGCAGATTTAAAATTAACTTCTGAAGTTTATGTAAACTGTTGGATTGGTAATTTATTTTTAACTTTCTTATGTTTTAATGTAGCAAGATTACCTTATGCTGGCTACCTTGGATGAAAATGAGGAAGTGGTGGATGGAGGAAAAAAAGGAGCAATTGATGACCTTCAACAAGGTGAATTGGAAGCATTTATTCAGAATCTTAGTTTGGCCAAGTATGCAAAAGCTTTCTTAGTTGAAGAAGATGAACCAGCAAAAAAAGAAAATGCCAGCAAAAAAGAAGCAATATCTAAAGTAGATAATAAAAAGCAAAATGTAGCAGAAAGTGAAAGAACATCACTTGATAAGGTAAAAAATAAGAAGAGGCCAGAACAACATTCTGAGAACAGTGCCACACCAAAAGTTAAGAAAGATAAACAACAGGACATCTTTGAATTTTTTGAGAGACAGACATTGTTACTCAAGCCTGGAGGCAAATGGTATGATCTAGAGTACAGCAATGAATATTCTTTGGAACCCCAGCCTCAGGATGTTGTGTCCAAGTACAAAACCTTGGCTCAGAAATTATATGAGCATGAAATCAACTTATTCAAAAACAAGACAAATAATCAAAAGGGAGCTTCTGCTACCTGGATGAAGACAATTGTGTCATCAGGGACACTAGGTGACAGGATGGCAGCCATGATTCTTCTTATTCAGGATGATGCTATTCACACACTCCAGTTTGTGGAAACTCTTGTGAACCTTGTTAAAAAGAAAGGTAGCAAACAGCAGTGCCTCATGGCTTTGGATACTTTCAAAGAGTTACTGATTACAGACCTTTTGCCAGACAGTCGGAAGCTACGGATTTTCAGCCAGCATCCTTTCAGCAAACTAGAGCAGTTGTCCAGTGGCAACAAGGACTCAAGAGATAGAAGGCTGATATTATGGTATTTTGAACACCAGCTGAAACACCTTGTGGCTGAATTTGTCCAGGTCTTAGAAACTTTAAGTCATGATTCTTTAGTAGCCACTAAAACTCGAGCTCTTGTGGTAGCTCATGAGCTTCTTTGTAACAAACCTGAGGAAGAAAAGGCTCTTCTTGTGCAGGTAGTAAATAAACTGGGCGATCCTCAGAACAGAATAGCCACAAAAGCCTCCCATCTGTTAGAGACATTGCTTTGTAAACATCCCAATATGAAAGGAGTTGTATGTGGTGAAGTAGAAAGGCTACTCTTTCGCTCAAATATCAGCCCCAAAGCACAATATTATGCAATTTGCTTTTTAAACCAAATGGTCCTTTCCCATGAAGAAAGTGAATTAGCTAATAAGTTAATTACTCTTTATTTTTGTTTTTTTCGGACTTGTATCAAGAAAAAAGATATTGAATCAAAAATGCTTAGTGCCCTTTTAACAGGAGTAAATAGGGCATACCCTTATGCCCAGACTGTTGATGACAAAGTGAAGGAGCAGGTCGACACACTCTTTAAAGTGTTGCATGTTGTGAATTTTAATACCAGTGTACAGGCTTTAATGTTGCTTTTCCAAGTAATGAATTCTCAGCAGACGATATCAGATCGATACTATGCAGCATTATATAGGTAAGTACCACCATTCCAGTAGGTGAATGTGAGAATAACATTTAATAATAATGTCCCTCCTGTGTGGAACAAGAGACTTAGAAAACTGGTTTTAGGCCCTCCTCAGCAACTTGCTAATCACCAACTTTTAATCTTTGTTTTCCCATTGGAAAACTATTCAATGTTTTGCTCTAAGTCTTTTAAATATTAAAAAATTAGAACTGCAGATATAATTGAAGCTTCCTTCACTTCCTTCCCTCTCACTCTCATTCTCAGTCCTATATTTCTTCCCCCTGTCCTTCCCACAACCATGTAGTGTAATTCATTGAACAGGAATTTTTTGAGTGCCATCTATATGCTGGACACTTCCAGGTGCTCTGGATATAGCACTGAACAAATTCCCACCTCTTGAGGCACTTACATTCATATTGAGGAAGACAGATGGTAAACAGGAAAGTCAGAGTTAGGGTTGCATTTTTGCAATTTTTTTTTTTTTAATTACTGGGATTAAGGTTTTGTTCACTGAATTTTGCAATTGTCCTGACACCTATTGAGGGATGGTATTTTGAACAGTGTTTAAATACTTCGGAACTGTTTAAGTATACCAACAAGCTCTATATTCCTTTCTAATACATTTTAATAATTTTATATCCATATATCTTCTGAGAAATAGAAGGTACTGATTAATATCTTGAACCTAAGCCACAGTGCCTGGCTGTGATAATGTAACTTTGGACAGATTACTTAATCTTCTGTAAAGCCCTATTGGTAATAAATAAATGAATCAATCAATCAATCCCTATTGGTAAACATGATTGATTCCACTTTACTGTGGCCCAGTTTGTCCATAAAATGAAGAGGAGTGCACTTATCCTATAGGGTTATTGTTACAATATAAAACTTCCCAAGGTCACATAGCTAAAAAATGACAGAACTGGGACTTTACTGAGTTCATGTAATTTTCATATTTATGTTAAGTGTCTAATGGTGCCTCGTGTACAGTAAGTGTTCTGCAGGTGTTGGCTGCTGCTGTTAGTAGTATTATTCAGATGAATTTCTTAAGTTTGTTCCTCAAAACAGTTCTCCAGTCTGTGAGGTACAGTAATTTGTGCAAAATCACACAGACATGACAATGCGAAGTTAAGTGGTAAATCCAGGTCTGCGGTCTTTGGGCATTCATGATGTTTCATGGTGCTGATTGCACTGGTACACTACAGAAAATCTCAGAGTCCTTTCCATAACTCTTAAGAGCCTACAATTTTTTTTTTAAGTAGTTAATACTTCTTTGGTTTGCAAAGAGTTCTAGGGCTGCAAGGGTAGAGACTTAGGAATTTTAGGGGTCTTTTGTAACTTTTGATGGTCATAAGAACTTTTTGGACAATGTTTGGAATCTTTTGTAAATATTTTTCTAATATCCATTTAATATCTCAGTGTTTAACGCAAGTCTATCTGAGGAGTACTTTTTTTTTTTCAAGATTTTGTTTATTCATTTGAGAGAGCAAGAGCAGCAGACTCCCCACTGAACAGGGAGCCTGTTGCAGGGCCTGATCTCAGGACTTTGGGATCATGACCTGAGCCGAAGGCAGGTGCTGCTTAAACATCTGAGCCACCCAGGTGCCCCTGAGGAGTACATTCTTAAATTCGTTAAGTTATTGCTTGCCAAGAGCTCTCACAGATTTCCTCAAAGGACTTACAAACCTCATAGTATTTTTCTTAATCTTTTTAAGAATCTTTTTTTTTTTTTAAGATTTTATTTACTCATGAGAGAGAGAAAGAGAGAGGCAGAGACATAGGCAGAGGGAGAAGCAGGCTCCCCAAAAGGAGTCTGATGTGGGACTTGATCCCGGGACTCCGTGATCACGCCCTGAGCTGAAGGCAGACGTTTAACCACTGAGCCACCCAGGCGTCGCTTAAGAATCATTTTAAACAAAATTTCCCTAATATTACTTGAAAGATAAAGAAAACCGATTTGGTTTACAAAAATATGATTTATCAAAAACTCTAAGAACATGTTCTCTGTCAATTGGTGGGGACACACCTATCTAAATTCTCAAATGTTTTAAAACAATGAGTTGCAAAGTGGATTGAAATGTTGAAAATTTTAAATGTGAACAGAAAATTGAGTATCAAAGATTGAATAATACAGGATATCTCAGTATCACTAGAATTATGGAACTGATAAATGGGGGAAACTGGGTATGCCCAGAATATGAAAATGCTTCACAGGGTCAAATATTTACATTTCTAGTATTAATGAAAAAGTTAATAGGAATGTTTAGAATAATAAGTAATATTTCACATGAGCATATACTGAGGTTTGTGTTAATTCTAGATATCCTAATGTCTGGAGGGCAAGAGCAACCCTAGGATTCAGCAACTAGGATAAAGATAAAATTTTTAAATTATGATATTCAGCTTTCTACTATTACCTTTGTGCTCATTAGAATCATGTGGAAGCTGCCTCTGGTCTCCTAGCTAGGAGGAAGAGATAATTTTCCTATTATCCTAGAGAATGGATAACCACATGGAAAAGAAAAAAGAAACCATAAAAAAAAGTCCTTCTCCTGTAATATTCCCACCTTTCCCAAGATAATTTTTTCTGTTTTGTTCATTGACTTCCATTTTACATCTTAGGTGTCTTCTAAAACAAACAGGAAGGTTATCCCTAACTAAGATGAGGTATTAGCAGTTGCTTCTACTGCTGGTTGTAGAGATATTTTATGAATAAGCATTTGATCTTGTTTTTTTTTTAATAGGAAGATGTTGGATCCAGGATTGATGATGTGCTCTAAGCAAGCCCTGTTTCTTAATCTTGTCTACAAATCTCTGAAAGCTGACATCGTGCTGCGCAGGGTGAAGGCTTTTGTGAAGAGGTTACTCCAAGTTACTTGTGAACAGATGCCACCATTCATATGTGGAGCTTTGTATCTTGTGTCTGAGATCCTTAAAGCAAAACCAAATTTAAGAAGTCAGCTAGACGATCATCCGGTATATTTTACAACTGTTTTTTAATCGAGTGGTTTCTGAAATATATTGTATTTTTCGTCTTTGCTTCAATAACAGTAACTTGCTTAGTTCTCTGAAGCATGAACAGGTGTGAGTCCTGGAGTTGGACAGACCTGGATTTTAGTCCCAGGTGTACAGTTACTAGGTGGGCATGTTGCTTGACCCCTTTACTCATAATAAACTGTACTACACTAAACTGTAATTGTATGAGCTAGTTACAGATAGTTATAGAGCCAGTATATCTTTTAAACCTTTCTTCAGTTGTGAAATGGATATAGTAGCACCTACCTTGTAGGGTTATTTATAACATGTTACAAATTTGAGGACTGAATGTTTTCATGTAAAAAAAAAAAAAAAGTCCCAAAGTCTGAGGGAATTGTGGCTCAAAACTTACTCTCTTACATTTACAAAAAAATATGGTGCCTCTCATAAATTTGATTGATGGAACTTTGTTTCACCACTATTGCATAAGTGGATCTTCTTCAAAACTCCCTCATATAACTGAATATAGACTTCCAGTTGATGCAGATTTATTAAACCATTGTTTTAGGAGTCTGATGAAGAGAATTTTATTGACATAGGAGATGATGAAGACACAGAAAAATTCAATGCAGATAAAGAAACTGATAAAGTAAAAAAAACTGAGACAGAAGAAACTGTGTCTGACAGTCCCAGTCCTATGGAAACAAAAAAATCAGAGTCTGCTTCTTGGGTGCACTTTGATAATTTAAAAGGTGAGTTTGTTAAATCTTTAAATTGTTCTCTTGAATTTTTAAGTGGGAATTGGCTTCTCCTTTGATTTTTTTTTTTTTTTAAGGTTTAGGGTTTTTTAAGTGATCTATATCCAACATGGGGTTGAACTCATAACCCTGAGATTAAGAGGTTGCATGCTCTACCCACCAAGCCAGCCAGGCACCCCCTCTTTGATCTCAATAGAAATTAATATTAAACCATCTTAGAAGTCCTGTGTATTTTTTTTAGAGTAGAGCTTATATAATTAGATATTCAGGAATTTAGTAAATTTTTAATATAGTGAATCACTTCATTATTAATAATATAGATTATATCACATTTTAAAGTAATTTATTAGGTCTTGGAAATTAAAGCAAATACCCTTTGGAAATGGAGGCTTTTCATTTGAGGCTATAAAGAAAAGCACACTAAACCCTGAGGATCAAGAAATGTGCTAAATCCACTTCTTCAAACCTATTATGGGAAACTTGGTCAACTTTTTTCATCTCCCCAAACTTCAGTTTGCCTGTATAAAAGAGAAGTATGGTAGCAACCAGAAAAGGTTTTTTGTTTTGTTTTGTTTTGTTTTTTTAAGATTTTATTTATTCATGAGAATCCTGGGGAGGGGGGGCAGAGACACAGGCAGAGGGAGAAGCAGGCTCCATGCAGGGAGCCTGACGTAGGACTCGATCCTCGGTCTCCAGGATCACACCCTGGGCCAAAGGCAGCACTAAACCGCCGAGCCACCCCGGGCTGCCCAACAACCAGAAAAGTTTTTAAAAGAATCCATCAGTTTCCCTGAAGGGTAAACTGAGAATAACCCTTTAGAAGGATGATGAGCATATGCATTGTGAAATAGTTTGTTATAATGTGTTCTAAAAGTTCTTTGTTTTAAATTTTTTAATACTGAATTTTTGAAAACAGGAAGAAGTTAATGTAAAACTTGTTCCAAGAGACAATTATTCCTGGACAATTTAATAACAAATATTCAGTGCATTTAAACTTCTAAAAGAATTTAGACCCATTTCACCTTCAGGCTAGTTGCCATTTTAGCATTTATAACCTATTTGATCCAGATTTGGGCAACTTTTGCTGCCAGTTTATTGAATAGCACATGCTATCCTGGGTACTGTATCTAATTTTCGTTGGGGCTTGGAATTTTTAACCTAGGTAGGATGCCTGGCTAACTGAGAATGTTGAAAATTATAGTCCTATTACATATATATGTTATTGATGACAACATTAGTGATGGTTTTAGTGAACTCTTGGGCTAGGAATAAAGCATTTGAGAAATAGTATTTTTTTTTTTTTGTTCTCAGGTGGCAAACAGTTAAACACATATGATCCATTCAGTAGAAACCCTTTGTTTTGTGGAGCTGAAAATACAAGTCTTTGGGAACTCAAAAAGGTAATTATAAATTGTCTTTTAATTCATTAGTCCTTTGTATTTGCTTTCATGGATTTAACTCCTTGAAGTTTCCATTTTTCTTGTCAATCATTAACAGTTTAGTTAAACAGCTAATTGGCATTATGAAGCAATTTGAGGCGTGTCACCCAGCTGTAATCCTTTATAACCTGTATTTCTGTAGCCTCTGATAAACATTAAATTTATACATTTCTACATTCACATGTAACATCTTAAATAATATGTATGCAAAATAAGGATGTTATACATAGCTATAAATAAATTTTGCTGTTTTAGGTAAATTATTGCATATAATGGCTCTGTAAAATGGGTAAATTCTCTTTATGCATTAGATGTCCCTGAAAAGTTTTGTGATAGAATTATTTGCAAATAAAGTTACCTTTTAAATGCATTAGAGGAACTTCTATTTTCAATAAACTTTCTGTGATGCCTTTGGTAAAGCAAGCATCTCAACACATAGATTCCTGTGGATCCTTGACATCTTTTCAATGAGTCTGCAAGGTCACAGCTATTTTCATAGTGATACCAGGGCACATTATTTGCCTTTGTCACTGTGTTTACATTGGCACTGATGGATAAAACTGCTAGTGCCTTACCTCAGACAATGACAGTGGCCATTGTATTTTTTACTGCCATGTACCTTGAGAGGGAAGAGGGCGGAAGACAGTATCACATAAGACTGATGAAACAGGAAAAATTAGTGATTATCTTGACCCTAAAGTACATGTCTTTTTCATAATCTGTGTTCATATACAGCAAGAATCCATAACATACTTATGCATACCTAAGTATGAGTTTGTCTCATGTCTTAGAAAAAGTACCTATATAGTTTGTTGTAAACTCAACTAGCTGCTTTTTTTAATAAAAGACTGGTTGACCGAGAGACTGGTTTTTCAGATTTGGGTATTCGGGAGACATTTTCTTGAAAGTGAATCTGTTATTTCAAGCAAAACCGCTGACAGTATTTGTTGTTAGTGATAAAATTCAAGCTTTTAAGCAAAAGAAAAGTTTAGAAATCTGGTTACCACCACTTTGAACTTGACACTTCCTCAATATGTAAAACTTTTCTGATAAAATCAGTGGTGATACTAACAAAGTGATTTTTGTGATAACGTTACCAATGTGTGGAAGAACTGCATAACTCACTGAATCGGTATTTTCCAAATGACTAATGCACGGTGTTACAAAAAGTCTTAGTCAAAGTAGACCAATTAATTTTAAGTAGCAAGTAGCAAAAGCTGTTTGATAATAGTTTCAGATTCCATATTACAGCTAATCTTCAGTTTTGGGAGTAGTATCAAAGAAGAAAATCCACAATTATGTGAAAGACTATAAGTTAATTTTCCTATTTCCAATTTTATATACCTGTCAGGCAAGATTGTCATCATAATTCAATTAAAAAATAACATGGAATACAGAAGCACAGGAGAATCCACTGTCTTCTATTAATTCAAACATTAAGTAGATTTATAAAACTGAAATAATTTTACTCTTCTCACTAATGCTTATTTGTTCTGAAAAACTTAGTTTTCATAAGACATATTGTAATTTCTAATAAGGTAAATATCAATAGGTATATCCCCCTGAAACTAAGGAAGCTCTTGAGGTCCTTGACTTTAACTATATAAAGCACTCCTGAGACCAAAATTTTGAGAATCACTCTTATCTAATATATTGGCTTAAGTTTCAGTTCTTTGGATTTACAGGTGTAGTAAGAGTTGAGTTTCCTCACAATTTTTTTTTAATTTTTTTTTTTTTTTTAGCTGTCTGAGCATTTTCATCCTTCTGTGGCCCTTTTTGCAAAGACTATCCTTCAGGTAAGTCGAAAATATTTTAAAGTCAAGAAAAAAGAAAACGAATCCAGTTTTCGATAATCAATAATTGGCCATACAGTATTTTCTATCTACCACAAAGAATCATAAACGTTTTCTGCTGTGGAAAAGGAAAAGGATCAGTGACTTAATACAGTGCAGCAGACAATTCTTCCCACTGTGTGGTGAATAGCAATACAGGATACTAGATTATTGCAACAGTTACTACATTCTGGCTTTTCTCCTGAAGAAAGACTGTCCTCCCCTTTCCCATTTGCTGTGTTTGCTTCCTGGTTAATAGATGACCTACAGTGTTAATATTGTTTATCCGTAAATTCAATAGCACATCATAAAATATTTATTTGTGTGTGTGTTTAATTCTTCAAGTAAAGAGGGATGAGATGGATATTTGAAGGGTCATGTAAGGCATATTTGTGCCTTTAATGCATTGTAGTAGATGGTGTTTTTCCTTTATTTTCTTATTTGGATGCATATATATAATTTAAGTTCTTAATCCTCCCCGCCTCCACCTTTCAGGGAAATTATATTCAATATTCAGGAGACCCACTCCAAGATTTCACATTAATGAGATTCTTAGATCGATTTGTATACCGAAATCCAAAGCCACATAAAGGCAAAGGTATGCTTCTATTTAATTATTTGGTTTTCACTATTGATATTTATTAAATAAAATAAGCATACAATTAGGTTTTACACTACATTGCCTTGATTTTTGCATTTCAGAAAACACAGATAGTGTTGTGATGCAGCCAAAAAGAAAAAATTTTATGAAGGATATTCGTAGTCTTGCTGGTAAGTATAAAGCCTGAATGGTTGAAACTGACAAGATAGTACAAGTCTAACACATAAATTGTGTTACTCTTTGCTCCGTTTTATCAGAATAAACCTAAGCACCAGAGACATTATCCATCTTTTGTTCCCAAAAATGTATATACGTTCTTAAGTTTATTGTGTGTGTCTGGGACTTTTTTTTTTTTTAAACTTTATTACAGGTTTCAAACCTATCCAAAATATGCAGTATAATGAACTCCCCTGTAACTGTCACACAACTTCAATAATTAGCCATTTTTATATCATTTATAGCATTATTTGTGACCCCCCACACACATACATAACTATCTTTTACAGTTAAAGACCATTTTTATTTATTTGAAAAAGAAGAGTACATGAGCAGGGGGGAGGGGCAGAGGAAGAGAGAATCTCAAGCCGACTCCCTGCTGATCACAGAGCTTGACAAAGGGGCTTGATTCTACAACCCTAAGATCACAATCTGAGCTGAAACCAGTAGTCCAGTGCTCAACCAACTGAGCCACCCAGGCACTCCCTACAGTTAAAAACCATTTTAAAAAGCTTTCTAATATGGGTTCAGCAGAAAACTCAATTGGTTTTGTCACCGCATCATTTTAAATTGGTTGATAACCTTCTATGGGTACTGGGTACCCATCTTGTGGATCTGACTCTTTTCTGCATTCAAGCAAACATCTTTTTATATAATAAATCACAGTTGCTTTCTGTTCAGAGACTAGGGTTAATTTGTACCTTATAAACCATTTAATTTCCAACTGGTTTATTTTACAGAGATCCAGAGACTCAACCAAAGTTAATAGAATTTAGAAGCCAAATCCACTTTTAATCAAGATGAGTTAGAAATTTTTATTGTGAAGAGAGAAAACTAATATTCCTGTAGTTCCTTGTTCTTGTTCCTTAGTTTTCATTAGCATTAAGTAAAATTATAGACAATTCTGTTTACCTTTACTTCCTATTCTGGAGTAGCAGGCATTACTGTTTTTTTTTCCTGAGATGAAGATGATAAGTTTAAAGCTGATTATTAAGAGAACTCTTTAATTTTATTCCTCTTAAAATTGGGATCATGGATGCAGTTGGAGGACAGTGAGAGAACCATGTTCTTCCACTGTGATACACTGACGGCTACATATGTCCTTGCAGCCAACAGTTTTAAATGTTGGGTCTCCTGCACTCAGACTTCTCCAGAGACTGTCCTTTGCACTAGAAGATCCCCCCCTTATGTCTACCTTCCTTACATTTTTGAGACTTTAGAATTGTAGATACGCTGTGTGTAATCTTAAGAACTTGAATAACATAAAAAGGACTATTTTAATAAAATCTTAATAAAATCTTTATCTTAATCTATTTTCCTAGTGAACAGTAAGGAGTTCCTTGCAAAAGAAGAAAGCCAAATACCAGTGGATGAACTATTTTTCTACAGGTAATATACTTAATGCAGTTTCATTTGGGGAACTATTAAAATTTAAATTTTTAAGGAAAAGTGTTAATTTTTAGATACTATAAAATGCTTCATTAACATAGATCTGTCTTGAAAAGATCTAAAGATATGTCAGTTAAGGTGCCCGGTAGCGCAGGTCATGATCTCAGGGTCCTGGGATCAAGCCCTACATTGGGCTCCCTGTTCAGCGGAAGTCTGCTGCTTCTCCCTCTACCTCCCAGCTCATGCTCACTTGCTGTCTCTCTAATACATAAATAAAATCTTTCTTGGGGGGGGGGGGGGGGTTGTTTCTTTTTTTGTTTTTGTAGAAGGAATTTATAAATCATTTGGTTTGATAATTTCAAGATATCTAAGTGAAACTTAAAACTAGTCAATTTGTGAGTGTTTTTAATAATGTAGGTTAAGTTTTATTTTGTGATGCTTTGTGAAGCTGAATCTTATTTTTTTTAAATAGTAATTGTCTTACAGGCAATAAATCTGATAAAATTATGTGATTAGATGTTATCTAGAGCCACATTTTGGTCTTATTTTTAACACTTAGATCATTAGTGTTGACACTAAAACAATCTTTTACTATGTCATTTAATTGAGTTGAAGTGTTTTTATGAAGAATTAAATCCTAAATCTTTGAAAGTTATACTTCCCATTCAGAAGTTGCTATTGAACTTTTGTTTATAATAAATAAAGATTTTAGTTACTAATATCCAACTGTGCTAACAGTTTTTTACACTTCCCCGTGTCACTGGTCATAGGTGCTTTGATTACAGTAAAATAGGCCCTTTAATAGAGTTATCAAATAGGGGGCACCTAGGTGGCTCAGTCAGTTGAGTGTCTTGACTCTTGGTTTCATCACCAACTTCTGATCTTGGTGTTGTGAGATTGAGTCCTACATCAGGTTCCATGCTCGGCAAGGAGTCTGCTGGAGATTCTCTCTTCCTCTCCTTCTGCCCCCCTGCCAGGATATGTGCGTGCTCTCTCTCTCTTTAAATATAAATAAGGTAAAATCTTAAAATTTTTAAAAGAAATATCCAATATATAACATGCATTTTGTTTCAGGTATTATAAAAAAGTTGCTACTGTTAAAGAGAAACAAAAACGAAATGCAGATGAAGAAAGTATAGAAGATGTGGATGATGATGAGTTTGAAAAGATGATTGGTAATTTGTTTTTATTGACTGTTCAGTGTGTAAAATAATCTATTTCTGTTTACTTATAGGACCATGGAATATTAGTGGAAGGAGTGATGTTAGTTTTAGAAAATCATTTAGCTAAGAATACCATGCAGATGATGCTGGAGGATTAAAAACTATTTTGGTGGCATATAGTAGTTCACCCACAGTTGATCAAGAAAGATTTATGATTGTGTGTGGACAGTTCATGGTAAAAATAAATTTGTATTTACATGGTATATATTCATTATTAAGGCCTAATCTCTGAAAGAAGAGAAACCATTCCTAATTTCCTTACACTGTTGGTAACAGTAGTCTGCTATTTCATCTGTTTTATCTTTATGATCCACAGAGTTAAAATGTTAATCTGTATTTAGACCGAAACAAAAAAACATGAAATTAGAAATTGAGTTTGAGTTTTTGCACTTGTATTATATTTACTAAAAATAAGCATTTAAAAGGACTGCAGTTGCTAAATACCATTTTGATATTTACTCTCTTTCCATAAAAGTGTTGTAGAAAGAAGCTGAAATTAACTGGAATCCATTTTAGTTTGAGAATTTAATTACGGTCAGTATATTCACAGATTTATGTAGATTAATAAAACACAGCAGTAGTCAGATTTATATCATTTTGGTGTAAATGGAATCATGACTGTTAAATTTCATTGTTACTTGGTATATCTGACAAATTGTATATTGTCCTCTGACAGACACATTTGAAGATGATAATTGCTTTACCTCTGGAACAGATGACCTTGATTTTGCTAGGTAAAATGCTTTTTTCAATCTTGTTTTTAAGAAACTATTTTCTCAGCATTTCCCAAAGCGCTTTCCTCAGAACAGCAGAATACAGGACTCTGATGTGTAGGAGAAATTTCTTGAAAAAAGCTTGGGAAATGGGTATAGTACTTTCATTTTAGACCTTTATAATGCATGATAATATATCAGAGGTTCTGGGCTGTCTATTAACTCTGTTAATAGCCTAGTATCCTGCTGATCACCAAAAACCAAAAAGCACTTTAGAAAACAATGTTCTGTACTACAAGTTGTTGTTTTTCTTCAGCAACATGAAAAAGGAAAAAAAAGGTGCTAAGGAAGACCCAGAAGATGAAGATTTAGAAGGCAGTGATGATGACCTTGATAATTTGGATGATGATGAAGTTTCTTTAGGAAGTATGAATGAAGAATTTACTGAAATTGGTGAAGATGGAGGAACATTCATGGATGTGTTGGATGATGAAAGTGAGGGCATTCCAAGTAAGCATTTTTTTTTTCCAAGTTAAAGCATTTTTGAAATACAAAGCTAAAGTATATTTCCTTTTTCCTCAGGGTAGGCTAGCTTTTCTGTTGTAGCATTTTTAAAAATATTACTTTGTATTCAAATTAATAATCAGATTGGCCAGAAATTTATATAGGACTTTTTCCTTCTCTTATTTGAATCCAAAAGAGGTTGAATTTTGAGTTTGGGGGTTTTTTTTCCTTAAGATTTTATTTATTCACAAGAGACACAGAGAGAGGCAGAGACACAGGCAGAGGGAGAAGCCCAATGTGGGACTCAATCTTGGCACTCCCTCATCACGCCCTGAGACTCTCAACCGCTGAGCCACCCAGGCATCACTCAAAGCTCATCAGTTTTGAGCTTTTACCATAATCAACAATTAGACTCTGTACAATACCTGTTGAGCTGTTACCCTTTTTTTGTTAGAATAGTAATTATTTCTAAAAGTTAAAGTTTCATCATTCCATCTTAGCTCTGTGGCAGTTCTTTTGTTTTTGAAATTGCTTAGTAGCATGGGTTTTCATTTTGTTTTTTGGAATAGAACTTGATGATGAAGTCAGCTCCAAAATCAGTACAAAGAGAAACAAGAGGAAAGGTACAAATGATTTTGACTTTGCTGGATCATTTCAAGGTAAGAAAATGCATCTAGTCTCTCTTAAACTTAGGTAGTGGCTATGTGAAAGTTGCTGATCATTATCATTTTGGGAAATTTTCTAAATTGGGGAGTATAATTTCATGTTTGCTTTTATAATAGATAAGTTTCCTCTATTTTTAACATGTGAAAGTTTGCATGGTATCCATGCAAATACTTTACATGATTGTGCATAGCAGCACTATTATTAATAGCCAAAAAGTGGGAATAACCCAAATATCTGTTGACTGATGAATATATAATGAAATATTATGCACCAATAAAATGTAATGAGGTACTGATACATGCTATAATATGGAGGAGCTTCAGAAATGTTATGCTAGGTGAAAGAAGCCAGATAAAGACGACCACCTATCATATGATTCCACTTACATGAACTAGCCAGAAAAGGCAAAGCTGTCTTGGGGAGAGGGCACAAGACTGCAAATGCCCAAGGTATCTTTTGGGGTTGATGGAAATGTTCTAAAATTGCAATGTGATGATAGTTGAACAACTCTGTAAATTTACTAAAACATACTGAATTATACACTTAAAAACAGCTGAACTTTATGATGAATTTTAAAAGTGAAAATGGGTAAAAGCAGTATTTTTAGTTAATACATTTTTAGAAAATGTGATTTTAAATGTGTAAATTAACATTTAATATTAAAATAAGTCTTAGTTTATTTTGAAATGTTTGTATGTTCAGAATTACAGGTTGAGTTTTTTTAAGGAGAACCACTTTGAGAAGTATAAGCAAAATTTCATTTATATCCTAAAAAAATACTTTCCATCAGTTTTCTCACAGACCAAAGAAAACTTTTGACTTAATTAGAATTTACAGTTTGCCTTATATATCCCAGAATTCATCCATGTCAACTTTGTAATCTGTCTTGCCTGATACTGTGAAATAGGGTAAACCTTGATCAGTGGTCAAATCTGAAAGGCAGGCAGGAAGAGACACTACTGTCATCTAAACAATTCTCTTAGGAATTTTTAAAAAAATACTATAGACTATTAAATTTGTTTTTATTTTTTATTTGTATTTATTTATTTATTTTTTAAGATTTTATTTATTTATTCATAGAGATGCAGAGAGAGAGAGAGAGAGAGAGAGAGAGAGGCAGAGACACAGGCAGAGGGAGAAGCAGGCTCCATGCAGAGAACCTGACGTGGGACTTGATCCAGGGTCTCCAGATCACGCCCTGCGCTGCAGGCGGCGCTAAACCACTGCACCACCGGGGCTGCCCCTTAAATTTGTTTTTAAATGCCAGCTATTTAATGATGCTAAAAGATCATTATAATTGTGTATTTTAACCCAAATACAACTTTTTTATAACAAACCCATGTTAATTGTTCAATCATTATATTGTACACCTGAAACTAATGTAACATTGTGTGTCAAGTGTACTTCAATTTAAAAAAAAGATGTGTATTTTTCCAAAATTACTGGATTTACAGTTTAGTAAACTAGGCTTATACTTTTTTTTAGGACCAAGAAAAAAAAAGAAAGGAAATTTCAGTGACTCCAGTCTATTTGTATCTGCTGAAGAGGTAAGGCTAATCTGCTTTAAGAAGTTAGCTATTCCACATTGTTTTGAGTTTTCTAATAAATGTGTCTCTTTTTAAGTTTGGCCACCTATTGGATGAAAATATGGGATCCAAGTTTGATAACATTGGCATGAATGCCATGGCTAACAAAGATAATGCAAGTAAGTAACTTGAAATTTTTTTTTTTTTTTTAAGATTTACTTACTTACTTGGGGGGAGGCAGTGGCACAGGAGAGGAAGACAGACACTCTCCAACAGACTTCCCACTGAGCACAGAGCCCAACATATGGCTGCATTCCACAATCCTGAAATCATGACCTGAACTGAAATCAAGAGTCAGACACTTAACCAGCTGAGCCACCAGGCACTCCAAGGAACTTGAATTTTTTATGGAAGTTTTTAAGTGGCCTGAACTTAGAACTTACGAAGATGTAAATATTTTTGGAGGACCATTTTTAGTAAGGATGAGTAAGATGGTTCCTTTTCCTTACAATGTGGAAGGAATAGCTTTTTCATCTCTGTCTGGGGGACATGTAGGATTAAGAGGCATTTAGACTATAGCAATAAAGACTGTATTTACTTTAGTTTTTTTAGGGAGGCAGGCTGTTTTTTTTTTGTTTTTGTTTTTGTTTTTTTTGAGGCAGGCTGTTTTTATATGAGTTTGCTAAGTAACTTTATTATGAGTACTTTATAGACATTTTAATTATTTCTGATATAGATACTGGCTTTTGTTTTTTGTCAGTAAAAGTGTTCAGAAGAAATAAAATCTTTAGAGCATTTGTTCCTTTCTTATCCTAGTCTTTTATTTGTCAAAACTAATCTTTAACAATAAATGCCAAAGGAAAACAAAAGTAAGGGATTTGTACAGTGGATGGGAAATGACTGTAAGCCATGGCAGACCAGAAGCTCCTGTTTTGTTCTGTGGGGCCAGGAGTCTACCATGTGGTGTGCTCATCTTTCTTCTCCCCCACAAAGGTCTCAAACAGCTTAGATGGGAGGCTGAACGTGATGATTGGCTACATAACAGAGACGTAAAAAGTATCATCAAGAAAAAGAAAAATTTCAAAAAGAAGAGGCCAAAAACCACTCAAAAAATTAAAAAGCAAAGAAAATGACTGTTTTCTAAATAAATTATGAATTAAAATTGTACTTACTCCTAATTTTTGCTATTCAGCCATTTTTCTTGATCTTGCTCTCGGACTTCATACATTCCAGACTGTTCAATGGATTTGTAATAAACTAAAAATAAATATAGCTGTCATTAGAAAATCATGTAAAAGTGTTAAAATTAAACTATATTAAGAGAAATCAAACCTCTTTTCCTTATTTCTACATAGTAAAATGAAAAACAGACAGAATATATATTTCATGTACGAGCCGTCTAGCATCTGTACTAATCATTGTAATAAACACTATTAAGCATTACCTTATACCAGATATTGTGCTAAGTGACTATATGATGTTATCTTATTTAATCTTGACGATTCATAAGGTGGGCATTATAACCACTACCGGACAGAGAAAGAAACAGCTCCAAGAAATTAGCAAACCAATGTCACTTTGAAGTTTGAGGCTGTGGTTTGATTCCATCATCACCACGGATATGTTTCATTCCAAAGTTTTTAAACACTGGTAACTACTCATCTCCAAATGAGAATTTTCATATTTTCAGAGGAGCTGAAATAGGAATAAATAGTAATTTCTCTTGGAAGTTGACATCACAACTTTAATCCTTATTTGGTCATAAAGAAATTGCTTAATTTAAAGGGTACCTGAAAATGTCGTTTTATACTCTTAAGGAAAAACATACCTTCCAAGATGAAGGGAAATTTCTTGCTCATTGTTTGCCTGAAATCTGACCAAAAAAAAGTCTTAAAATTAGACATGACTAGACATTTATTATATTAAAACATGGAGCCATAACTCAATACTAGCTTTAGGGTCTAGTCTATAAGATAGGAATCCTATAGAAGAGAGATTTAAGCTCCTTCTGGTGATCAGAAACTATCCTTTGGGACAGGTGTAAGTTGCACTTGCCTTACATGTCGCCCCCCACAGTTATTTTGGACTTTTCAAATTTAACCTGTATATATGATGCAATTTATTTAGAAAAGCAAATTTTCAGTATTAATGTATAACTCCCTTATGTAACTGAAATTTGAGATCAGCTTCACAAATGGAGTAGGCTCGATTTCTAATTCCATAGCAAAGTACAATGGAATCCGTAAAAACAATAGTTTACAGAATTAGAAACTTTAATTTGCTTTTATATACTGTTTTTGTTTTTATATACTGTTAGTATGTTTTCTTTTGTATCCTTACAAGGTACAAAAAAAACTCGGTGTTAATTATTGTGGACTTAATGACTTTTCAGGATCCTTACAGGATGCTTACATCCACTAGCATCCTGGAGCAGTGTTCCAGTAAATACTAGGACAAATGACAAGTTTCAAAGATGGCCACCACTCCCAGGACTACTCGTCCCTGCTTTAGGGAAAAAGAAAGCACCCCCTTGTTTTAAAAGTTGAGAGCTCTAACACAAAATTTCCCCCAGAATGTGTCCTAGCATTTTCAGCGATAGCCAGTGACACGGGAAAGGTTTTTAGTACCCAGTATTGGTAATGGGAGGAACTCCTGACAGCCTTGACAGTTCAGCTACGCTCTACCTCTCAGTCTACCAAACAATGAGCTATAAGCAGGCTGAATTTCTTCCACCTGTGTTCCCAAATGAAGCCAGACCAGTCACTTGCTCTGTGCCCCCCACTAGTAAAATCCATAGAAATGTGCCGCATTTTCCCTAGTCTACAAACAAATCACATTATTTAGGGAGAAAAGTCATTAAATCCACAATAACACCGAGTTTCTTCTTGGGCCCATAAAAATGTCTAATACATTGAAGAAGCAATTTCTCTAAAAATGCTGTTTAGACCTCAATGCATTAGCAAACTGCATACCCCTGTAGAAAACATTAACTTCTGAATTAGGATTACCTTGGCTTGTGTTCATCCTATTAAACAAAAAATAGGCTCCAAAAACGCCCAAGAGCTCAACTACTAAAACTCCTTTAAAGATCTTCTTTGCCAGTGGTTCCATAATGCGAGCCATCCTAAGTTTAACAGTAACAAATACAGGTAAACCTGAATGAGCATACACAAACTTGATTAATACCACTTCCACAAAAATAATTCCAATTCATTCCTACAATCTGAGTGATTTAGGAATAAAACCCCAAAGTTACCATATGCTTATTTGCTATGTCCCACATTCCTAATTTTCTTTCTTTTTTTTTTTTTTTTTTAAGAATTTATTTATGAGAGAGAGGTAGATGCATGGGCAGAGAGAGAAGCAGGCTTCCCACAGGGAGCCTGATGAGGGACTCATCCCAGGACCCCAGGATCACGACCTGAGGCAAAGGCAGATGCTCAACCACCAAGCCCCCCAGGCGTCCCCCACATTCCTAGTTTTCAATTTCCACCCCCACACAATGAACCAAAGACACCAAAAAAAGCACAAAAAGGTGATGAAACTGAAAAAAAAAGCACTGTAAAAAGAACTAGCAATTTATGGAACTAAAATTTTTATTTACCTAAGAATATAGCATATTAAGAAATAGAGTAAATCTTTTTTTTTTTTAGCTGAACTAGGATTTAAGATATCTAATGGGCACCATATGTGAAAGGTCTTCATAAGTAACCGATAAAAGTAAGATTATTCTATAAGTGGTTCTTTATGTTTCAGAGCTGAAGGTTTTCATTTATTTATACAGCATATATTGAACTATGTGCTATAGCCCCAGCATCTCATACAACGCTGAGCAACAAACCAAGTTTTTCTTGGGGATTCATAACAGTATTTTCAAACTAATTACATCATCCAAAAGGCTTGTTAAAAATGCACATTCCTGGGCCTCAACCTGCAGTTCCCCAGTCCCTGGATTCTGATTCAAGTCTAGGGCTGCCATCTCAGTAATCTGCACATTTGCAAGCAACTCCAAATGATTTCTGTACAAGAGGCCCCTAGTCCACATGAAGAGGAAAACTGACCACCATCACCCATTAAGTAGCAAACTAGACTTTAGATCTTGATTCTCTTCCTTTAACTAAAATAAAAGCTAATCAAAACAAGGGTTTGTGGGGTGCCTGGATGGCTCAGTTGTTTGAGACTGCCTTCAGATCGGAGCCCCATGTCAGGCTCCCTGCTCAGAAGGGAATCTGCTTCTCCCTCTCCCACTCCCCCTTGTGTTCTCTCTCTCTCCCTGTCAAAATCTTTAAAAAATAAAAACTGTTTGAGTCTTCATTCTCCTCTAAGTAAAAGCTAAACAAGGGAAACAGCTATATAATAAGCTTTAAAAAAAAAAAAAAAAGAGAGCATATACAACTCTTACCGAATATGTGAAATGTAAACTCAAGTTTTTACTCTGCCTCCCTATAACCCCAACAAGAGGAGAAACCAGTCATCTTTAATCTCAGGATTTTGATACTGTGCAATGTATGCTCTTTGTCATACTATTCTCTGCCCTCTGTACACAGATGGTAAGATCTATAATACTCTACAGTCCCAGCTCTCTGCTCACTGTCATGCATTTATGGCCATTTCCTCTTGACTCCTTTTCACAATGCCTGAGAATGGGGTAATTAAATACCTTACTTTTGTAGGATTATCCTATTAATCTCTTTACCAGGTATCCCCTCCCTCCAAAATTCCCTTCCCTCATTTTGATAATGTGATCACCCTGGGGACTAAAAGATTAAAACTTTAGTATTCTTATCTTAAAAAAAAAAACGAAGCAGGGAAAGTTAAAGAATTTACATAAAACAGAAAGGCAGGTGAGTGGGAAGGGAGAACTGCTTTAGTGTTTACAATGCTGTACCTGACAGGAAGGAAGTCATTAGTACAGGGACCTCTCAGTGCAATTTTTAATATGCAATGGGTGAAAAAAAATTTTTTTTTAATTATAAAGAAAGCTTGCCTGCAGCAATATCCGCAGTGTAAGGAATCCAAATGAAATTTGGTTTTGTTTTGATGGGAAAAGGTGAGGTTAAGGGTTCAAAAAATAAATACAAATAACACTGCAAATATATATAAATATATATATATACACACACACACACACACACACACACACACACACACACACATTTTACAAGTCCCTCAGCTTCAGGAAAGATGTTTATAATGATTGATAAAGCCTGGTTGATAAAGACCACCAGGGATCCCTGGGTGGCGCAGTGGTTTGGCGCCTGCCTTTGGCTCAGGGCGGGATCCTGGAGACCCGGAATCAGGGCGGGATCCTGGAGACCCGGAATCGAGTCCCGAGTCGGGCTCCCTGCATGGAGCCTGCTTCTCCCTCTGCCTGGGTCTCTGCCTCTCTCTCTGTCTGTGACTATCATGAATAAATAAATAAAATCTTTAAAAAAAAAAAAAAAAAGACCACCAAAGGTATACCTGTCCATGGCAAACTCAGGTTACTAACTGGGAGAGAAAACAAGATTAGACAAGATTTTGGAGAAGGATGGAGCTTAGATGAAGTTTAAAATAATGCAGCCCTCTGGGGGCCTGGGTGGTCAGTCTGTGGGGCCACAGACTTTTGATCTCAGGTCTTGCTCTCAAGGCCCTGAGTTCAAGCCCCAGATTCGGGGTGGAGCATACTTTTAATCAATTAATTAAGAAAGGGAAGGAAGGAAAGAAAGGGAAGGAAGGAAGGAAGGAAGGAAGGAAGGAAGGAAGGAAGGAAGGAAGGAAAAGTAAAGGAAAGGAAAGGAAGAAAAGAAAGAAAAGAAAAAAAAGAAAAAAGAAAGAAAATAGAAAAGAAAAGAAAAGAAAAAAAGAAAAGAAAAGAAAAGAAAAGAAAAGAAAAGAAAAGAAAAGAAAAGAAAAGAAAAGAAAAAGAAAAGAAAAAGCACCTGGGTGGCTCAGTGGTTGAGCATCTGCCTTTGGCTCAGCTCGTGACCTGGGGGCCTGGGATCGAGTCCCGCATCGGGCTCCCCGACAGGGAGCCTGCTTCTCCTTCTCCCTCTGCCTATGTCTCTCTCTCTGTGTGTCTCTCATGAATAAATGAATAAAATCCTTATAAATAAATAAGTCAAATAAAATAAAGCAGTCCGCAAATGGGCCTGTAGAAAAGCAAGGCTGTGGGTCATGCAGTTCACATCACACTGGGCTGAGCAGCTGATCTAGGGTCCACAAGCTTAAAACAAATGTGCGATGCTGGCGTCTGAAAACGGCTCCTCCGCGCACTACAGCGGGAAATCCGCGGCTCGGCCTCAAAACAGGAGGGTCTCTCGCACTCCAGCCGTCGGAGAGCAAGCTTCCTCAGCATCCCTGGGTTTCCTTGGCTAAAGCACTTTTTCCGGGTCCCACGTTCCAGAACCGAGGCCTGCCTGCCACCCACGATCCTCAGGCGCTCGCAGCCCCCAGCTCTTCCCCACCCCCCGGTGGCCCCTGGAGCTCCCCCGCCCGCCTGCAGCCAACTCGCGCGGGCAGCGCAGGCCGCACCGCCGGCCACCGCGACAAGGTCGCCACGCGACCCGGAAACACTTGAGCCTGCCCAGCGACCTCCCGCTGAATGGGTAGAGCGACATCCAAATTTCCTCCGTATGACTCCAGAACTATAGCGAGGCGCCCCCAAAACCCCCGCCCCACCCTGCGCCCTGGAGAGCCCGAGTCGGGGAACCCAGCCAAAGCCACTACTCTTACCTGAGGCGCCCGCACACTGGACTGCGCGTGCGCGAGAGTTGGCAAAGCTCCGCCCCCTGGCGTTGGCCCCGCCCCTTACCGTAATTACTTCTTAGCGCGCTCTAGGACTCCGAGCGATAAGAAAGACTGAGGACTATGTCCCCTAATTTAATCCTTACAAAACCCCTGTGTCATAATTGGTGCTGTGAGTGTCTCATTTTACAGAGAAGGCAGGAGTTTTACCCTGCCCACAGTCACAGAGCTAGCAAGAGACAAAATTGGATTTGAACTTAGGACGCTGACTCGAAAACCCTGTGCTCAGTTATGTTTCTGCACTCTGCAAAGTGTGATAGTCTCCAAGAATCAGCAATATGGTCATCACCTGGGAATTTGTTAGAAATGCAGACCTGCTTCACTAGGCAGGGGCAACTAACCTGCCCCAGCCCTAACCCTAGAATGCAAATGCTCAAGCTCCCCAGTTCGGAAGTCCTGTTCATCCTCCTCCGAGAGTCTCCAGCACGCAGCCCAAAGGCTCTTTGGGGAGGCTGTACATTCTCAGTGTGATTCTGATTTGCTAACTCTAGCAAAGGGATGCAAGTGGCCAGAAGGAAGTTTCCCTTGCTTGGTCATCCCCAAGGCACAGAAGTTGGCCAAAAAGTCCTAGTCTTCTGTAGTGGTCATAAGAGCAAGGGCAGCAGGGATCTCTTCATTAGTAAGTACCTGGGAAGTCTGCTCTCCATTCTACCACAGAAAGAGAGCAACTGGTCTGGGATCCTCAAAATAAAGCTCTTTCAATCACCTGACAAGAGTTTGCAGAGATAGATGACCCACTGCTCCTACTACCAAAAGGCACCTACTAGAAAAGAGAGGCCCAGGAACTTGGTGATGACCCAGCCTTCCCTTCAGATGGCCACAGGACACAGAGCAGTGGAAAACTGCAGCCTCTGGCAGCCTTGTCCCTGAGACAAGGGCAATGGGGGTAGGAATCCCGCTTGCCAGTTGCCTAGTGCTGGAGTGGAGTGGTTCTCCATCACCCCCAGCCTAGGATGCCAAAGTGTCACCAGATAAACTGCCCTGGACCCCAAATGTTTCCAGCATCCACTAAGACTTCATTCCTGACTTCCTGGTGTTCAACTTCTAAAGAAGGAAGCCAGGGCAGCCCGGGTGGCTCAGCAGTTTAGCGCTGCCTTCAGCCCAGGGCCTGATCCTAAAGACCCTGGATCAAGTCCCACATCAGGCTCCCTGCATGGAGCCTGCTTCTCCCTCTGCCTGTGTCTCTGCCTCTCTCTCTCTCTCTCTCTCTGTGTGTGTGTCTCTCATGAATAAATAAATAAATAAACAAATAAATAAATAAAATATTAAAAAAATAAAGAAGGAAGCCAGTTTTTTTTAAGACTTTATTTATTCATGAGAGACACAGAGAGAGATAGAGGCAGAGACACAGGCAGAGGGAGAAGCAGGAGCCCAATGTAGGACTCGATCCCAGATCCCCAGATCATGCCCTGAGCCAAAGGCAGCTGAGCCACCCAGATGTCCCAGGAAGCCAGGTTTTTTTTTTTTTTTTTTTTTTTAAGATTTTATTTATTTACTCATAGAGACACACAGAGAGAGAGGGGCAGAGGACAGGCAGAGGGAGAAGCAGGCTCCATGCAGGGAGCCCAATGTGGGACTCCGGGACTCAATCCAGGGTCCCCAGGATCACACCCCAGGCTGCAGGCGGCGCTCAACCGCTGCGCCACCAAGGCTGCCCAGGAAACCAGTTTTTAATAAACTTCTAAAATACCAGGAAATGAATATAAAAAATAGTGAAAGGGAATAAAGGGGAAAGGAAAAAGGAAAAAAAAAAAAAAGGAAAATATCAGAAAGGGAGACAGAACATGAGAGACTCCTAACTCTGGGAAACGAACAAGGGGTGGTAGAAAGAGAGGTGGGCGGGGGGTGGGGGTGACTGGGTGACGGGCACTGAGGGGGGCACCTGATGGGATGAGCACTGGGTGTTATTCTGTATGTTGGCAAATTGAACACCAATAAAAAATAAATAAATAAATAAACAAATAAATAAATACTAGGAAATTACGCCCTTTCCCTACACGTGGGATTCCAAGGTAAATTTCAATCCTGTACCACACTATGAAACAGCACTTCTCTTGCTAAAGAAGAGGGGGGAAAATCACAACTTAATCCTGAAGGGGTACTCCACTACATAAAGAGGAGGATGGCATAGCAGGGGCCAATTTACCTGCCCCTAATAAACAGCCTTGGGCCAACTGGCACACAAGAGCCATATGCTGCTACTGCAGCCACTCCTTGTTTTTTTTTTTTTTTTTTTTAGTTGCATATAACACCCAGTGCTCATTCCATCAAGCACACTCCTTAATGCCCACACCCAGTTACCCCATTCCCCACTCATCTGCCCTCCAACAACCCTCAGTTTGTTTCCAAGAGCCATATGCTTCTTGATCCTTGCCTCCCTGCTTTACTATTCAGACTAGAGTTCAATCACCCTAGACATTTTTGGTCACTTGTTTTTTGTTTTTTGTTTTTTTTTTTCTCACACTCCCTCTTTCTCTCTCAATCTCTTTCTCTCTCTTTTTAAAAGATTTTATTTACTTGAGAAAAGGAAAGCAAGGACAAGCAGGGGGAGCAGCAAAAGGAGAGAGAGAAGCAGTCTGCCCCCTGAGCAGGGAGCCCGATGTGGAGCTCTATTCCAGGACCCTGGGATCATGACCTGAGCTGAAGGCAGATGCTTAACCGACTGAGCCACCCAGGCATCACGCCCCTCTCTTTCCAGAACTCTCTCTCTCTCTCTCTCTCTCTCTGGTATAAGTCCATAGCCTGGAAAAAAATGATAAGAAAAAAATTAAAAGGGAACAATGTCTTTCATCTCAAGGAAAGCAGCTTTAAACAAATGCCTGTGCTGCCACCAGGAACATGAGCCAAGTCAGGGTAGTGTCGTCTAAGAGGTCCCCCACCACTTATCTCAGGCCTGGATGGATCCAGAAACTAATTGGAAGCTGAGATTGCACAGAACATGAGGCCCATCTGCATTCAAAAGCACACCAGTGCAAATATATAATGTAGGTTATCATGCGATCGTTCATGCAGTTTCCCTCTGCCGTGCATGTAGACAATTAAGAGTCAAGTGGGGGTTCTCTCTCTGTGTCCCTCATGAATAAATAAATAAAAAATATTTTTTAAAAAAAGAGTCAAGCGGGGGGCACCTGAATGGTTCAGTTGGTGGGGTGCAGGACTCGTGATATCAGGGTTGTGAGTTCGAGCCCCACACTGGGTGTAAGAATACTTTAAAAAATAAAATCGTAAAAAGAAATAAGAGTCAAGTAGCCAGAACCATAAGATTGAGAAGCTTGCCCTGAGCCTAGGGAGACTAAGGAAGAATCAGAGCTCAAGCATTACCAATTCCAAACAACACCCCCTCACCCCTGCCAATCCTCCTATAATTACAGGCATTAGTATCAAAACAAGATCCAGGCATATTGTCTTTTTTAACATTTTACTCACTAAGAAGCAAGCAAAAGACAACAGCAGCATTTGAATTAATGCCTTAAATTCTACCTTTCCCAGGAAAACAAAGGCTATAATGTAAGGGACAATCGCACTAAGCAGCTTGGCAGGGAGTCCAGTCTTACTGTTTTTTCTTTTTTGGGAGGGAGATTCTGAAATACACACCCTTCCCACCTACAGTGAATAGCATCCCATTGTTATGTAAGTAATAACATCTTCAAGGGGGAAGAGCTGTATGCAAATATAAAAATAGTAAGACAGATATTCCAATTTTACCTTTTTACAGACATTTAAAAAATACATTCTTACAAACATAACGAAACCCCAAAACCTACCTAACTAGGAACCCTCTCTGGTCAGTTCTTTCCGCTCTGCAAAATGGAGATTAAAAGTTGCTCTCTGGCATCTACCCAACTGCCTCAGTAAGACATGTTCTGTAGACATGCAAAATCTCCTCAACTTTGTGATGGAAAATTGTATGTCTGATTCGGTTAAATAACTATTTGTTAGATAGAAAATATCTGCAACCCTCTAGTAAGAGATTCTATTCTTACTTTCCTTGGGAGGATTGTCTCTAATGGTAATATAATCAACCTTGGGGTAATATTCCCTGATCCTCAGGCTGTTTTGCACCTGTGGTTTGCCTTTTGTCAGAGGTGGGCATGCAAAAAGGCAGGTGGGGGGAGGAGGGATGAGAATTAAATGATTTCTTTCTCATGTGAATGGGAGGAGCCCTTTATTCCACCTCCTGAAAAACTCCGTTAAAAGCCATCGCTGCCTCTGGACAACCACAGAACCCGTTCATCAGCGGGCAGCCAGCATGGCCAATAAGTCCAAATTTATTGACTATATTGATGAAGCTTTGGAAAAATCAAAAGAAACTGCACTTTCTCACTTGTTTTTCACTTATCAGGGGATTCCATACCCAATCACCATGTGCACCTCAGAAACTTTCAAGGCCTTGGACACCTTTGAAGCCAGAAGTGATGACATAGTGCTTGCATCTTATCCAAAGTGTGGTAAATGACAAATCATTTTCTACAAGGGCACTTCTTCATAGTGAGTAGGTTGGTCAGGGGGCAAGGCAAAGTGGGGAGAGGACAGTTCATCTCTGCAGGAAGCTAGCCAGAAATCAGTGAGGAGGATGGCCAAGATGGGTAAGAACACTGGGAAATCAGAACTGCTAGATTTAGAAACCTCAGGGTCTAAGGGAGGAGGTCTGATGAATGATGGATGCAGAAAGAGAAGCATGGTGGGGCCAGCAACCAGAAGGATGAATGCGGGAAAGTCCATTTGGTATCAAGCACTGAGAGCAGTAAATATTTTCATCTTGGTTCTTAACTAAAGACAGAAGCATGGCCATGTATATAATGTATGTGATCTTTTCCACATTATTACTTTTCAGGATCGAAGATCATCAATCATTTAGTTTCACAAGCCAGTTTTACAATGGTCATTCATCAGTGGAAGATAAGACATTAAGAATCTAAATGCTCCTATTTTACACAATCTCACAATCTACTTTTGATTTTTTGTAACTGTCATTGCATCTCTGTTTATTAAAGCCATCCTCATTTGATAATTTTCTATTAATTGATGCTGAGTTTTGTAAAATCAAAATTATATAGATTTCTACAGAAGACATTAATGTATGGTAAAATAATACATGATATATAGTAAACAATCACTTCTATAATGTAACATTGTTCTGTAAGGAACACATTATAGATTCAAGAAGTATTGCCACTTATTAAAGGAAAAACCTGAAAAATAAGGTAACCTAGATTTTGTACTAACGTAAGTACTGCTTTCCACAAAACTCTTTCCACAGCCCCGTTTATTTCAAATGCGGAAGAACCAATTGTATACACCACAGGATGGCTGTAGGTTTTAACTTTTATGACTTATATGCAAAAGTAACATGCCTTTGCTATATCAAGATTCCTTAATGAGCTTTGATTCTCTGATTTTTCTTATAGGTTCGAATTGGATTCTCCACATCATTAGTGAATTGATATTTGCTGAATCTAAAAAGAAGTATGAATATCCAGAATTCCCAATTCTTGAATGTGGGGACCCAGAAAAATACCAGGTTAGTACAAAACAGCCTTTAGGGGCATCTGAGTGGCTCAGTGGTTGAGCATCTGCCTTCGACTCAGGTCATGATCCTGGGGTCCTGGGATCGAGTCCCACATGGAGCTCCCCCACAGGGAGCCTGCTTCTCCCTCTGCCTATGTCTCTGCCTCTCTCTCTGTGTATCTCATGAATAAATAAATAGAATCATTTAAAAAAAAAAACAGCCTTTAAACTTATAATTAATCATAGAAAGATATCTTCCATTTGAGGGATTTTTAAAGTTTTGAGAAAGTACACTACTAATAATCATGGCTACTTATTTTGTGCTTGCCATAAAATCCCAGCACTTTTCAAAGATTATCTCATTTCATGGCAAAATAACCTCATCACCATTTTACAAAAGATAAAACCATTCAAAACATACTCAAAGTCAAGGAGCTAATAAATGGCAGCACCAAGATTTGAATTCAAGTGTTCCAATTTGAGCTTCTGAACCTCTGCACAATATATGAAAGAAAAATAGGAGGGAAAGTAAGCCAAGAAAGCTAAAGAAAAAAAATTAAAACCTGGGGCGCCTGCCTGGCTCATTCGGCAGAGCATGTGACTCTTGAGGTCAGAGTTTTAAGTTTGAGCCTCATTTGGGTGTAGAGACTACTTAAAAAATAAAAATCTTAGGGGAACCTGAGTGGTTCACTCAGCTAAAGGGCGAACTCTTGCCAACTTTTGGTTTTTGGCTCAGGTCATGATCACAGAGGTGTGACCCCAGTCTGGCTCAGCCCTCAGCACAGTCTGCTCTTCTCTCTCCCTGCACTGATACTCCCTCACCCCCACTCACACTCTCAATCTCTCTCTCTCTCTCAAATAAATAAATGAATAAAACCTTAAAAAAAAAGCTTAAATAAATACAAAAACCAAAATCTTAAAAAAAAAAAAAAAAAAGGCTTTGTCTTGAAGTCCAGAGACTTGGGTGGGATGCCAAGAGGAGGGTTCCTCTAAGACCTGGATCATCCTTCCCTTAGTTTATGTCAGAAGTCCCCAGAATTTTCTTTGTAAGACATTACTTTTGATGCCCCTGCCTCCATGATGACGCTATTGTGTGTAAGTGGGTATGGGGCTGGGGAGGGTGGACATGGGAAAGGATGAAGCAGTGGCTAAGAGGGTAAGGCACTGGTGTTTGTAAAGGTTCTCTCTCTCTCTCTCTCTCTCTCTCTCTCTCTTTAAATTTTATCTGTTTATTCATGAGAGACACACAGAGAGAGACAGAGATACAGGCAGAGGGAGAAGCAGGTTCCCTGTGGGGGAGCCTGATGTGGGACTCGATCCCAGGACCCCGGGGTCACAGCCTGAGCTGAAGGCAGATGCTCCGCTGCTGAGCCACCCAGGCCTCCCATTTGTAAAGATTCTAACCAGTCATCCTACCTATTCTAATTCACCTTACCACATGTTATTACTCATTTTATCAGTGTAACTAAGTGGGGCTTAGGTATGAGACAGGACGTTTTGTTCCCTGGCAAGAAAAGCAAGAAAAGGATGGAAGGAAGGATCTGCTTCAGGACTTCAGTGCTTGGACAGGACAGGTGAGAGGAGGATCTTCCCTGGCCCCACCTAGATACACCAGGAATGCATTTGGGAAGGGGAACCACAGTTTCCGCAAAACTTTGAGAAGTGTTTACCACCAAGATTCTCGACAAGAAGACAGAAGAACTCAGTGATTAAGAATTAAGTCATATGATTGAGACTTAGGAAGTGGTTTCTGGAAAATGTTGGAGATACTTGGCATGATGACAGAAACTGAAAATTGGATCTTAGGTGGAAGGAAGCCCATCTCCATGGAATGGGGTCACAGAAAATCACGTGCATATAAGATGCGCAGACAGACTTGGGGGTTGCCTGCAACCTCAGGAGGCATCCAAGGTGCTAGCAGCCACATCAGGACCCAGATGTTGGCCATCAGGACTGGCTCAGGATGTGTGGACAGGAGTTTAAGAAGCTTTTTCCTAGGCAAGAAAGGATGGGCCAATGAAAAGCCCTCCTGTTTTTTCCTATCCAGGCCATTGCATAACTTTTTTTCTAAAAAGGGTGTTTGGCATCACCTCTATAATTTATGCTAACGTTTCCCCAGCTTTCCAAGTTTTTAAAAAAGTAAACTCTATACCTGAAGGTTTTTTTTTTTTTTTTTTTTTTTGAGGGAGAGAATCTTTAAGCAGACTCCTTGCTGAGTTCAGAGTTCGACATGGGACTGGATCCCACAACCCATGAGATCATGATTTGAGCCAAAACCAAGATTCGGGTGCTCAGCCACTCAGGCACCTTTATTTTAGGTATTTTTAAAGACTTTTCCCCCCCATTTTAATTTTAATTACATCAGACCTAGGACAAAGACACTTTTCTATGCAATGAGCCTTTATTCTAAATATATCTTTTAAAATATTTATTTATTTATTTTAGAGAGAGAGTGTGTGGGGCAGGGAGGAGTAGAGAAAGAGAGAAAACACACAGCAGACTCCCCACTGAACGAAGAGCCCAAAACGGGGCTAGATCCCACAACTCTGAGATCATGACCTGAGCCAAAACCAAGAGTCAGATGCTTAACTGACTGAGCCACCAGGCGCCCCAAATATTTTATTTTTTTTAAGTAATCTCTACATTTGCATCTGGGTGGCTCAGCTGGTTAAACTTCAGACTCTTGATTTTGGCACAGGTCGTGGTCTCAAGGTTGTAAGATTGAGCCCCACATCAAGCCCCACATAGGGTTCTGCTCTGGGTATGGAGCCTCCTCTCTCTCTCTCTGCTCCTCCCCTCCCTCCCAAAAAGACCCCAAGCTCCCAAAAGAATAAAGTAATCTCTACACCCAAGGAGGGACTCCAACTCACAACCCTGAGTTCAAGAGTCACATGCTCCACTGACAGAGCCAGCCAGGCACTCCTATTATATATATTTAAAGATTTTATTTATTTATTCATGAGAGAGGGAGGCACACAGAGAGAGAGAGGCAGAGACACAGGCAGAGGGAGAAGCAGGTTCCATGCAGGGAGCCCGATGTGGGACTTGATCCCAGGACTCCAGGATCACGCCCAGGGCCAAAGGCAGGTGTCAAACTGTTGAGCCACCCAGGCATCCCAGGCACCCCTATTATAAAATGGAAATCAGTAAGAAGATGAGCTTCACTTAAGTTATTCACTTCACAGAAAATTTTCCTAAAATACGTATCTTTTTCCTGGGTTGCCTGGGTGTTTTAATTGGTAATGCATACAACTCGATAGCAGAGTTGTGGGTTAGAGCCCCAACTGGGCATAGAGATTACTTTAAAAAATAAAATAAAATGCATATATTTTCTTAAGATATATCTATATCCAGACTTTACATTGCTTATAGTTTGGCCATATCACATTTTCATTGCCATTTCATTATGTGCATATCAGTTTTGTTACAGTTCTCATTTTCTCCCTGGATATTTTTCTAATCCATTTAGGAACTTTACCATTTCTCATATATCTTTTTGTGATTTTTGACCATGCAGTGTAGTGGAAACAGCATTCTATAACTTAATCTGAAAATCACCATCTGTGTGATTTTGTACAAAGCACTTAAAACCTCAAAGCCTGTTGTTAATCTCTAAAATGGGGGTTATAATACTTACCTGAGAGGATTTCTGTGAATGAATGTAAAAGTGACATTCAAAACTAAAAATTAGGGCAATTTGATGTAAATCAAGAATTGTGACTATTCATCACCACTTGGGCCCATATCACTGACTTTAAATCGTTTGTTTTTAATTTTTAAAATGCCGTTTTACATTTTGCCCTTGCTTGAGCTGGGATCTCCACGAAACTTTTAGAGAGCAATAGGCTCTAAGTGTCTAAATATCATTTTATCACTGGAAATAATGTGACCAAGGAGTGAGTGACCTCTTCAAGCATAGAAATGAAACTTGAAGCTTCAGCCCATATAACGTACTAAATGTCTGATTTTAAGATGAAACCCTTACCCCTGGCAGATTAAACAGATAACTTCATTTTTTAAATTCTCAGCAGTAGATACACAAAGAATCAATGACTGAGTCCTTCCTTATACTGACAAGAATTTCTTGTAAAATATTTCTCGGATATTTAAGTGACTATGCACTTTCAGGTTCTGTTGGGATATTTGATTGAATAGAAAAAAAAATTTAAGATTTTATTCATGGGTGGCCTGGGTAGCTCAGTGGTTTAGTGCCACCTTCAGCCCAGAGTGTGATCCTGGAGACCAGGGATTGAGTCCCACATCGGGCTCCCTGCATGGAGCCTGCTTCTCCCTCTGCCTGTGTCTCTGCCTCCTCTCTCTCTGTGTCTCTCATGAATAAATAAATAAAATATTTTTTTAAATTATTTATTTATTTGAAAGAGAATGAGATACAGCAAGAGAGAGCAGGAGTGGGGGGACGGGAAGAGGGAGAAGCAGGCTCCTCACCAAGCAGGGAGCCTGATGCAGGGCTTGATCTCAGGCCCCCGGAATCGTGACCTGAGCCAAAGGCAGAAGCTCAATCGACTGAGCCATCCAAGTACCCCTGGAATGTTTTTGTTAGAAAAAGAAAAATCTAGATATTAAAAATAGGTTCAGAGGTACTATGGAAAAACTTGAGTATTTCTGTTAAAGACCTTGATTACAGAAGAGAGCCAAGTTAAGTCAAAGAGTAGATTGCAGATTATGAGCTGTCTTGAACACAAAGAATTTGGTGTGATTGTGAGAAAAGGTAAACTTTTCAAAGAATGACCAAAAAAAAAAAAAAAAAGGTAAGCCAGATCCTGCCAGAAAGTCCAAAAGGATGATTTATTTATGATTTTCTCCATTCTTCGTCCCCACAAAGAAAATAAAAATAAATAAAAACTTGGAGGAGGAGTGGTGCCTTGGTGGCTCAGTTGGTTAAGCCATCCTCTTGGTTTTGGCTCAGGTGATGATCTCAGAGTCCTGGGATTCAGCGAGGCATTAGGCTCCCTGCTGGGGGTGGAGCCTGCTGAAGATTCTTTCTCCCTCTGCCTCTCCCCATCACCCCTGCTCACACACACTCTCTCTCTAAAAAAATAAATAAGACTGGATGAGGAAATGGAGAAGGAACAATAGCAATGCTTGAAACTACCATTCAGATACTACATGTAAAAGTGACCATAAGACACACACACACACTTTCACTTTCTTATGTATGTTTTTAAGAGAATGAAACAGTTCCCATCGCCAAGGATTTTGGCAACTCACCTCCATTATGACAAATTACCTGGGTCCATCTTCAAGAATAAAGCCAAGGTAAGTATCCCTTCTTACTCATATTTCAGTTTGAACTTTTCAATGTCTAGATATCGCCTTTCAGAGCTAGGTGATAAAGTTTGCATCTTATGGAATTTTAGTAAATGAAGTATGAGATTTAGCATTTCTTCTGTTGTTCAGAAACTATATTTGCTATAGTTGCATTCAAAGCAAATGCATTTTCAGCTAGGATCTAAAACTAAAATTGAACATATTTCAAAATCTGTTTTATAGTGAATAGATTTCAGAATCCCACTAAGATATTTAGAGTGTCTAACAAAAGAGTACAATCTAGGAAAATAAATGGAAGTTGTTTTTGTTGTTGTTGTTCTTTCTGGTGGGCATTATTTACCTGAGGTCTGAAACAATTTTATTTCTGAATTTCACATAGACTGGCAAACTTCATATCATCTGTACATAACTATTGGTGGATTTTCTACTCTTATCACTGTTTGATCTTCTTCTACCAAATCTGAATATTATTTTCACTTTCCTTACTATTATTTTGCAATTGTTATTTGCAGTTTAACTTTCCAGATCGTGCCCTTATGACTATTCTAATGAGCTTGCTCTTTTTCCCTTGTTGATATCTTCTATGTATGCCGTTTTACCAAGTTCATTAGCAAAACTTCTCTGCTACATTAGTCTTTTTCTTCTGCTTTTTCCCCTCTCGTCAGACTTCCCCATTCGCCACCCTTTCTTTCTCAATTCTTACCATCATTCTTTCTCTGTATGTTAACAAAATTACGTTGTATACAAGAGTACACAGTGATATTGCTCACCCCTTCACTTTTCCAAAATTCAAAACATAGACCTAAATAAATTGACTTAACTTTCTCTCCCTAGATATTGGTGATATTTCGAAACCCTAAAGATACAGCAGTATCTTTTTTCCATTTCCACAATGATGTCCCTGATATTCCAAGCTATGGCTCTTGGGATGAATTCTTCAGACAGTTCATGAAAGGACAAGGTACAGCTGTTGGTAAAAGAATTGTTACTTAAACAGATGACCACAGACCACATTAAGTACAAAAATCAAATGTGCTCTACAGTAAAGAAAGAAGATTAAGGAGGATCCAGGAACCAAAAAGTCGCTTTTATTTATTTTATTTTTTAAGATTTTATTTATATAAATAAAAGAGAGAGAGAGAGGCAGAGCAAAGGCAGAGGGAGAAGCAGTCTTCCCTGTGGGGAGTGTGATGTGGGACTCGATCTCAGGGTTGTGAGTTTGAGTCCCATGTTAAGGATAGAGATTACTAAAAATAAAAACAAAAACTTATAATAATAATAAAATAAAATTTATAAATCTTTTTAAAAAAGAACAGACTAGGGCAAAGGATCACATAGAAAAACATCTCTAGTTCATTTAACCTATGTCTTTATATCATACACTGACAAGAATCAAAAAAAAGAGAAAACCATGACATGGAGCAACCGCATCTAGGATATTTGTTTGCCAGAAAGAAAATAAGCTTTATTAGACAATCTTGATGTGTTACCTCCAGTTATTGATAACTGCAATTTTATAAGTGCCTACTAATGCTTCACATACTAAATGCATAATTTTCTTTAAGACCATAACAGACTATGAATAAGGCAGTAGTAGCCCCTTGCATACGATTGCACAATCAAAAAAGTTAAATCACTTGCCAGTGGTCCCACTGCTTGTAGGTACATGTGACTCTATTTCCCTGGGTATAATGGCCAGAGATTAAAGATGCCTTCTTTAACTGCTGCCCCTCTTGAGTTTTACAGTGTAGTAGAAGGCAGAAATTAATGACAGATAACCCTGGAAGGGAAGTTGTTGACAGGTCACTCTAAGAAGACCACCTTTAAAGAAGTGACTAGCACAGCGACCACATGCACGGACACTGGGTACAGTCAGTATTGGCCCCTAAGCAAAGATGAAGTATGGGGATTGGGGTGTAGGAGAGGAAAAAAAGTAAGGCAAGTCTGAAACTGCACCCCATTGATAATTTAAGAGAATATTTAACAATGAGAAAGGTGTCATCTCTGGAACAATCTATCATAGGGAATCTTTGTTGCTCTATCTACCCTTTCAGCCTAATTATTTGATTGACAATGATAAAATGTGCTGGGCTTAACTTGAATAAAGTTTATGCTTTGCAAATTTGTTATATTCAACTTATGGAGGAAGCTCAATGTATTGGGAAACATACACGGTTTGGAATTAGGGGTCTGGATTGGGCTTCATTGCTTATTATTATATATTAATAATTAATATTAGAGAGAATAAGATAGTTACCACTTACTGAACAATTACTACATGCCAGGCACTATATGCTATTCCTGGCATACATTTTAAAATTTCATTTCTCATAAGAACCCTACAAGGATAATATTATTATTGCCCCCATTTTATAAAGATTGAAATAGAGACATAAGAAGGTCATGCAGCCATTAAGTAGCAGAGCTAGAACTTTTTAAACTAATTAATTAATTTTTATGTAAATCCATTTAATTAACAGTGTTTTATTAGTTTCAGAAGTAGAGGTCAGTGATTCATCAGTCTTATATAATACCCAGTAAGCAGAGCTAGAACTTAAACCCAGATTCAAATACTCATGCCTAGGTGATTTTGAGCAAGACATTTGATTGCTATGAACTTTGGTTTCTTTACTTCTAAAGTAAAGATAAGAATATCTGACCTACAGGAAGTAGAACAGTATAGCGTTTTGTTTGGCAGCACTAGCTCTGGTGTCAGACATTGTCATATTCGACAATAACCATAACTCACTAACTGTGTGACCTTGACGTGGTTTCTTAGCTTCTCTGGGTTTCTATTTCCCCATCAACAAAACAGGTATAAAAATTGTACCTATCATATGGGATTGCTTTAAACACTGAAAGATAAAAGGTATCAATTAATAGTGCATTTGGAAGAACAGAAAAACTGACCACAGTGGCCTAAACAGATTGGGTTTTATTTTTTTCACTAAGCAAGAAGTCTGAAGGGAGGCAGCTGGTTCAGCTGCCCAGTGATGTTGGGCCAACACCTCTGACATTTTCTTGGCCTCTCCCTCGTGCCTTTTGCAACATACTCTAAGGTTGGCTACTGTCTCTCCAAGGATCCCCTTCAGTTCATGAAGAAGCCTCTGCTCATCAAGGTAGCAATAGGTTTACTAGAAACCTTCTAGCAGACTCCTGCTTGTGTCTTGCTGGCCAGAACCATGTCCTGTGACCAACCACAGCTCTAAGGAAGGCTGAAAAATAAGACCCAACATCCTCACAATTGGATTAGACCCAAGTAATCAGAGTTTGGTTAGCAATAAAAACAGGACTGTATTGGATATTGGGTACAAAACTTACAGTGTTTGCTTCAACAAGTAAAATGAGTAGAAAAAGCCTGGCTAAAAGCAAGGGCTTCATGATGAAATTATTATATGAATATTGCTATTATTAATGATACAGTAATAATGACTAAAATTTGGTGAGTGGGTAGTATTAATTGGGCACTATTTTAAACATTTGATATGTGTCAATTCACTTAAACCTTCTAACGACCCCATTTTACAGATGAGGAAACCAAATACAAAATGGTTTAGGGAGTTGCTCAAGCAAGCAAGCAGCACAGCTAATCAGTATCTAGATCTGCACTGACCAGTATGGTAGCCACTAGCTATACGGGCAACTGAGCACTTGAAATGTGATGTGTGCTATTGAGAAGCTAAATTTTAAATGTTATTTAATTTTAACCAGTTTAAATTTAAATTTTAAAATAGGTACGCAATTCAGGTATTGGAAACTTTTAAATAAGTTTGGTACACGTTGGGTTTATGAATCTACTTTTTCAACCTAAAGTCTAAAAATACATCAATTATTTTTTATAAAAAGCTTAGCATTTAAATTGAGATTATCTATAAGTGTAAAATGCCCACTGGCTATGATGTTTTCTTAATAACTTTTTATGTTGAATACTTTTGAGAATGATAGTATTTTGGGATATATTTGGTTAAACAAAATATAAAAATTAATTTCACCTGTTTCTTTTTGCTTTCTTTTTTTTTAAGATTTATTTATTAGAGAGAGAGAGTGCAAGTGCACACATGTGAGCCAGGGGCGGGAGGCAGAGGGGAGAGAGAATCTCAAGCAGAATCCCCGCTGAGCATGGAGCCCATGCAGGGGCTGGATCTCAGGACCCTGAGATCATGAGCTGAACCTAAACCTGCAGCCAAACTGCACCACCCAAGTGCCCCAATATAAAGGTTCCTATAGTTACATTAAGAAAACCAAAAAGAGGGATCCCTGGGTGGCGCAGCGGTTTGGCGCCTGCCTTTGGCCCAGGGCGCGATCCTGGAGACCTGGGATCGAATCCCACGTTGGGCCCCCCGGTGCATGGAGCCTGCTTATCCCTCTGCCTGTGTCTCTGCCTCTCTCTCTCTCTCTCTCTGTGACTATCATAAATAAATAAAAATTAAAAAAAAAAAAAGAAAACCAAAAAGAGGGATGCCTATGTGGTACGGTTGGTTAAGCATCTAACTCTTAATTTAGGCTCAGGTCATGATCTCAGGGCTGTGAGAATCAGCCCCCAGTTGAGTTCCCCACTGGGCCCAAGTGAAGCCCTGTAGCAAGTTCTGCACCCTGTGGGCAATCTGCTTCTCTTTCTCCCTCTGTCTCTGTCCCTGCCCCTCCCTATCCCCTCGCTCATGTATATTCTCTCAAAATAAATAAATAAATCTTTTAAAAAATTTTACCTGAGCATATACACGTATGTACAATTTATATTTTGGAGCATAAATTAACCATCTATCTCTTTAACCTCAGTTATTTAAAATTCCTTAAGAATTTTTTCCCCTGTGTTTTTAGTTTCTTGGGGAAGCTACTTTGATTTTGCCATTAATTGGAACAAACATCTTGATGATGAAAATATTAAGTTCATATTATATGAAGACCTGAAAAAGGTGAGATTATGATTACTGACATTCTATAGCAAGATTTCTTGTAAAATATAACAGAATATTTTCTTTTAATGTCTGGTTGTGTGAGTATTGTATTCAATTAAAAAAAAAAGAATATTTCAAATAGATGGGACAGTGCTAGGGGAAAGAAACAGTGCATAGGGGCTTACACCATTTATTTAACATAAATAAAACAATGCATAGCAACTTATTACTAAGAGTGGCTGCTTTATTTTCCTGCTATGATAGATAGTTCAATTTAAGAATGGTAAAAATAATAGGTAGGTTTCAGTTGAGATTTAATTGAACATGCATTTGGACTTGAATTTATTTTTCCATGTGATATTATTTTTTAAATTGTTTATTCATGAACATTTAGTGAGTGAGTGAGCGCACAGCATTGTTCTAAGCCCTTGTGATACATTAATGAACAGACCAAAGTGCACTGCCCTGGAGAAGCTTACCTTCTAGCTGAAGAAGGCATGGAGAGAGAAAGATAAATAATAAATATGATAATTTTTTTAATGTTTAAAATATGTGAGAAGAAAGAAATGGCATAGCTGATTAAGGAAAACTGGAAATGCCAGGGGTGGGGAATTGGGATGCTGGGCAGATCCTAGTATAAAATAGGGTAGTTGTCAGAAACCTCATGGAAAGGATGTGATCTGAGCAAAGGTCTAAAGAGAGGGAGTGAGCCAAGTAGGTAGCTGGAATAAGAGCTTTCTAGGCATATGGAATTAACTAAAGCAAAGGCCTGAGGTAGAAGTGTTCCTGGCATGGTTAAGTGACATGAAGGAGGTGAATGTGGCTTAGGTCAGTAGAGGTGAACCAGGGGAGATTAACCAATGAGAATAGAGGCAAGGGGGACACCTGGGTGGCTCAGCGGTTGGGCGCCTGCCTTCGGGTCAGGTCGTGATCCCGGGATCCAGGATCGAGTCCCACATCGGGCTCCCTGTGGGCTTCTCCCTCTGCCTATGTCTCTGCCTCTCTCTCTCTGTCTGTGTCTCTCATGAATAAATAAATAAATCTTTAAAAAAAGAGAGAGAGAATAGAGGCAAGGAAGTAGGGTAGAGTGAAGTATGGGGATCATGTGCCAGGCCATTGAAATTTCTTTGGCTTTCACTCAGAGTAAAATGTGAAGCCATTGTAGGATTTGAGCAGAAGAGTGATAGGGGTTGATATGTTCTTAATAGGTTCATTCTAGTTGGTGTATGAGAACATCCTAGAGAGAAGCAAAGATAGTGTAGAGAAACCCATGAGCAGAGTACTGCAGTAATCCACGCAAAGGAAGATGGTGGCTCAGAAAAGAAGGGGCAGTAGAAGTGATAAGTGGTTGAATTCTGAATATATGCTGAAGAAGAGCTAATAGGATTTGCTGTTGGACTGAACTGGAGAAAGAGTGGTGAGAGAAAAAGAGAGGTCAAATAAGACTCCAAAATTATTGGCCTGACCAACTGAGAGGATTGAGTTGTCATCAAGGGTTTGGATTTGGATATGCTTAGTCCAAGATGTTTATCAGTTAATCAAATGGAGAGGTCAAGTAGTCAGTTGGGTATGAAAGTCTTGGATGCAGAGAGAGTTCCGGGCTGTATATAATTTGGCACATGGATGCCATTTAAAGCCATGAGATTACATACCCATGTTTATAAGTGGAAGAAAAGAAGGGATGGAGAAGAGAAGAAGACCAAGAACTGAGCCCTGAGTCCCCCATAGAGAGAGTTTGGGAAACAGGAGGAATTAGCAAAGGAGACAGAGTGGCTATTGAGACAGGGGGGAAGCCAGAGTCCTGGAACACCAGTGAAGAAAGTATGTTAAAAAGAAGGGAGTGCGTCAGATGCTTTCTAGTGGGAAGGGAGTTCTTAACATCACTCTCCCCTGACATTCTTATCAAAGGAAAGGATAATTGAAGCCATAGCTTCTGTTTATTAGAGTGCATTTATGTAACATGAAAGAACATACCAATTTAGTGTGTTCTCCTTCTAGTCTAGAATATAATGTCTCTAAAATGTGTGTTTCATGGAATGTCATTGTGGCCCAGATGTTAATAATTCTTGCTTAGAGTTTGCCTGTTCAAACTGATTTGGGGACTGCTACTCCTTTGGGACATTCACATTGCAAGATGACCTACTAAAGATTGAGAGTTCCTGTAGGAAAAACAAACAAACAAACAAACAAACAAACAAACAAACAAAAAAGGTTATCTTTATTAACTGAAAGGATTCCAGATTTACTTGACCTCAACTTTTTCTTTTCTTTTTTTTTCATGAAACATCCATAACCACCTTGAAGTAAATCAGTATTTTGTAGAACACAGCTTAAGAAACTATTCTAGGAGATTTTTGAACCTTCATTAGTCAGGGATATCACTGAGGGGGTTCATGATTTACAAGAGTATTTAGACAAAATAAATTTCAAGACTCCTTCTAGTTTCTATGATTCTAAAAATTATACTTTAAAAATTTATTTATTTATTCATGAGAGACACAGAGACATAGGCAGAGGGAGAAGCAGGCTCCATCTGGGGAGCCTGATGCAGGACTCAATCTCAGGACCTCGGGATCACGCCCTGAGCCAAAGGCAGGGCGTGCCACCTAGGCACCCCTAAAAATTAGACTTTCTTGATGGAATTAAACATAGGATTCAGAAATAAAGAGAACTGGAATGAGCACATACAATTATATTAATTTCCTCAGCTCATCTAGACTGGTACTTATTTTTTTATTTAAAAAAATTTTTTTTATTTATTTATGATAGTCACAGAGAGAGAGAGAGGGGCAGAGACACAGGCAGAGGGAGAAGCAGGCTCCATGCACCGGGAGCCCGACGTGGGATTCGATCCCGGGTCTCCAGGATCGCGCCCTGGGCCAAAGGCAGGCGCTAAACCACTGCGCCACCCAGGGATCCCTAGACTGGTACTTTTTAATAAAATGAGTATCATCTTTGATGAGATTCTTACCTACTACTTAATGCTTACTATCATTATTTGTATCCTGAAGAGTTCAGTAAGAGTCGTACATTGAAACTACAAAGTAAAATCAATACAGAATATCATGTAGGAATATATTGAATATTGATACAGAAGTATCAAAGGAAGTCTAAAAAAAGAGAGAAATAGATGAGTTAGAGAATTAGGCTGAATAAATCCATTCTGGCTAAGAAGCCTGTCTTTGCTATGGCCTGATTCCCATAAAAAAGAAGTTTATCCTTGAAAATTTTGTTTTCAGAACCTGGCTGCGGGAATACAACAAATTGCCGACTTCCTTGGATTCTCTTTAACTGGGGAGCAGATTCAAACCATCACAGCCCAGAGTACCTTCCAAGCAATGCAAGCAAAGTCCCAGGAAACACATGGTGCTGTTGGCCCCTTTTTATTCCGCAAAGGTAAAGTCACACTGGTTTCTGGGACACCCACCCATTTGCATGGAATAGGCAACCCAAATAACTTGACTTTAAGTTAAGACAGGATTATATTTTTCTCTCCTTCAACAAGAAGTTTGAATACAGTTCAGAACTAGACTGGCAGCTCCACAATACCCCAAATCTCTTAGGGTACTAAGTCCCTTCTACCTTCCTGCCTGTCACTTTGTGATGCCAAGACAGCAGCCAGAACTCTGCCATTACATTAAAATTAAAGGACTGTTTTATTAAAATAAGAAGGGAATGGCAATAGATAGAATCACGTGTATTAGCTGAGTAGGTCCTTTTAAAGAACTCTGCAAGAAGCCTCATCAGCGATTTGGTACACTTTATAGGCCACCTCTCACTGCCTGTTGGCTGCAAACTGATTTTTTTTTTTAGGTGAGCACATTATTACCAAATTAAAATCAGGGTTTTGTTAATAAGAAGGAGGAGATAATGAGTATTGGATAGCTATCTCAGTCATTTGACATATTTTTAGACTTTTATTTTTTATTTTTATTTTTTTAAGATTTTATTTATTTATTTATTTATTTGTTTGTTTGTTTATTCATGAGAGACAGAGAGAGAGAGAGAGAGAGGCAGAGACACAGGCAGAGGGAGAAGCAGGCTCCATGCAGGGACCCCGACATGGGACTTGATTCCAGGTCTCCAGGATCATACCTTGGGCTGCAGGCAGTGCCAAACCGCTGTGCCGCCGGGGCTGCCCCTAATTTTAGATTTTTAAAACTTAGGTTGAAAAAGATTCATACACCCAACTTACATCAAACTTATTTAAAAGTTTCCAATACCTGAATTGAGTATCTGTTTTTAAATTTAAATTTAAGCTGGTTAAAATTAAATAACATTTAAAATTCAGCTTATGTCACATTTCAAAAGCTCAGTTGCCCATATAGCTAGTGGCTACCGTACTGGTCAGTGCAGATCTAGACACTGATTAGCTGTGCTGCTTGCTTCAGCATTCTAATTTCTAATGGAAATTTATCATAATATAGCTTAGAAATTACCAGGCTTTTAAATTGCATATACAATGGAAGTATAACGTGGTTTAGAGGCAGCACACATAACAACAACTACTATTTATCAGGCATCTATTGTATGTTAGACCTTTTGCTAGGTGTACATAGCAAAAAAAAAAAAAATATATATATATATATGTATATATAAATATATAAATTCCTTAATTTTATGAACATGGGCACCAAAGCTTAGGGATATTAATTTGTCCATTGTCACAGCTAATAATTGATGGAGTCAGGATTTGATATTAGGTTTACCTGACTCTACTATACTTTATCTAATGAAGACCCGTTTAAAAATCCCCACTGTGAATGGAACATTGAATGTAAATCTGGCTTTGGTTTGATTCCTGACTTTATCCCTGATTTTAATGCCTTGTTTAATGAACCTTGAAGGAGGGGGGAAAAAAAGAGCTTTTTTTGTACATTGTTAATCGAGCACTATTCAGAACAGAAAAATTATAAAATTAAGTAAAATTTAAAAATTTTACATATTCCCTGTAGAAAATTCAGAAAGCATGAGAAAAGGTGCAAAAGCATTAGAAATTACCCACATTTCTCCCACCAGAGGCATGTTTAACTTTTTGGCATATTTCTTTCCACCCTACTCTGTGATGTTTTATGTAGTGGATGACATTCGTAAACAGTTGTGTTTTATGTTACCCTCTTCATATATCTAAGCATTTCTTCCTGTCTTTAAACACTCCTTATAAACATACATTACAAATGGCTATCCTACAAGGAACTTTGCAACTTCAACCCAAATCACCAAAAGACTCTAAAGAAAGAAGTAACTTCCCGTACTTTTAAAAGCAATAGAAAAACATATCCTAATCTCAGGCAAAATGGTAACTTCCTGACAAATTTTCAGTATCTGAGGTCTTGATATAAACCTGCCATAAGAGGCGCCTGGGTGGCTCAGTCGGTTAAGGTCATGATCCAGCTCAGGTCATGATCCCCAGGGCCTGGAGAATCAAGCCTCAGTCAGGCTCCCTGCTCAGTGGGGAGTCTGCTTCTCCCTCTCCCTCTGCCCCTTCCCTGCTTGTGCTCTTTCTCTCATTCTCTCCCAAATAAATAAAATCTTAAAAAAAAAAAATCTGCTGTAAAATGATGACTTCTCAAAGACTAAAGTATTTAAGAAATACTTTCACAGAGGAAAAAAAATGACTAAAAAAAAAGGACTTTTAGGTCCCCAGAGTTGGGGGTGGGGGATAGGAGATTACTGAAGCCTACAGTCCCCTAAGTAATGTAAAGAGAGCATACCATGCCACCGATGGGGAAGTCCCAGTGGATGCTGTTAGTTTTACAAGAGAATTACTTTCATTCTTAAGACTAATTTTCTTCATGTGTCCATTTTCACATTTCAAAGTGAAATGTTGCCCTGAAAAATGGTAAAATATAGAGACATAGGAGTAGGGGTATGGGCAAAATGGGTGAAGACGAGTGAGAGGTACTAGTCTTCGGTTATGAAGTGAATAAGTCATAGGATTAAAAGGCACAGCGTTGGGACGCCTGGGTGGCTCAGCGGTTTAGCGCCTGCCTTCAGCCCAGGGTGTGATCCTGGGGTCCCAGGATGGAGTATCGAGTCTCACATCGGGCTCCCTGCATGGAGCCTGCTCCTCCCTCTGCCTATGTCTCTGTCCCTCTCTCTGTGTGTGTCTCCCATGAATAAATAAATAAAATCTCTTTAAAAAATTAAAAAATAAAAGGTACAGCATAGGGAATACAGTCAATGGTATTGTAATGGTGTGTATTGTGGTAGATGGTAGCTACACTTGTGGTGAGCGCAGCATAACTTAGAGTTATTGAACTACTATGTAATACACCTGAAACTAATGTAACATTGTATGTCAACCATACCCAAATAAAAATAAAAGTAAAAAAAATAATAATAAAAATAAAAGTAAAATATAGTAGCTTAAAAAAAATCAGGAAGAAATACTCTAACAGACGTCTGGGTCTGTTTTTTGTGTGTGTTGCAGGTGAAGTTGGCGATTGGAAAAATTTGTTCAGTGAGACTCAGAACCAGGAAATGGATGCAAAATTCAAAGAGTGCTTAACAGGCACTTCCCTAGGAGCAAAGCTGAAGTATGAATCTTATTGCCAAGCTTGATTCTGGTCATTCAGTAGGCATGGATATTTCATTTTTCTGAATAATAATTAAATATAAATAACAAAGTAAGTTGATCAAATAATAATGATAATTCAGTAACATTTATATGTAAATAATGTGAATTTAATAATAATGACAACATTTGAAGTTTTTGAGCTCAGACTTGTTTGTTCGCTTGTTGAGGAAAGGCCATTTAGCTGTCCAAAGGGGACACTCTTGCTAATGTGGCATACTGGGCTTTTCATTTCTTTCATGCTTTGGGTTCACATAAAAGCATAGGCAGATACTATTAGAAATATGCCTAATTGGTGTTTGAGTGTAAGACAGCCCTCCCAATGATGTATATTTTTTTGTCTTCCCAGAATGATTCCTCTATCTCTCACTACAGATCGAAGTACTTGTGGTAGCTATCTCAAACCTACTGTTAGGGGAAATGTAATTCCAACTCGGCACTGAAGTAAATGAATAAATCCTGTCCTCATAGTTCAAGGAAAATGCATTGCTCATCTACTCTCTGCATGTTCCTGCATTAGACCCTAAGGAGGCCCCATTCTTTTTATTTTTAAGATTTTATTTATTTATTTGACAGAGAGAGACAGAGAATGAACACAAGCAGGGGGAGCAGCTGGCAGAGGGAGAGGGAGAAACAGGCTCCACACTGAGCAGGGAGCCTGGCATGGGACATGGGGCTTGATCCCAGGACCCTGGGATCATGACCTGAGCCAAAGGCAGACGCTTAACTGACTGAGCCACCCAGATGCCCCTGGAGGCCCCTCTCTTAAGGGGCCTTTAGTTCAAAGATAAATATTAGATACTGTGTTATTGTGGCATAAAGGCTTTTCTACCACGGAGCCCCAGGTGGTCATGTAGAATTTACAAGAGAAGCTAGAGCATGTTTTGGGAAAAACCTCTTAATCCTTAATCTTCATACCATAGCTGGTTACAGTTAAGAATAGAATGGTTCGGGATCCCTGGGTGGCGCAGCGGTTTGGCGCCTGCCTTTGGCCCAGGGCGCGATCCTGGAGACCCGGGATCGAATCCCACGTCGGGCTCCCGGTGCATGGAGCCTGCTTCTCCCTCTGCCTGTGTCTCTGCCTCTCTGTCTCTCTCTGTGTGACTATCATGAATAAATAAATAAAATCTTTTTTTAAAAAAAGAATAGAATGGTTCATAGAAAAGTTACATAAAATTTCATTGAGAAAGACTGAAGGGTTACTATTTCTGGTAGTATGGTGGATTACATATACTGAAAACTCTTCCCTCAGAACACCAAGAAAATTTGGATAAAAATTCTTAAAAATACTTTTAGTTGATGGGGAGCCTGGGTGGTATAATCAGTTAAGTGGCTAACTCTTGGTTTTGGTTTGGGCCATGATCTCACGGGTCGTGAGATCAAGCTGTGACAACAGGCTCCACAATCAGCAGGAAGTCTGCTTGAGATTCTCTCTCTCCTTCCTTTGCCATTCTCCCAACCCATCTCTCTCTCTCTCTCTTTCTCTCTCTCTCTTTCTCTCTCTCCCTCTCCAAAATAAATAAATAAATCTTAAAAAAAAAAAACCAATTCATTTCTATTTAAGCACTTAAGGACACAGTAGTTTTTGCTCAACATCACATTTCCGGTACAGGGCTACACATAGTAGGCACTCAATAAATATATATTGAATAAAGGGGATTCCTTTTTTTGACAAGAGGTTGTTTTTAGAATATTAGATCAATTATGATGCTTTTGATGTAATAAACATAATATGAAACACAAATTGGTTAGCAGGAGAAAGAAGAGGAGGGGAGGATTCTTTTAACGGACTGGTCTAGGCTGTGTCTGGTTCAGATGCGGCTTGATCCAGAGCTCAAACAAGGACCCGATTCTTAATCTTCGCTTCTCAGCAGTACTCTCTCATGTAGGCTCCATTTCAAGAGAGGTTTCTCCTTGTGCAGTATTGGGAGACAGAAACCACTGTATGTTAAGCATAAGGATTTAGTAGAAAATGAATGCATGCATGTATGTTGGAAGGGCTGGCAGGATGGAAACCAGGAGACTTCCACTATATCTGCTATCCAGAGTTTAGGATTCTGTCACTGCCACTGCTTCCACCACTGCTGCCACCACATATGCCCTATGCCCTTGGAGAATTGACAAGGGAACTTGAGTCCAGCTCCTGTATGCACCACTGAGCACAGGAGCTTGCTTATCAGCTCGTTCTTTCACAGGACAACCTTTTCCTCCCTTCTGTCTTTCAAACCTTGTGCCATTGTTCATCAGTCATTGGCAGAACCCAAATTATGTCCAGAATTTTAACTCCACAGACATCTGGAAAATGTGATTTTAACCTTCCATACATTATAATCCAGGGATTAGGAAGACATAGAAGGGAGTGAGAACGGAAGCTAAATAAAAATATTATCTAGTGCAGTCCACTGCTTTGGCTAATAATCTTTCAAGCAAACAACAGAACTATGTTCCCACCTAATGCTGCCATCCCCTCCTTCAAAGGAAAAACATGTTTATCCTATCCCCTAATCTCTACACCCATTGCTATGTGATCTTTCTTCCTCTTCTCTTTTAGTTACAAATTCCACCTTAATACACTCTAACCTAGGGGCATCTGGGTGACTCAGGTCATGATCCCGTGGTCCTGGGATCAAGTCCTGCTTTGGGCTCCCCACAGAGAGCCTGATTCTCCCTCTGCCTATGCCTCTACCTCTCTGTGTCTTTCATGAATAAATAAATAAAATCTTAAAAAAAAAAGACACTCTATTTTTTTAAAAGATTTATTTATTTATTTATGATAGACATAGAGAGAGAGAGAGAGAGGCAGAGACACAGGAGGAGGGAGAAGCAGGCTCCATGCCGGGAGCCTAACGTGGGACTCGATCCTGGGACTCCAGGATCGCGCCCTGGGCCAAAGGCAGGCGCTAAACCGCTGAGCCACCCAGGGATCCCCAAAAAAAGACACTCTAACCTAAAAACTGTCATGAAAAATTAAATTAACCACCACCAGCAAATCTCCTATAAAGGGACAGAAGGAAGCAATCAAAAGTAGTTCACTAATACCTACAAAAACAAAGCAAGGAAGAAAAATGTATACCTTCTGTGGTCCTTTATTCTGAAACAGGTCATGAGACCATAGTATCAATCAGCCCAGCCAGTTTGGTAACCCCTGTATTTCCTTGCTGGCCTGATGTTGTCATGAATCTGCAATATCCAGATGTAGTTTCAAATTCCTATTTGAGGAATTGTGTGTCCCCTAGTGGAAACAGCCCAATGTCATAGGAACAGGAAGCACTATTTTGCAAGTGCATAATTAGGTTTATTATTTTATTTTTTAAAAGATTTTAGGGACACCTGGATGGCTTAGCAGTTCAGCATCTGCCTTTGGCTCAGGGCGTGATCCCGGGTCCGGGGATCGAGTCCCGCATCAGGCTCCCTGTAAGGAGCCTGCTTCTCCTTCTGTCTAAGTCTGTGCCTCTCTCTGTGTGTCTCTCATGAATAAAAAAAATATTTAATTAAAAAAAGATTTCTATATATTTATTTGAGAGAGAGAGCATGCACACCCATGCACATGCACAAGGAGCAAAGGGAGAGGGAGAAGCAGACTCCCCACTGAGCAGGGAGACCAATGTTGGCTAACCCCAGGACACTGAGATCATGACCCGAGTGAGCCAAAGGCAGACACCTAGCTGCCAATTAAGCCACCCAGGCGCCCCAAACTAAGTAGGTTTAATGTGGGACACAACCCTCTCTTAATTTTACTGTTTCCTGAGTTCATGTATCTTGGCGATGGACAAAACAGCAATTTGGTTTAGCACATACACTGCCCATGAAGGGTAGTACACTCAGCTTGCTAAGTATTGTCTCCTACTTGGGGCTACACCTGAGTCCTCATTACTCCATCTTATTGTCCGATACGGCCAGCTACTTGGGGAAATGGGGTTCATAATAAAATCACTGAATCCTACATCAGTCACTTCTTTTTCTGTAAAACGGGTTTAGTAAGGGATATGATGATGGTGAGCAAGGTATTCAGAATGTCCACCAATGATGATGCTGGCAGAAGAATTGCAGGAAGGAAAAGCAAATCCATATCTGCAATAAATGTTTACCCCCACACCTCAGAGGGCAAATCCCTGCCCACTCCATGAAGGAAGGGTTCCACAAATAACTCTCTGCCATAAGGTAGTTATTTGGTCTCTGTTGGCATGTGGTACTCTACCCTGGGGCCCAGAGTTGGTCCCTTATGTGAGAATGTTGGCTGCTTAGCAGCCAGATCAGTCTTGATGAGAATTTCGTGTTGATGAACTCACACATATCATATGTTCCTACTGCCATAGTTTCCTCACTCCCTGAACAAACATCATGGTGGCTGGGGAAAAGACTGACGTCTACACAAGTCTTCCTGCACCCCCCTCCCCTTCTCAAAAGCCTCCTCAGAAGTGGATGCCTTTGGTAAACATTCACAATATGCTCATAAGCTGTCTAACTGGCTTACCCACATTGTTTTCCTCAGACCACCTTATCACCAATTCTCTGATCTTGTTCCTTCCAAACTTCTCAAAATCTGGCTAACCTGCTAGACTCTGGTTCTGTCCAAGACACTGGCTTTCTGTCTTTCCACGTGACAACTAGAAGACAGTTGCCTTTCCAGTTGACAATGTACTGCTCAAAGTTGTGTTCACGGGGAGGATTTCCTTTCTCTCAGTATCCTTTAGGGCCACCTCCCAGAGGGGCTATGGTAACCCACTTCTGGTTAATGCCAGTGTACTGTGTTTCAGGCTTTTTCTTTCTCAGTCATCTGATCTCAGGAAACTCCCCACAAGCTCAGACATGTAGGTTGACAGAGCAGGGGTAACTGTCCTGAGGGTCTTAGATACCTGCCATCATCCTCACTGAAATCAGGGAGCTGTTCCAATGGTAGCATCTCCCATCAACATTCCCTACGTACCGTGATCAGCCATTACAGAGCTTTTCAAGGATGTGGATGCTCCCCACTCCAATGTGGTCCTTTGGATCTTCTTGGGAGGCATGGTTAGGGAACAAAGGAACAGGTTACATATCATCAATCTACTCCAATATCCTGAGTCCCTAAGTATTTCTGATTTATCTGTATTAGTGGCATCACAGTTTCACTGAGCCCAGATTGCAGTAAACCAATTGAACAAGCTGTTAGAGCCATTTCCAGCTGCTAAAGCCAGAACACGGAGTGCATAATCTAAACTATGTTCATTTTCTAGTGCCACCTTTAGAATACTTTCTGTGCATATTTCCTGTATTTCTGCTGATAAAAATTAGTGAAATCTTGCAAATCTTTTGTTGTGTAAACTATCTCCCCTGGATCAAATCTTACCCATATCCTCTTGGATATCAGATGTTAGCATCTGATTCTAGGTCTAGGCATGTGGAGAATCAGCACCTCCTTGTAAGGTGGTTACCTCATAATCTTCCAACCAGGCTGTACCAGTCTTATCAAACTAGAATGGAAGGACTGTGGAGACTCAGCAAAATTTGGGAGGGTACTGATACTTGGATCCACTCAAATCCACCCAAATCCCAGGACCTCGTTCTTTCCCAATCAATGGCCTCAAAGTTCATAGAAGCAGCCTGGGGAGGCAATAAATTAAATTTGTATTGCACAAGTCTGCTATATGCAGCATCAGACTCTGCACCGAATGTATGCAACATTAGCCCTGACACTAAAGAACTACAAGGCTCTTCTGGGCATTTTTTTTTTATATAAGAATCATTTTGGTATATATATTTTTTAATTGTTTATGATAGTCACAGAGAGAGAGAGAGAGAGAGAGAATGTGAGAGAGAGAGAGAGGCAGAGACACAGGCAGAGGGAGAAGCAGGCTCCATGCACTGGGAGCCCGACATGGGATTCGATCCCGGGTCTCCAGGATCGCGCCCTGGGCCAAAGGCAGGAGCCAAACCGCTGCGCCACCCAGGGATCCCCTCTTCTGGGCATTTTTAAAGCTTGTATCCTCTGACCATGCTTGAGCTTGTCCTTTTGTTTCTTAAACTGTCTTGGGCAGTTCAGGCGCCTCAAAAACTCAGAAATCCTGTCACTGCTACTACTGTTGCTGCAGTCACAGCCACCACACACTGACAAAACTGGCAAATAGTCCCATGAAAATTCCCACCATTGCTGGAGCTTTTTGTCATCTGGACTTTCCACAGAAAGATGGATTTTTCTCCCATCTACCTTTCAAATCGTTGCATGAGTACTTCACATTTGTGGAATTTAAATCATGCCCAGGACATGAGCTATAAAGAAAATAGAGCGTTCAGTTCAACCACTGATAACCATTGAATTGAAATTCCAGGGGGATGTAGAAGAGAAGTGGGGAGGGACTCCTAGAGCCAATGCCAAATATTGAATGTACATCTGAGTTCCATCTAGGGACCACCTCACTCCCTCACTCCAGCTAAGATGCTGAGGGTACAGACTTCTGGTTCTAATCCCTGCTCTCCTGCTTAATGACTGTGTCACTTCTCTGTGCCTCAGACCTCAGTTTCCTCATCTGTTAAATAGGTATAGTAAAAGCATCTACTTGTCAATATTGTTTTAAGTCCTCCGCACTCCTCGAGCATCGTATCCATTTCTTACAAATCCAGGACTATTAGTGGGGTTTGGTGGTAAAACTCCAGGAGTTCCCACAGGGGCAGATGGTTCTCCTAATTGCTGGACTTGCCGGTGCTTAGAACTAAGAGTGCTGGCCAGGACCTGCGGAATGGATGGATGGGTGGGTGGGTGGAAAATGACTAAAGGAAGGCTATGTCCCCAGGTGTCTTCATCCCCAGTCTTGTAAAGATGAGGAGGCAGCAGAGGGAGAAGGAAGCAGCAGAGTGGTGACCTTGAGTTGGATCCTGGCGTGGCCGCTTAACCAGCAGCAGGCCTCTGGGCGAGTTAATTCACCAGTTTCTCGGAGCGTGAAACGGAGCTGATGATGCCCACCCCGGCGGGCTGCGGGTGGTGCTCCGAGGCCCCGCGCGGACCCTTCCCGCCCTGGCGGGAGCCGGGCTGGAAGCCGGGCTGGGGGGAGGCGGGGGGCCTCGCTCGGTCCTTGCGCGCCTCGCAGCGGAGGCGCCGCACGTGGGGCCGGCGCGCGGGTTCGCGGCCCGGGAGGGAGGGGTCCAGCGCGGGTGCGGGAGCGGCCCGGTGGCCGGAGGGAAGGCGGGGCCCGCGGGGAAACCGAAACTGAGAGCAGCGAGCGGCCCGGACCCTGCAGGCGGCGGCGGCGGCGGCGGTGCGGGGAGAGCGGGTGAGCGCGGCGAGCGGGGCTGCGGGCGCCCGGGGAGGGCGCGGGGCGCGGGGCGCGGGGGGGGGGCGAGCCTCGGGCCCGGGGCGCGGACGCCGGGGAGAGGCCCCGAGCCCTGGCCCCACCCCGGCCCCGCCGCCGACGTGCGGGGCCCTTCGCGGAGCTCTTCGCGGAGCTCGGGAACCGATCGCGGGGCGCGCTGCGCACCGAAAACCATTTTTTTTTTCTTTTCCCGCGAAGAATTTCTGTAAGAGCAAATAACGCATTTCCCAGGCCAGGGTGGGGGGTGGCGGGGGATCCAGTGGAAAACAGAGAAGTTGTGGAATAGGACAGGCACATGGGCGACAGGAGGCCTGGATTCCCCGTGGTGGCTACACAGGCCCTGGCCGAGATCCTGCTGTCCCCGCGCTTGCAGCGGCTTCCCGGGCGCGGCCTCAGCCCCCACCCCCACCCCCACCCCCACCCCCCGCCCCCCTGCAGCGCGGCACCACCCTGCCCCCCACTCCTTTCTCCACACTGCGACTGCCGAGGGGTCAAGTCAGAACAGGACACCCCTTGCTCGGAAGGTCCCAGGAGCTCACCATCTCATCAGAAATCCGTCAGCGGGGCGCCTGAGTGGCTCGGGGAAGCCACGGACTGGTGATTTCTGCTCGGGGTCAGGTGATGGTGCACAGCCCCCAGCTGTCTGGGAGGCCCCGTGCGCTCCGTGTTCAGCGGGGAGCCCGCTTGAGAGTCCCTCTCTCCCTCTTCCCCTACCCCTTGAGCGCTCTCTCTCTCTCAAATCAATCAATCTTAAAAAATTTTTTTGGTAAATGTCGAATACAAGGCCCTTTGCTCTCTCCCCTGGGACCAGATAGGTCTCATCGCTTTTCTTGGGTTACAGCCAAGGACATGCCTGCCCCCGAGCCTTTGCATGCCCTTTCTTCTTCCTGGAAAGCTCTTCCTCCAGGTGCCTGCATGGGTCATTCTTTTGCTTTAACCCTGTAGGTCTTGCAATGCCATTTCATTACAACAGCCTTCCCTGAACAGCCAGGTATGTAAAAGAAACCCCGCCCTTCCCTGACTGTCCCTTACTCTGCTTCAGTTTTCAGCATAGTAGTTATCAGCCCCATGACTTTTTTTTATGGACTTGTCTGTGCTCCTCCACTAGTAAGTTCACAAGAGCAGGGTTTTGTCCCCTGGAACCATCCTAGCACCTAGTCATAATAGGTTCTCATGAAATAATCTGTTTAATGAATGGTAATTCATAAATTCTCTTTTGAATTACAGAATAAGAAGACTTCCTATCCCTGTGATTTCTTTAGTACTCAAAATGTCTCCCAAAGGAGAACAGAAAGATAAACTCTGCTGCCACTTAGGAGCTTAGCATTTGGGGCCGATTATGCTCTTCAATTTGCTTCATTGAATCTGAAGAATCCCTAACACCAGACCTGCCGTTTATTCATTTAACTAATCAGATAGTAGTTGAATGACTGTTGTATGCCAAGCATTGTGCAAGCCGTGGAGGGGGGCTGGGTCCACAGAAAACTCAGAATCTGCCAGGACAGAGGTACAGTCAAAAGTAAGATGACTAAGATGGGTTCATGAGTAAAATGGATACATAACACTTGTTAGTGATTTTCGGTGGGGATTTCTTTTAGGAAACCGATAATAGAGAATTAAAACAAGATTTACTGACAATAGTTGAAAAGAAGCCTGCTGTTTCTTTTTTCCAGACTTGAAAAACATGCACTTTTACAAACATGTTAATTCAGCACTTTCTTAGTTTGCATACATATTTCACTTAAATTTCAAACTGGCTTGTCATCCTGATGATCAGCAGTTACTTAACATTAAAAGTACTTAGGACTTAGCATTTATAGAACTTCAGGTTATAATTGCTAAGGGCTCTTCTATACCTGCTGTTCTGATATCTGTGATCCCCTCCCAATCTGATGTATGGTCTCATGGTTGTGACCAAAGTAAATGACACTGGTTCCTAAAAATAATCGTTCATCTACAGATCCTTATCAGAAACCCTTGGGCCATGCATATTATAGTATTCCTAGAGTTTTGGATTTTTAGAAAGGAAAGGCAGCATAAATCTTGTCTGTTATAGAGTGCTCTCAGCAGTTTTGGGGGCAGCACTCTATAATAAAACAATTTCTGTAGTGTGGTGTGTAAGTGAACAACCAAGTTTCATAAAGACTATAGATGGCTTGTGTCAGCTCAGGTCTAGACAAGGGGCTGTAAACCTATCAAAAACCAAACAAAAACAAAATAAACCTCAGTTTTTAGTGCTTTTTGGATTTTGGAATTGCAGACCAGGAGCACCATTTATTGAGGGTTAATGGTGTGGGGGACTCTGCTGGATGCTTTTCATCTGATTTATTTCTCACAACAGTATCTAAATCGGGGGTTTTTATTCCTGTCTTCAGGTCACAAATGAAAGGTTCAGAGAGGGTGTGGCCCAGATCAGTGTGGCCTCTAAAACTTGACTGTCTCCACAACACTAAGCAGTAATGTGACAGCTTTGCCTTTGCGCAGACTCTAGGTACTTCCAGCCACCACCATTGCTCCCCTGAACCTCAGCAGCAGCCTCTGCTTGGTCTCCTTGCTTCTTGTGGTCTGCTCCCCTGTCCACACCGGTCCCTGCCGCCATACCTTATTCTTTACATAGTATCAGAATAATAATTTAGAACAGAAATCCAGGGGTGCCTCGGTGGCTCAGTCGGTTAAGCGTCTGCCTTCATCTCAGGTCATGATCCCAGCGTCCTGGGATCGAGCCCCACATCGGTTTCCCTGCTCAGTGGGGAGCCTGCTTCTCCCTCCACTCTGCACCCTCACTTGTGTTCTCTCGAGCACTTGCTCTCTCAAATAAATAAAAATCTTAAAACAACAACAACAACAAAAAAACAACAAAAAACCCCCCATTAGGGCAGCCCTGGTGGCGCAGCGGTTTGGCGCCGCCTGCAGCCTGGGGTATGATCATGGAGACCCGGGATCGAGTCCCGCATCGGGCTCCCTGTGTAGAGCCTGCTTCTCCCTCTGCCTGTGTCTCTGCCTCTCTCTCTCTGTGTCTATGAATAAAAAATAAATAAATAAATAAATAAATAAATAAATAAAAAATAAAATAAAAATAAAAAAACCATTAATCCAATCACATCCCCTCTCTACTTAGAGAATGTCCAGTAACTTCCTATTGCAATTGGAATACCATCCATCAGTTGCGACCATGACCTATAAGATCTATACGCGCTGACCTCTCTGACTCACTTCCTGCTTTTTTCCCCCTCACTCACTATGCAGCCATCCCCTTGATCCCTTGATGTTTTTATTCTCCCTTCAAAGGCCATGGTGATTACTGAGTTACTTTTCCCCCATATCTTGATATAATGGACTCATCATTCAGTCTTCATTTAAAATTGCCTCCTATGAAAGGTCTTTCCTGACCACTGTATCTAAAAACCACCTCCCTCATATCTCTGCCTCTACCTACCAACTCACCTTCTATGCCACACCCCTATCTAATTTCACAATAGCACTTCTGGCCATCTTATCATATTATCCACTCCCGTTATCTGTTTCTGTGCATGGCCATTTCCTGTCTTCCCTCAGGTCAGGTGTTCATTTGTCTTGTCCACATCTGTATACTCATTGTCAGAATGGTGCCTGGCACTCGATGAGTGTTTATTGAATAAATGAAGAAAGGATCCCCAGAAAATAGCAGATGAAGAAAAGGGAGCAGATGAGGGGGTTTCAAGTAGAGTATTTAGTTTTAACAGGTCATCCTTTCATTTTCCTATACACTATCCAAGTGTTGGACATTTACTACTTGTCACTGGGTATTGGTGATACAAAGATGAATAGGACGTGGAACCTGCTTCCCAAAAAGCTCACTGACTGGGCTGTTATGAGGGCTGAGCCAGGTGGAGTGGCAGGCCCTTGGAGGACTACTGGCTGCCCCTCCAACATCAAAGAAAACTTGTCAGCCTCACAGATGAGTAGGAGTTGCCTGGTAGACAGAAGGTGTAGATACTGCATTCAGAGCAAAGCGAAAAGCATGTGACAAGTAATGCAGATGGAGGAAGGTCTGCTGATATTTTGGTATTCATTCATTGATTATTGACCCCCTATAATAACAGCCTGGCCCCCTCCCTCTTGTGGCTCATGGTCTCTTTTGGAAGATAGTCATGTATATAAGCAATTGCAGTAAAGTGAATAAGAGCTGTGATGGAGTGCCAAACAAGGACTTCTAGGGTCTCTGGGAAGGGACCTCTGAGCTGTGATCTCTAGGAAATGGGAGTTGACCAGGTGGAGGCAGTGGAAGGAGTGGAGTCAAGGAGGCAGCCTATTGAACAGAAACAGAGTCATGAAATAGTCAGGGGTAGAGGTGTTAATGATGGTGATAACCATCATTGTGTAGGTGAAATTTAAACCCATAAGTCTAGAGGTGATCACCAGGGGAGTGAGTGTTAGTAGAGCAGAGAGGAGATCTATAGATATCCTATTCTGTAAATTGTCTTTTCATTTTCTCCATAGTGTCCTATGTAACACAGATGTGTTTTTACTTTTGTTAAAGCCCAATCTATCTGTTTTCTTTTGCTGCTTGTGCTTTTGCTGTCATCGCAAAGATTCCATTGCCAAATCCAAGATTATGAAGATTACCCTTATTTTTTCTTCTAAGAGTTTTATAGTTTTGGCTTCTATATTTAGATTCTATATTTTTTTAGATTTTCATTATGACTTAAATCACTGCTACTCTCTTGGTCTAATAGACCCATAAATTGGGGTCATTATTTATCCAGGTAAAAGTGACTAATGCATATTTTAAAGGGAAGATTTTTGAGATTTCATTGGGGCATCTATTTCTATATAGTGAAATCTTCGATCATTTATAGACTTCACTTTATATGTATACTCTCAACCTTTTTTTTCTCATCATGAAGAATTCTGATTCTACTCGTGTAGCCTTTTTACCTTCTCACGCAGGTGGAGATACCTGTACCTGACACTCACTGGCAGCAGAGAGAAAAGTGGAAGAAAAAGACCCCTTTCCTTTTTTTGACCAGTTGAGTTTTGGAAGTAGAAAGTTTTGGAGAAATTAGCTTGGTGTGCAGTTCATGAGAGAAAAAGATTTTGTAAGACGTTTTCTCTGGATTTATGTGGGGCTGAAATGAGTCTATAAGAAAATTCTTGAGACGCTTGGGTGGCTCAGCAGTTGAGCGCCTGCCCTCGGCCCAGGGTGTGATCCTGGAGTCGGGGATCGAGTCCCGCATCGGGCTCCCTGCATGGAGCCTGCTTCTCTCTCTGCCTGTGTCTCTGCCTCTCTCTCTCTCTCTTCTCTGTGTCTCTCATGAATAAATAAGTAATTTTTTTAAAAAAAGAAAATTCTTCTGATCCTTTTTTGTCTCCTGCACTGAATTGGGAAAATCAGATTAAATATATTCTGTGTCACTTTTTTCAAACATCTCTTCTGTTCTAGGTTACTAGAGGAAATGGCCAATCAGCGTCCACCAAGTTTTTTTATTGAAGAACTTAATATATTCTGTCAGAAGCACAGAAAGGTACTTAAGTATAATGAACTGTCTAAGGAAGGACCTGCACATAACTTAAGGTAAATTTCTACTTTCTAAAGACTTTTTTAAAGCATTCTCAATACCCATTGTGGGTCTCAACCTGACAACCCTGAAATCAAGAATTGCATGCTCTACTGACTGAGCTAGCCAGGCACCCCAAATTGCTGTTTTTTTTTTTTAAAGGTATAGCTGTATAAAATATGAACTGGAAGAATGGCAACTCTGGCATGATTTTGAAGTACATAATTAGCTCTAGAGCAAAGATGATGTGCTATTTGGCTGAGTGAGGGTGACTGCTTAAATTCTATATTGAACAGGTTAAAACCTTCAAGGTAGTTATGGGAGACTGTGATTGGAATACTTGTTTGTAGATAATGCAGGAATTTTATAACATTTTATGAATATTGCCTTTGTAATCAGATTTACATTCCAAGCTATCATAGATGAGAGAGAATATCCAGAAGCTGAAGGTAAATCAAAGAAGGAGGCCAGAAATACTGCAGCCAAATTAGCTCTTGAAATACTTCATAAAGAAAACAAGGTGAGTAAATGCCCCTTCTAACTTTACTTTGCAAGAAAACACACACAGAATAAAGCTATTCACAAGTACTTTTACATTCAGAAGTTGGGTCTTTTTCCTCCATCTCCTTTTCTGTAGAGCCTAGAGTCAGAGGTATATCTAGGAAGTAGTGGGCAAAGCCTGAAAATTACCTCTTTAGAATGCCAGCACTAAAGACAGCCTATGAAGTTGAATGCATAGGAAAGGAAACAGTGAGAAATGAGTTGACAGGTTCTGACAGGAGTCTCCCACCTGATTGAGGACAAAGAACAAAGAGATGGAAGGACCTTGCGGAGAATGACTGATCAGCAGGACAGGTGATGGAGAATCAACACCTGTGGAACTGGTATCCTGGAAGCCGGGAAGAGAGTTAAGATTACAGAAAAAGCTATCTTTTTTTTATTTTTTTAAAGATTTTATTTATTCATGAGAGACACACAAAGAGAGGCAGAGACATAGGCAGAGGGAGAAGCAGGCTCTCTGCAGGTAGCCTGATGTGATACACAATCCCAGGACCTCAGGATCATGCCCTGAGCCAAAGGCAGACGCTCAACCACTGAGCCACCCAGGTGTCCCAGAAGAAGCTATCTGAAGAGATTAGTGTTGAAAGTGTTTCTGAAGTAAAGGATGACCTGGAAGCAGGTTAAAATAACTCAACAGGGTAGCCAGGGTAGCTCAGCAGTTTAGTGCCTGCCTTTGGCCCAGGGCTTGATCCTGGAGTCCCGGGATCAAGTCCCATATCGGGCTCCCTGGAATGGTCCTGCTTCTCCCTCTATGTCTCTGCCTCTCTCTGTGTGTGTCTCTCATGAATAAATAAATAAATAAAATCTTAAACAACAACAACAACTCAAAAGATATAGAAAACTACAGAGCCACCAAGAACATGGATCATTGGGAAAGTCCTGAGCTCTAGGGATGATGAAAAAAATCCTATAAGCGTCGAGGCAGAAAGAGGAAATTTTTTAAAATGAAAAGATTGCTGTCCACAGCTACATTAAAAACCATGGGGTAGCAGAAACCAGCTGTAAAATGAGAAAATAAATCATTTACATGTGGGACAAAAGAGGATCATTTATCAGATATTGATAATTTTGAAAAAACTGACTTTCAAGGTACTTTCCTGAAAAATCTTACTCCATGATATCACCCTTGTAACCCAAATTGGGAAAAGTAAATCAAGTGAGATTGCAAACTTGTGAATTGTTCATGAGCCAGAAAACCAAACCAAGAAGTTAGAAAAAGAACAATAGAATACCTTTCCCCGAAAAAGCGGACGAAAATAATAAGGCCAAACATGAATGTAAAATAAAACAAAGAAATAATAAAGAAGGTTGATAAAACCAAAAGTTACTTCTTTGACAAGATTAATAAAAGTAAACAACTTTGGACAAGCTTTTGTCAGATTAGGAATAAATAAGGTACGGATAACAATGGAAGGAATGGGGCTATTATACTCCTCTTACCCAATGAGGTGTGATCCAGGATATAACTTTTCTTCAATATTGGTTACCTTGTTTTTTGAGATTTACAAAAGGCAAGTGAACTAGACAGTATTACAGTATTTTGCATGGATAAACCAGAAAGTTGACCATATTGTTTCTCTGTAGGAAACTATAAAAGGAAAATGGGTAGTTCCTTTCCTATTGTTAACATTTCTTCTTGTGGATTTTTTCTGGTAGAAAAAGATACATGCTTAGACTTTTACTCAAGGTAGTAGACTAGGGCAATACGTAAAATCTAAGTTGTTTTTTGAATATTCATTTAGTAATTTTATTAGAGGAAATAAAATGGTTAAATCTTTGTTTTCATCTGTATTAAATATGTTCCTTATTTTCTTTTATAGGCGGTTAGTTCTTTATCACTGCCAACAACAGATACTTCAGAAGGATTAGGATTAGAAGGCGTTGGGAATTACATAGGCCGTATGAATAGGCTTGCCCAGAAGGAACAACTATCTGTAAATTATGAACAATGGGAATTGAAGGATTGTGGGCCAGAAAGGTGAGATGTAGTTCAGCTTTTCCTTCTGTTTCATTGTATCTAAGCAATAGAATGGGCTTGTTGTCATGTCTAATTTTCCAGAAATATTTGTCTTGCTTTTTTGTACCTTCTGCACAGAAGGTTTTATAGGATTTATACATAGTTGGACATCTTTGTAATTCAAATATGGAAATGCTTAACTACTGAATACTTGGGGCCCATATACCATAATGGATCAAATCTGAGGGATCCTTTATTTCTGAGGTATATCTGGTGGCTTAGTCTGCAAGAGACCTAGGAGAGAATGGGGTGCCCCTGCTGGAGGGAGTTGTGGAGATTTCTCCCTCCCCGAGGTCACAGTGGGAGTGTGATGATGACTGTACCACATGTGTAGGTAACATGACTCTCTTTGCCATAATCAGATTAGAGAGCTGTTTGTCTAGATGTTTGTCTAGATGTTTGTTCTTCAAATTTGGTTAAATGGTGTCACTCTCTAGACAAATACCAGGTATTAAAGGAAGTGAATTTTAGCCATAGGCTAAGCTGAAACCTGAAGCAGATTGTTTCTTGGCTATAGCCAACCTGTAAAAGGAGAGAGAAAGAAAAAGTCTAAATAGTCCAAATAACCACTTCAGGATACTGTCCTCTGAATTGACTCAGTTACGTACTTTTTAATTCTGATGGCTTGTAGGCCAGAACCAGGACAAGGAGAGTAGAAGAGTATTCATTGACATGAAATAGTCAAAAGTGAATTGTGTGAGTCTATTTCAACAAAGTAGGAGGCCATTTTTTAATTTTATTTTATTTTATTTTATTTTATTTTATTTTATTTTATTTTATTTTATTTTATTTTATTTTATTTTATTTTATTTTCTGTAGCTCACCTGTTTGGTTCCTTTAGATTAAGCATTCTAACAGTTACCTAAGAAGAGAGAGGAAGTCTACTTAGGATTGCCTGGGAGAGTAAGAGCCATAGAAACCACCTAGTCATTCCCTCTAATTCTGCCTTCAGGGCCCAGCAGGGAAGACTCACCCTGGCTGGGTGTATTTGCCTCAATTGCAAATAATACTGGAATAATTTTTGAAAAAAATAAATAGTAACTCCTTGATACCATGTCCATTCCTTCCCCACCTTAAATATAGTTCTCATATAATTGTCCAGGTATCATTGCCTAATCACAAGTGTTCTTACATCTCATATGAGGAGGATGTGGACTTCAACACAGAGGTTTTGCACTGTAGAGATTTTCTTAGGTTTGGGGGCACATTGCCAGGGGGCAGAAAATGTGAAGTTAGAACAAAATCTGTGATTTGCCAGTTCCCTACAAAACATTGCAACCTTATTGTTTCTCCTATAGAAGCCCCAGCTTTCTTACTTAGGCTTTTTCTTTCAATTGGAGCATCTCTGAAAAATTCACTAGTTCTCTCTCTTCCTTCTCTACCTCCATATCTTTTGACCTTTGAGGAGTGTTTAAAAATCTCCACTGAGTTCCTTTTTCACCAGATCTTTCAGTGAAGCAACAAAGAGAAATTGCCTGAAAAATGCAAGCTGAGACATCAACCGATCTTGGTTATTCTAGCAAATTGGTCAGACATCTTATCGAAGATTTATATTATACAAGATACAAACTGTAAATCTACCTATTAAATTCATGTTCTACTAAGATCTTTGTTAATATATGTTTATTTCCAAATCTTAAGTTAGATAGACTGTTTTTTGGTATTTGGGTAAATGTTCTCTATCATTTCTCCTAGATTTCATTGCAGATGCAAAATTGGACAGAAAGAATATGATATTGGTAAAGGTGCTACTAAACAAGAGGCAAAACATTTGGCTGCTAAATTTGCATATGAACAGATACAGTCAGAGCAAACCTTAATGGTATGTACTGCCTTTGGATTTAACTTTTAAATTTTAAAATTCTTTTTGAAGTCTGTTTGAGGTAAGGCTGTCTTTATTTTTTTTTATTTTTTATTTTTTTTAAGGAATGGCAGCTCCTATTCTTTTTATTTATTTATGATAGTCACACAGAGAGAGAGAGAGAGAGGCAGAGACACAGGCAGAGGGAGAAGCAGGCTCCATGCACCGGGAGCCCGACGTGGGATTCGATCCCGCGTCTCCAGGATCGCGCCCTGGGCCAAAGGCAGGCGCTAAACCACTGCGCCACCCAGGGTTCCCAAGGCTGTCTTTAGATGATGCCAAAATAGCCAATCACATAGCAAAAGGATTCCTCCATTTTGTGTTTCACCAATGAGCCACAAGTCATGGGGCCATGAGACCTCAGAGAGCAAAGTTCTATTGGCAACTAAGGGTTGTTTTTTTTTTTTCTTTTTCTTTAAGATTGTAGTTACTTATTTGAGAGAGAGAGAGAATGAACAGAGGGGGAGCGGCAGAGGAAGAGGGAGAAGCAGGCTCACCCTAGGACTTCAAGACCATGACCTGAGCCAAAGGCAGATGCTTAACCAACTGAGCCACCTAGTGACCCTAGTGTTGTTTTTAAAATCTAGATCAAGCATCCATAAATAAATGTGGTAGTTAGCACACAGAGAGTGAGCCAGTATGGAGAAGTAATGGAATTGCTCTTAAAACTCTTAAGGGGTACTCTTTCAGAATGCTGATTCTGGTTCTTGGACTACTTCACCTAGTGACTCCA